>NC_063215.1:44483178-44786209 GCF_020740725.1 Corvus hawaiiensis | reverse complement strand
TTATTTTTTGGAAATACTATTTCAGTGAAGAACAGCCTGAAGGCCTTTCCTTGGCAAGTGTTCCATCTATTCTGATCCACTTTCACCTAGACCAGGGAGGTAGGAGGTCATTATGCAGAGAAGATTGGATTTCTCCAAGCTTGTGTGTACAGAAATATGCTTTTATTACCTGTCACAGCATTAACAGTTCTATGTACTTAAAACTTCCTCAAGGATTCAGCAAAAGTTTCTACTTTCTCTATCTGATTGTCAAAAAACAATGTTATTGTGTTTATAGTTTTAGGAGTCCTGTATTAATTCAAGTTAATTGCAGACTCATCCTATGCCACTTGTAGGATCGAAATGAAAGAACTTAATTTCAAAGGGACTTAGTCCAGTGGGTATTTTCTCTTGCTGCTTGGCCTGCAACAGCTGAGACAATGTCTCTGTCAGGATCTTGGGTTCCCTTGTTCCCACAGAATTCCCCAACCTGAGCTTTTGTTTACGATAAGTGGCTAAATTTCCAGGACTGCCAAGAGTGACAGAAAAATATCCTGTTTTTCTCTCTGGGCTAAAATTGTCTTTGCCTTTAGCAAATCACTTGGTGACTTTCCAATGCACCTTGGTCCAGATGAGTTGCACAGAAAATGTGAAGGCTTGATACCTGTTTTTGCTCTACCAGCCTTGGCCATTGCTACATCCTCCTTTGCTCTAGCTACAGCTTTGCTTAGCTCTGATTCTGTGTTACATGAGGAGTGTGCATAGCTTTAATTTCTCTCCAGAGCATGGTAAAACCTTTATCAAGTAATTCTCATTTTATAGATTGATATGAGGGATTAACATTATCAAAGATCTCATCTCTTCTAATCACAACAGGGAACATTTTTTTCCCCCTAGCAGTAGAAGGAATTGTAATTCCTGTATTTGGGAAATTATAGCTAATCTATACTCTGTTCCTTCAAAGGAGATCTTGATCTTTATCTTCAAGCTTAAACCACACACAAAGATTATCTGTCATTTTAGAGGAGCTGCAGTCTCAAATACCTGAAGAAGTTTCTAAGGGTTTTTTTTAATTCAAACTTCCTGTCCAAATGTTAAACCCCTTTGTATTCCAACAGATATTACATATTTTTATCATATTCTGAAAATACTTTTTCTTGTTTAGCTATTTCAGCTTTTCATTGTCCTGAAAGAAGTTGCTGCTAAGAACTGATGCAAATTTAAACAAAGATGCAGTTCATAAAAACAGTGGATGGACACTCTTGTCAAGGGGAAAGATGGACTGTTTCTGCAGGCAACACACCCCTGACTGTTTTAAGAACAAGCCCTTCAGGACAACTCTTACTTTTGCTCACTGAACCACAAAATTGAAGTACCATGGAAGAAATCCAGACATGCAACAATGCCAAAATATGTATCACACTATACTGAAAGGCTTCAAAATTACTGTATTTACACAAGGGTATTACTGACAGAATGAATGAAAATTTTATGGTCTAAGAAAAGAAACACAATTTTAGTTAACTAGCATTTTTCTACTGCTCTAGAGCTTTTATTGGGAGCAGAGGGAATTTGTACTCAGTGAAGTAGATCAGTGAAATGATAATTTGTCTTTGAATGGAGTAGTTTTATCCCATTAATTTCATCCATTACGGTATGAGATAAGATGTAAGCCAGTGACTAACTGAAAATTAAAGTCCCAAAAAAGAGGCAATGAAACAAAAGAGTATCTTATGCAGTATTATATGAAGCACATGCTAAAACTAATTTTTACTCAACCTTTTATTGTAGCCACTTTTAACCTCAATTCTTTATTCACTTAATCATGAATGCTTCTGCTATATTTAAATATGTTCAGTTTACTCATCAGATCTCCTTTTAAGAATATTTGATTAAAATCCTTTCTTTTGCAGTTAAGAGAAAAAGTGCATTGCAATGGAGATATGTCTTGGGTGAATGTATGGCATTGAAAATTTTCCTTCCTTTCCTATACTTCAAATGAAGGAATCATTAGTATATTACAGAGAAGCATACTTTAGCTTGTGTTATTTTCAAAATTAACTTGGCATTGTACACTGACTATTACTGACAATAATCCTTTTACAAAAAAGTGAAATCACTGTGATGTTTTGAAAGTACATTTGAGGGTAACAAGAAAAGAGGAAAGGATCGTGGACATAGGTTGTCAGAGGGAATCTCCAGAGTTCAACACATTTTGTTCCATCTATTGCACTGAAGCTGGATCATGTAAAACTACCATATGCTTGTCTAATCTGTTCTGAAAAACAGTGAAGAATGGTTCATCACATCCTTGGGTAGCCTGGTGAAGTGCCTCATTACTCTTCATTAGAATTTTTTTACTGCTCCAAACCTAAGTCTTTGCTGATTTCTACTTGTCTTTCCCTGATGTGTATGGAGAGCAAACCATCTTCCTTTTCTCTAACTGCTTTTAAAATAATGTTTTCTACTAGCCAGACAATTCTTTTCTTTTGGACTGAGAACATCTCCTAATTTTCTCCTAAGTCATGCTTTCTAAAACCCTTTGCATGTCCACGTTTTCTCCCATTTTCCCTGCTGGAATCTGCAGTTTGCCAGCATCATTCTTAAGATATCCAAAATGAGCTTGAATCCTTCAGGGACTTCTTCCTACCAGTAAACAGGGCAAAGATAGCTACCTGTCTTGCTCTGTGTAGGACCTCCTAGGACACATCCTGAAGACACCTGTCTGTAAAACAGCACTCCCTTATGAATTTATAGTATGCCTCTGATCTTTCTGTGTCCTTAATATATTTTCTGCCTGACAGATTTTTTGCCACTGGGAATGATCATTTTGTTGAGTTGTGGCTATTATCTTCCTTGAGTACTTTCTGCTAGATTTTTGAATTTGTCCTGTTGAACAATCTCGTTAAGATTGTCCAGCTAAAATTTCCCAGTATCTATGCTTTGAAAAAGCAAGAGCTATCCTTTCCTAATCCTTTGGAGATTGCAAGTAAATCTTTTCATCTGAAAAGGTGAGAAAATTCAGTCTGAGCTTTTAGAGGTGCATCCTGGGATGTCCACCCTTAATGCCACAATTCCACCCACAGATTGTCTTTGCTTTTCTTCCTTCCATAGTCTGTCAGATCAAAATTCTACATAAGGACTCTACAGGTTCTGCTGTAATGGAAACAGAAAGAAAAAGAAATTACTTTAAAATAAAACAGGTTTCCCAGTTCTATGTTTTTCAGGTTCCATCAGATTAATTCTCCACCGTCACCCACAAAATTTATTTTTAAAGAGTGATCATTATTCAGGGATGCTCTTGGCAGAATTTCCATCTGCTCACCAGATCTTCCCACTGATATTGCTAGTTAGCTAAAATATATCATAACATCATCACCCTCCACATGTCTCAAGATGATCAGATTTAGGGTTCCCTGGTTAGTTTCAATATTCACTGGCAAAAAATGTGATGGTAGAAAAATTCAAGGCAGAACTGAGTACTGGGAGCTACATGACTGTGCAAGTGGACCACTTCCAACCAGACAAATGCACCTGGCTTGCATGCACACAGAAGGCAAAACAAAACTAAGAGGGTTTCTTGCCCTCTCCTCAGCCATTCACTCCTTTTTTCTCTGTCAGAGTTGCGTGTTGCTCCACCTTTGCAGACTGACCAGCTCACTGTCTGTGTTTGCACCTCCTGAGAGAGAAAGCATAAACTTTTCATAGAGACTGCAGCTTAATCAGAAGTTGGAAAGTTATTTTAAATTGATAATAAAAAGATAAATGTATGATCACTTGTTAAAGTGATAATCAGGAAACATTAAGCACTAATGCTTATTATCACAAAATCCAAGTCTAATCAGCTTTTAAACCAGCTTTTAAATGTATAATTAAATTTATATTTCAGTAATTTTCTGAATCTAGACTATGTTTTAGTTGGGAAACCCTGTGAGATTGCCAAGCTAAAAATATATCTAAGGGACTCAGAGCTGATGTGGAAACAGTACCGCTGCAAGGAGCACAGAACACTCTATAGAAGGTTCTATAGAGGTCTATAGAGTTTGTAGAGGGAAGTCCAGAGCAGGGTTTTCAACAAAAATGTGCACATGCAGCTGCAATCTGAGTTGTATCGCTGAATGCCAAGAGGCTAAAGCCAGAGCATGGGTTTTACAAGAAAAGCCATTTGTGTGCAGGATCAACGTTAAATGAATTATTTACTTCTTCTGAGGAAGAAACAGAATAATAATGGAATCATTGATACAATCTTGGGAAAGGCTTTATTTTGTTTTGTTCTCTTTTTCTGCAATAGCTCATAAGTATCTTCAAGATGTATAATTTCCAGAAAAACAATTGAAAGGAGACTAAAGAAGAAAGAAGAAAGAATTGTTCTTGTCATAGCAGTAAAAGCAATGTTGTGGTGTATCCACCACAAAGAGTAATATTATAAAGCTCAATTCCGAAATATGGGGTTTTTTTTGGTTTTTTTTTTTTTTTTTGGTAAATGAGAAAAACCCAATAGCCTTATTAAATGCTTTACACTGAGTTTCAAAGAACTTTACAAATTAACCTGCTATTAAGTTAATTCTTGTATTCAGTATTGACTGGGAATAAGAACCCTCTAGAAAAAGAAGTAAGGGGACAGAACCAAAGAGAAGACATTATACTGCAGAATCTTGTGGTGTAAGGCAGAAATTAATGTAACTTATTTTTGGTGGTGGCAGCATACATGGTTTACAGTAAAACAAAAGGCAGAGCTGGGCTGTTTATTCTATCACATATAGTTCAGTCTGTTTTATTCAGGCTCTCTGATATGGGTTAGTTTTTCTAATTCCTCTCTTAGGTTTTGATCCTCACAAACAGATGAGGGAGTAGAGGCAGTATAGGAGGACATAAATGTGTGAAGATACTAGGTCTCCCTTTTTTTTGTAGACGCATCCACTAGGAATATCTCGAATCTTTCAATCATTTTTATTATTTTCCTTTTTCCTTTTCTTTCTTTTTTTTTTTTTTTCCCCTGCTGTCTACCAGCTGCAAACTGTGGGAGTGAAACATTTCCATTAGTTCCTAGCTTGAGTGCCTTGGCCCACCTCTTGTTAGACCTGACCGTGTGTATGAGGTTGTGGAAGTGTCAAAACACAGTATTTGTTCTTATCCCAGTCATTCCCAAGAGAAGAAAGAAGAAGTAAATAAAAATGCACAGAAAAAGTGACCTGGGTGATTCTCAGTACTGTCCAGGGAGCAGCAGTAGTTCCTTTGGTGCTATGGAGAAGGAGAGCAGTCTGATCAATGGAAAAGGTCATTACAGAGTCAGTTACCATGATGCCTTACAGTCCAGCTGACTTCTATCCCCCTGCTGCTGACAAGTGAGAAAGTTTGTGTGGGACCTTCTTGAGGGTTGCCTTGTATATCGTCTCTTCTGTTCCAGGCTTGCTTTCCATTTATTTCTCTTATCTGATGAAACAGATGGGTACAATTACCTACAAGCAAAACAAAATTAATGATGAATAGCCATTAAGGAAAAAAAACCAAACAACAGCAAAATATGAAGAAAAAAATGTACCCCCCCAAATCCTATACTAAGATAAATATTTTTAATGCTTTGATATAACTGCTGCAGTTAGGTGACCTCTTAAAAGTAAGAAGAAACATGTTCCATGTCTTAAAAAACATAAACCAAATACAGCTGTAAATATATGAGTACATTGTTACAATGGGTTATGCAATATTTAATGTTTTTCAAAAAATGAGGAAGAGAGACATTTTCCTTACATGCTTCACATTATCTTAAAACAAAAAGACAATTCAAAAATTAAAGAAGTCTCTCCTCTTCCAAAAATGATGTCATGACTACATGACTGGAATATAAATTTATACTATGCAGATAAAAGATGGAGTGGATAGGGATCTCAAGCTAGGATTTATACAATCAAGACCAAATGTAAATTTTGTTTTTTGATTACACTAATTCCTTGCTAATAATGCTGCAGTCTTCTACGATTTTTCTTTCCCTTTTATGCCAATTAACTTTTAAATATAACAGAAAATTAAAAGATGGAAATATGCCATTAATAAAAATACTAATTTGGAAAATAAAAATAGTATTTAAATACTGACTGTCAGCATCCTCCTGGTATGCTTTACGATGAGCATTGTTTGCCGGTTGGAGCTGGTGATCCACCTACTCTATTCAGCTCTGGTGAGACACATCTGCTGTGCTGGGTCAGGCTCTGGGCTCCTCACTACAAGTAAGATGTAGACTTACTGGACTGAGTCCAGTGATGGGCCATAAAGATAATTAAGGAATTGGAGGATGTCTTATGTAAGGAGAGGCTGAGAAAGCTGGGCTTCCTCAGCCAAGAGGTGGCTTGTGGGGGAGCTGTGTATTGTGTATAAATACTTTTATACTCAAAAGCAGTTGTTTGTCTAGCTCAAAGTAATATTCATACAAATATTCTGTAGAGCATCTTAGTATTCATATGTTCTACTGCATTGTCTGTTATTTTAAAAATTTTAAAGTGCTAAAAAATTGGAATTAAGTGGGATTCTAAAATATATCTCCTGTGAATGGCTCAGCAATCACAGAAGTCCTCTCCAGAAACTCAAGAAATTCAGGGCAAGTCCTTCGGTGTGTTTCATACTACCCTGAGATCAGTAGGATGAGCTGGTTCTTATTCCACTCTTAAAATTAAGATATGTACAAATTTGTTTCTGGTTTTGGAGTATTTGTTTGTTTACTTTTTGGTTTTGCTATTTAAATTTTTTTTAATAAATTTTTTTCATCTTCCTGGGAGAATTGGTTTCTTTCTTTGTTTAGCTGTTGTTATTTTAGTTTGTTTTTGCTAGCTGTTGCCTCTGGAATACAAATTTGGAACAGACGAAGTAAATTTAACTTAAGTGTAGCAAAGATTTTTAGATGTAGCTTTCTTCTGTCCCCTTAGGAATAGTCTGGCATCCAGTTCTTCATCTGGCAAAGAGCAAATATGAAATAGTGTGTCAGCCCTGTGCAGGTGCATGAGACACAACTATTTCACTAGAATAAAATAGAATGCTAATATCCATTATACTTTTTTAGCATTTAAGACTACAATCATGTTTGTCTTTAGACCTTATATTTTGAAAATATTTTTCTTTAAGCTCTTCTGTGTCATTTTGAATGTTTTATGTAGTATATAGGTATAGTGGCTTTCAAAAGATACAGAAGTAAGGTGTACACTCAAGTCAAAGGTCAGAACTCTCATACAGCAAAAGATTAAGTAATTAATTATGAAAGCTAGCACATCAAGCTGACATCAGACACTTTAAAACAGGACCTTATTTCATTATGCTGTGTTGTGCTTACTTATTTTATGCTAGAACTGTTGGACCCCTTAATTTAGCTGACATAACACACATAAATACTGAAGCATAAACATTTTATCATATAAACTTCTGGTATGAGACCTGTATAAATATAGAACTGAATAAGGGACTGAGTAGCCTGGCTTAATCTCCCCCCTCCCTAGCCTTTGCACTGCTTTTGCACAGAAGACTGGGAGCAGAGCTCTGATACACAGTCTGTCTTCTGGGCTGTACCTGTGGCTCCCAGTAACACAACACCTCTTTGCTGTGCTGGTGGGAAAACTGCAGCTGGTCCTGTAAAAAGGTTGATGCACCAGGTTCAAAGCTTTCCATAGATAGGAAATGAGCTCATTGCTAATGGAGGAAAAGAAATTAGAAAAATGGTCTGAAGGAGACTTCTAGGAGGAGGGCTTTCTTGTCAAAGTTTGGGCATGGAAGGGGTGATCCTGTGGAAGGTAAAGCACTTTTGAAGCAGCTTTCATAAATTTAATTTTCAGCCTATGTCTAGATCAGCCCTAAATCTCTGATGAAGGAAAATCAAAAATAGCATTCTATGAGCTCAGTCACAGCTGTTGTAAAGTTGTTTTTAGGTTCTCAAAGTTACAGAGACAAAACTGAGTCAAAGAAAGTTTCAATTGACAAAGAAGAGAAATGAGGTTTGTTAATGTTCCTAAGGCAAGCCATTGTGATAAATGAACAGTTTCTTTCCCTTATGCTGAATAACATTACATTTGTTGGTATTTTTCCTACATATACATTTTCTACTCATGTATTCAAAATGCTTCAGTGTTTTACAGGAATTAATGACAGTTTTTAGAGGGTCAGGACATTATTTGAAAAAAATAGTCAATGAGATGAAAATGAGCTGCCCCTACTGTCAGCTTCTGTGCTGTGTGTGGCCCCAGAGTGCAGAATGCAGCAAGCCAACACTGATCCTGAGTTGGACATCAGCAAAGCTCCTGCAGATTTATACAGCACCATCAACTCCTTCAGGAACCACACTGGGGTTTTGAACCAGCCATGGTAACACCTGATTATGTTGTATGTGGCATCCTACAGAGAACATCAGTCTGCTCTTTCATTGTGTTAAACCCTGGCCACAGCTTAGTGGCTGGGACTGGTTTCCAGACCACTGTTTTCTTTACACAATTTTGGTCTATCTCCTGGCCACCTTTCTATGTTCTTCTTAGGACACCAAACCTCTTTGCAAGGTACCATGGAGTCACAGCAGTTCCTTCCCATGGCAAGAGTAGCTCATTGCTGTTGTGTACAGAGCCAAACAGGGTCACTTTTGAACACGATCTGTTTGAATAGCAATTACACTTAGATGTGGAATAGCTTTTTTTAGTAAAAGCTGCCAACAGCTGAAACAGTAGATTGGTTTTTAAGTGTTTATTTTTCTCAATACCTGGAAGCTTGGACAGTTTATGCTCATGCTTTGCAACTTTTAGTAAGATTTTTTGGTATCTCCAAAAGAATTATATCAACTAAATTTTAGAGGAGACAGTAAAGTTTCCCAGTGTCTTTTTTATTTTGATTTCATGAAAATACTGGAAAAGTTACATGAATATCAAACCAAAATTTTTTTTAGAGCCTAGAAATATTAAGTATTTCATCAAGCTTGCTTTTATGTGGCAGTATCGAAAACTTTGTTGATTTTAAATACTGCATTGTCCTAGAGGCAAAGGAAAAAAGGTTTTATTTCCTAGAGGAAAATAAAAATGTGACTGTGCAAATTTGGCCATAAAAGTTTCCAAATAAATAAAATATTAAATTCAGTGATTTGATATGATGGCAATAAAGTTTAGGGATTTTTCTAAATTTTAGCAGTGAATGCAATCTTTCTTTCACTCCAGGAACGCTGTAAAAGCAGGTCCCATCACAGGCTACTTTGCTGACAAATTACACTTATGACAAGAAATTCATTATACAAAAGGTGCTTACTAACCAAAGGAGTGATTTAAGAAAAAGTAGGTTTTCCTCTTTGTACTCAAACCCATGATTTTGACACCTAAGGCAATCCTTTCACTCCCATAGTGACACTGAGACACAGCGAGAAACAGACTTAGGGATGAACCCCTCATTCCCAATATCCAATAGCTTGGTCACCCCAAAACCTAAACCAAGGCACCTGCCTGACAGGGCACTATATGGGTATTGAATGTATTCTCCTTACGTTGTAGTAGAGAGGCTTCAGTTTTGGGTGGCAGCTGCAGGGCTGAAATCTCAATGGCCAAGTTTCTCCCTGAACCTGCCTTCTACTGTCAAGCTTGACCTCTCTACTTGTGTGAAAACTGTGCTCTTCAGTAAGGTTTTTATCTACAGCTCACACCTCGGGCATCACAGGAAAAGAGACAAACTGTGGGCAATGTGACTTAATTCAAATATAACCATATTTAAGCAATTGCCATGTCATGGGGAGTAAAGGACAGCAGCCTTGAATCAATCAGTGAAGTCTTTTTGAGCAGACATCAAAAGAAGGATTAAACATTTTCTCTCTGTTGATATGATATGATCGTGGATCCTTAAGAGACTTCTGCTGAATTTATGTTCACATATGGCTCACTAATGGATTTGATTTCTCCTCTGGGGAAATACCTGCATTGGATTTCAGGGGAAAAAACCCCAAAATTTCTCAAGAAATCAACCTGTCAATCAGCAATTGCCTCCAGTGTGTGTCTTCTTTCTCCTGGGTAGTGTAAGAATTGTGGGGTGCTTTTCTCTCAGGGTCCTTTACTGCAGGCAATTCAGGCTAATCCAAGTATAATTCAGTGTGTGCTTTTCTAATAATAATTCCTACTGGATAGCTGGATGCATGTAGAATGTCTAATTGCCATTTTTTTCCCCAATTTAGCTAAACATATGATTAGGCATAACTGCTAACTGTAACAAGCTGATTACTAAACTCAGGCAAACCAAGAAAAGAAAACCTTATTATTTCATTCCATACTTCAAAATCAGTAAATTTCTTTTTTCTGTCTATCAGTGGCTGAGACACAAGTTTAAGTCATCATGATCAAGCTTTGGCCCTATTCTGTAAATAGCAAAAAGTGTAGTACACTTGAACTTTTTTTTTCTTTTGGCCTGCTGACTCTCTTCTGTCATTTGCAAATTTAATGAGTGTCTAATGAAGATACAGACTTGGAGTCCAATCTATGAGGAGCCCAGAAGGAAATTTAAACTTCAGCAAGCACTAGGATCTGAGGGGAGATAGCAATACTTTCAAGACCTGTTTGTAGTGGTAAAACTGATGTTTCTGGTCTGTCTCTGTCACCAAGAAACTTTGCTCCCTAAATGCAAATACTCTTTAGCTACTGCAAATTTACTGGTAAGTCTGAACACCTGTTTTACCAGAAGTTTTTCCATGCAGTGGTAAATATGTGCCTCTAACAAGACCTCAGGTTGGGTTATGCTTCTTGAAGACACTGTTTACTTTCAGGTCAATAGGAGCAGTGATGCTAAAGCACATTAAAATGCCACAATGATTCTTCATCACCAGCTATCCTCACCATTAGCACATTGTTATTATATTTTGTATATGCCTGTATCCACTCATATATCTGCCAAACCTGACACGTCAGCATTCCACCTTTAATTTTTATGAATGAATTGAGGGATAGTCTAGTAGGAGAATAAGAGCAAGCGTGGAAAAAAGTAGATTCTCTCACACTTCCAAACCCTGCTGGGTAGTTTTTTTGTTTGTTTGTTTAGGTTTTTGTTTGTTTTTCTTCTTTTATGTACTTTTAATACATAGAATTTCTTGAATTGTGTTCCTGAAAATTAACTGAAAAAATTTTAGTGACAAAAATAAGTGCATTCTCCTGATTCATTTGAGTTTTTTAGAGCCGAACACTCTAAAAGTATTTTTTGTTGGTTTTCTTTCAATTGCATTGATTTGGGAGTTCTTTAAAAATATTCAACAAAAAAATGCTCTTAATCAGGGGAACAGTGAAGTGACATTTCACTAGGCAATCATGCTTCATAGTCAACAATCAATCCAGAATATTTTGCTTACCAGATATCGATGATAGGTATAAATAACTAGGTGGGATGATAAATTATATATAAGAAAGCCACGGCTTTGTTTCTCATGTGAAAGATTCTCTAAAACATTCTAATCCTCTATGACCCTGTTCAGCTCCAATGCCATCTTCACCTCTAGATTTAGCATTCTTGCTGCACTGTCAGATGTCGTGCACATTTAGAAGTGTGTTCCACTAGGATTGTTTTATCACAGACTACCTTCTACAGTCCTCTCTGTTGTGAAACCCCTTGAGTCCCACACAGTTCTCCCCACACACTGCACTGCTTGAGGAGGTTTTATTGTCAGTCAGATCCCTTTCTGTCTACTTTCTGCTGCCAAGCAATAATGATGAAAATTGCATTTCAGATGTCACCTTCTCTTTTTTTCCTTTCTGGGAGAACTGTAAAATATAATATTAAAATCTGTAAATGCCTGAAACTGTTCTTTATCTGTGTTTTTTCAGTGCTCTGTCTTCTGCAGAAACACCTGTTTCTATATATGGGTCAATTTTTCAGCATTTCCAGACAAATTAAATGACCATAAATATTGAACTGGAAAAGCATTTGGTCTCACGTTTTCTTTTCTAAATCTAGTTTTAATTTTGGCAAATTGTAACATTGTTTACATTCAGGTGTTTCCACGTTACTTCCAAGGCATGACAACAGAGTCACCTCTTGTATTTGCCTTTGAAAGGAATGTGTGCTATAGAGGTGGCTTGGTCTTATATTGACCATTTTTGCATTCACACATTTTAACATTACCTACTCTTTTTAAGTCTTACAAGCAATTTTCTGCCCCTCCTCTTTTACTACTCTCATGTTCATTGATGCAATTAGAAAGAACTAATTCCCTTATCTTTGGAATCCAGAATTGCAGAGGGAAGTGGAAGTGATTGAATGCCAGGAACAGAAAGAAAAGGCAAATCACCTGTGCTGAACACAGAGGTTCTACGGTTACCCCCCAAAAATAGTCTTTCTCAAGCTCCACTTTCAGTCAATCATTGAAAGTCTGCACTAGATTTTATCGAAGGTAAGGAGCAATAGATAATATTTTCAGTGGAAAGAGGTCCTGTGAGAAGTATGAAGTGATGCAATTTATAGTGTAGTTGTGGTGAAATTACCTATGTAATTTTAATCTAAAGCAGAGTTATTTCTGAAAAAAAAATGAGAACACAATATATTAGTAGTAAGAATGGCTAAGTTTTTTTAGAGCATGTTTAATTAAAAAAAAAAAAAATTGAAGAGCTATGCAAATGTAGAGGACTTATTACAGTGATACTGCATCATATGTCACTAAACTTCTGAAATCAGGATTTTCATTAAAGTTGTTTACACTATTATTTTTAGTGGTTTATAATTCATTAGTACAAATTCAATGCAAGTTAAATTGTAACATACAACTTTCTAATCCACAGAAAATATTTCTAGTAGACTGCTTTTATCAAGTTACAGGACCCATACCAATTTCTTATATGGACACTGATGCTGCTTGCTCTTGTTCTTTCTTTGGGACATAATATTTTTATATTAAGAAAAAAAAAAGAACAAAAAAAGGACAAAGAAATGCCTTCTAAAAACATTACCTCTATTTTCTCTCTTAGCTGATGTAGTAGAATAACTGTCCCTTGAGTGTTCTAGAAGACATTCTAAATCCCTCTAATCTAAAATTGAAATTTGAAATTTGTTGTTATTTTAGGCAAACTGAAACAATAAAAAGAAAAAAAAAGGAAAAACCTCCAAACCCCCAACCAAGTACCCAAGCCCAAGAACAGAAGCAAACTTCGTAAGCAGCAATTAGTTAAATTTCTCTTTTAAGTTATTGTATCCTCCAAATGAATCCACTGCACTTCTTGCAAAACTTATACAGGCAGGTGCAAGAAATGCAATCTCCATTGCCCTGATCTGGCAATTTATTGAAGGGCTCTACTGCTCCCATCTAGCCTACATGCTTGAATTTTATTGGTATGGAAACCAGGAGCTGCAGAGACGGAATGAAAGTCTGGACCACCACCGGTCCTTCAGACTGGGTTGCAAGCACATTGCTGTTGTGAGAGTGCCTGGACCAGACAACATGGATGTGCTCCTGGATACAGTATGATAGATGTCACTTGCAATGTGGAGGTTTTATTGGGTACACGAAAAAAGCCCATCCAACTGCTGTGAATAATTAGGATTAAATTGTTAAATTGTTGTGAATAAAATATATCTGCATATCGGTGCCATTCACCCTCTTAAAGAAGAAATCACTTATATGACATCAGGAAGAGCTATTTGGTTCACTCTGCATGTCTATTACTAGAATGTCATTCAAAGCAGATGCATTTTGCATTGTAATCTGGGAGTAATTAGGCTCAGTAATGAATACAGAACAGTGTAACAGCTTTCTCTCATGGGCCCCATCAGCCATGGTGTTTCCTCTCAGCACAGCTGCCGTGAACGCCAACAGAAAGGAATAATTCTTGTGATGTATCAGTCAAGCATTTTCATTGCTATGAAGTCTCAAAGTCAATAACACATAGTCTGCATTGGATTTAAACTCCAAGACAGGATTTATGCCAAGCATTTTTTTTAAATACAAAACTTTAAAAATCATGCTGCAATTCATCACTTCTTGTTGCAATGAGCTACGTGTTTATGTTTCTCAGGAACAGGAGTTCACAGAAGCAATGGAATTTAGAAGGACAATTGTAAATGGCCTCATGGAAAGAAAAATGGTTTTAGGAAGAAGTAAAAATGATGAGTATGCATACTCTTAGCAGTGTAAAACTGCTAAGCTAACAGTAAAACTTGTTATCACAGCTCTGGTTTATGACAACATGACTGATGCAGCAAGAATAACATTTAGTTTTCATCTTTGTACATTTTACAGAGATTATGGTGTTAATGGCTATCAAAACACAGCTTTCCTCTCCTATACTGTAGTTTAAAAATGTGTCATAAAAGACACACAAAGGACATAGGAATGTCTGTGACATGGTGGGAATACTGTATGCGCTATTTCATAATTATTTAGGAATAATTCAAGCAGGAAAAGCTGCATGTAAGTAGAAGTGGAGAGGGTGCTCTGGTTATAGGTGCTCTAAGATTACCTGAGGGACTTCACAGAGTCAGTCTTTTATGGATGTGATGGTAAATAATGGTAAATCATGGCAAATCTGAGTCTCTTGTCTTCAAAAGAATTTTGGCTCAAAATATTTATTACTTGCCAGTTAGTATTCTAAGAACATCCACATTTTTTAGCAGTGAGAATAAAGCTGTAATACAGAAATGATGGTCTCGATGGTCTCAGAAGCATGCAAGCTAAATTCTTTTAGAAATATAACTTCTGCATTAGTTGCTGGCATAATAAGAAGGCCTGGCCTGTTGTAATGATTGCAATTCTTTAGTTGGGGTTGGACCAAAAAAAAAAAAAAAAAAGAAAAACCACTAACTGCACTCTTTATTAAACAAGAATTTAGTAGAAATTTCCTTTTTATTCTGATATTCAGCTTGAATGTGTAACCTTGTGACTCTACAGAATATAATTTCAGGAAATAAAGACAAAACCTGTTTATTGCACAAAATTTTAAACGGGGATATCAAGTAACACACTGAAATCAAGATGAAAATATCTTTTCTACATGTCCTTGAACTACTGTAGCATTTCAGTTTCTTTTGGTTTCCAGCTTTTATTTGTGGGGGGTTTTTTGTTTGCTTTTTGTTTGTTTTTGTTTTTTTTTTTAATTTAATATTAAATGTGAATTTCTCCCCTGCTGCATCAGTTTCTTCTTCATTCTTAGTTTGACTCCTCCTTTTTCTCTGCTGCCTGTTTAAATTTAAGTGGGAGTCATGCTATAATAGATCTCACACTGAAGTGATTCCCTGCACCATTTTGACTAAGTGATAGTGACAAGAATTATCTAGTGCCAATAACTTTTATTCTTATTTACCTTATGACTGTTTCTTCAGCCAAGCAGCGTGAAGGAGCCTTCATGCAATAGAGAATGAGGCACAATGAACTGTTTTAAAATTGAATTCCAACACATTTCAGAGTACCTTGTCAGTCTGCTCTCAATGCTTGTCATTTAGCACAAATCCCTGTCATATCCTTTCCCCTTCTTAGTGCCTCTTATGGTTAATTTTAATTAAAGGTTGCACTTTGTATAATAATTGAAATGTTTTATTTATGGACCAAGGAACACTGCAAAGCTGAGTTCAACATGTCCCAGTGTAAAACCCTTCCAGTATGAAAACTATTCTGTCACAGTACAGAAATGTAAATGCAACTTTTACTGGACTCAAGCTTAGCCATTGCAGTTCATTGTTTCTTAGTAGCAAAAGAGGTTTGAAGAAACTGCTTCATTTTTAGGTTGGTTTTATAATATACAGATATTTCTTAAATTTCAAAGTCAAGTCTGTTTTTGTTAATCTATCCTAGATATCTTTTTCTGTTTTTCTTCATTACTGTTAGTGTCCAGTAAATCATGTATTATTGTAGAGGTCTTCTTGCATGGTAAAGCTGAAATGACTGGATGGATGCCCATTGAAGTGTGCAAACATGCATGTGAATTCCATCCTATTGGTGTATGCAATGCAAGGACTATTGGTACTGAGGAGGATTTTATCCCTGGTTTGCTAGTGGTCTGTTGAAAGGCTTAGGGGCATCTATTTCACCACTCATGTTTCCTTTTCTCAAAAGCAGAGCTAGTGCTGATATCTCCTTCCTAGAGCACTCTGATATCTGCTGAGGAAAAGTACTGTAGAAATGTATGCTATTAGTAATATCAAAGGTACAAAGTAAAACAAAAAGTCCAGTTTTTTCTGGGCCTGCCTGACATGACAGAAAACTTAAGGAGGCTGTCCTAAGAAAAGATCTCCCTTATAGAAAATGGAAAGATTGTATAAATGAGAAGAAAAAGAAAGCCCATAAAACATGATAACTTGAAGACAGAGTCTGATGACTAGAACAAAATTTGAGGAGTGGTTTGCAATGTTCAAGTTGTAAGAAGTTGTTTGCTTCTTCACCAGATACAGGAAGACAAACAGAAAATTTGATGACCAGGGTGTAGGAGGGTACTCAGGGATGAAGAAGACACAGCAGATTTTTTTTATTAGTCTATTGTGTAAGTCTTTGATAATTTTCACCTCTCCATTATTCTTTGCAGCAGAGGGATTGGAGGAGTTAGAGAAATTTGTTGTGAATATGCGGGAGGAATTAGACCAAACAAAAGTTAGATAAGTCTCCAGAACTGGGTGACATTTGGAAGAAGTCTTCGGAGTAACTCAGATGTGAAACTGCGAAGCATATGGCAAAGCCTTGTAAACTGTAGTTGTAAACAGTGCAGTGCAATTTTTACTGTTCTAGAAGAGTAACTCCCATTACAAAAAAAAGTCTGAGAACCACAGAGGAAAACCTGGTAACCACAGACCAGAAAGTCTGATTTCCACCCTGGAAAGTAAACATATCTAGAAGATAAGACTATTGAGCACACAGAAAAGCACAGGATGTTGGGAAAGACTCATATAGATTCAGTAAATTAAAATCCTGACTCACACACTTGGTGGAGCACTGTGAGACTGTCTGACTGAGCCAGGGTACTTATTATTCTTTTTTTATTACGAAAAAAAAGAGGTAGGTTTCCTCTCTTTAACTCCCAAAAGATCATTCCAAATAAATTCTATTCTTCTCCATGGTTCAGCACATCTGTAGGATGCTGGTATAATTCCTTTTTCTTTCCCTCCAAAGGATAAGAAACTTTGAATCTGAGCCTCCTGGTGTTTTGCAAGCCATTCCAGCTGCCTTGCAGATGGCCGTAGCTGGACAGATGATTTGCAGGGACATTACTGTTTCAACAGGTTTTGGGACATTGCCATGGCTGCCTGGTACCGGGTGTCTTGCTTGTATGCTTAGTTAAACTGAGACTTGGGTTTGTCGAGAAGGATTTAGGTCTTCACATTGGACAGATTTTTTACTGCCTTCCTCTGTGGCCTAGGTTGTAGTTTACTTTGTAGGCTACCTCGAGTGAGTAAATTCCCTATTCTTCTGTAAGCCTTCAGCACATGTACACTCTCACACATGCAGAAACACACATGTGCACATACAAAGAAACACACAGAGTCTCTCATTTTCTTGTATCCTGTCTTGGGTAACTTTTTGTCTGGACAAAAGGGCCTTGAGAAATCAGGTGCTGAGAGCAGGAGGAGAGGAACATGGGAGACTGGAGCAGGCAGGAAGAGCAGGCAGGAAAAGTAGGCAGTGCACTGACAGCTTGAATGACCTCTCCATGAGATAATTCTCAGAATGTTCTCTTGTGAGAATTCCCATTCTTCTACAGACTGTGCTTTAGTTTCTAGGAAGTTTTTTAAACTTTTGTCCTCCACCTTCTACTCCTCACACTACATACCATGCAATACTGCTGCTACTTTCCCACATGGTGGCAGGTGTGTTATCATAAAAATCAGGTGGATTTTTTTTTGCTTGGCTTCGTCTTTGTCATACACATAGCATTTCTTCTCAAGGTTGCAATTTGTCAGGTTAACGTTTGGTAATGTTTCTGATCTTAGAAAACCCATTGCATTGATTAAATGGTTTTCTGCAATATGAGATGTACTATTCACTTAAATCATCCTCAACATAAAGGAATGGAAGATGGCAAATGAGAAAATACATGGGGTTCTCTGGATGAATGAAAGTATGAAGCACTTTGCATATGCTTGTGGAGTTAACCTCAGCTGGCAGGTAAGGCCCCAATGAATCTTTGTTTGCTCCACCCCCATGGAATGGGGTGGGGAATTCAAGGGGAACAGTGAGAAAACTCAAGAATTGAGCTAAATACAAAGTGTAGAGGGGAAAAAAAAGAAAAGAGAAAACAATTAGTACAAACTTAACTTACCACCAGTCAACCAGTGCCCAGCCAGTCTCTAAGCACTAGTTACTTGGGAAAATATTTGTCTGGTTTTGTTGCTGAGCATGATGTTTTATGATGTGGAATACCTCTTTTCTCAGAAGAAGAGAGATATTGAGTCGTCTGCTCTGCCAGCATCCTCTCCCAGTCTCTTGCCGATCCCTAATCTACATGTGAGAGCAGAGTGAGAAACGGGGTCTTGGCATCATGCAAACAACGTTCAGCAGTGGCTAAAACATTATTGTGTTATCAACATTTTTTTAAGAATGGAATAGAATGGAATAGAATATTGCAGTGGGAAGGAACCCAGAACAATCATGTAGTGCAACTGTCAATTCTTTGGTCACAGATCTGAAACACAGAAACATATGGGTTGCTATGAAGAAAATTAACTCATCCCAGCAAGATCCAGTACAATATGAATATAGTTTCAAGAGATGAAGAGTTTTTAAAATGGCTGAGGGAGAATTTAATAGAGGAGCATGCAGAAATGCAACAGGGTACAATTATTCCCCTTTTCTCACAACAGTCCACTGGAGCATCAGATGAAATGGTCAGGCTGCAGGTATAAATCAAAGGAAAGGAAGAGCTTTTACACACAGCATGCAGGAAAAGTCTGGAACTCATCACCAGCACTCCTGTGGAGGCTCTCTCTGTAAATGGGTTTGAAAAACTCTTAGGCAAATTTATGGAAGAAAATCAATCAAGGGCTATAAAACAGGATGCAGATGCAGCTTTTAGCTGAAAAAAAAAAAAAATAAAGAATCCCCAAATGGCAGACTGCTGTGAACCACAGAAATAGGGAGAGAAAGTAGCAGTATCTGCTTTTGCTATTCCTGAGCTCTCTCAGCATACATTGCGTACAGGCCCATTTCAGATGTGGGATACAGGTTACATGGACCTCTGCTCAGATGAATTGTTTCTGTCTCTGCTCTTACATTTATGTTCTTAGCACTGGACTGCAGTTCATTCCATGTTATAGTTTTCCAGTGACAAACTTTGAGTAGAAGGGGCAATGGAAGATAGAAACCAGGGTTTCCTGACAAAGACGATTTAAAATGTTCCCTATCTACTCCATTTATTTGTGTTAGGTGTTCAAAAATAATTTATCATCCAGCAGGTGATTTCCATTCAGAAACATCCCTGTTGATCTGTGTCTTAAATTCTTGTTTGAACCATTTGCATGGTTTCTTTGCCCTCCAAGTTCAGTGGTCTAATTTTTTCCACAGAAGGCGTTCACAGTTTTGTCAAAACCTTCATTCCTTATCTAGAGTCTATGATGTTCCTTGACGACTTTCACCCCTCCTGTTTGGCAGGTTAACCTGATGTGGCAGGACATCCCCTCTCTCTCATGGCTGGGGCATTTGGAAGAGATAACTCAGGCCACATTAATAGCACAGTGAGGGGTCAGAGAGCCCAGCAAGGAGTCACCCCCCAGGCATGTGGGAGTCTAAAACTCCAGCCCCAGTACACATCTTGGTATGAGAGCAGATGTGGAAAGAAATAAAAGAAAATAAACATCAGTGACCGAAAGACATGGTGCTTATGTCTATAAAAGTCCACACAAATTAACGCAAAGGCAAAAGTCTCTTACACACTCCTCAGGAATGTGTGAGAAAATTTCTCCCTGGAGCTTGGACACAACTCCAGGTTACTTTCCTGGGAATTGAGAGAGAGGATTTTTCGATGTGTACTCCATCAAGATTGGATGGTGAGAAACCATTGAATCCTAAATGATACTATTTCTTAGATAGCTGTAAATTTAATGGTACCTTTAACCCTGCATGTATAATACCAGTATGCCTTTTGTCTTATCCCTGTGTAATAATAGTCTAAGTCTTATGTCTGTTAGTTTTGTGTCTTAATAAAGGATTCAATTTATAATAGACCGAATCAGCCATTATTAAAGAACTTGCAGATAAGAGTGGGTCTTAGGGTAAGTAAAGATACTGCCTGCTACCTGAGGCCTGGGCAAAAGGCAAGAGCTGATTTAAACATACATCATTCATTCATAACACCTGATCAGACAAGGAAAGGTGATTCTGGTTAAAGATACTCTGAAATAGCTGATTCTACTTAGAGAAGGTTAGAAAATACTCAATTTCATTCTGCTGCTTTCATTTTAGACAGGTTAACCAATATCTAAAGTAGAAGTAGCAGGTATCTTATCTGAAAATAAATTGTTTTTCCTTAAATCCAAACCTTAGTGCTTTGGTGTTACTTTCCCTGATACTTCAGTCTGAGTTAGTGGGAATAGCCTCATCAAATTCTGTTTTGGAACTGTAAAACTTGCAGTACTGGTCTATTCTGTGAGGGTGGTGTGTGGGCTTCAGTGAGGGCTTTTAGACAATTGTTTCTAATACAGGTAATACATCCAAATAAAACACCTCTTACTTGGCAGCTTGTTTTCATTAGGATGTTCGAAACACAAAGACTGAAATGAGGCCCATCTTAAAAAGACTTTGACCATAATGATGTAGGATTATCAGCAAGGCATTTTATACATATGTCTTCAACTGTCATATTTTCTAATTTATATAGGTTTAATAATATCACATTGAATTAAATTAAAATTCTATTAAAAATCCATTATTTTTTAACCAAGAAATAGTTGAATCTGAATTTAAGATCAAATTGAAATATCTAACAATGTGTTTAAGTCAGATTTTCTATTTTTGAATTTGTGCAATATAGTAGTAGTGGCATTTAGGTTCAGGGCTTTGCACCAGTAACAAATGCAGCGCTAAAGCATTTTAGGTATAAATATTTTGTTCAGAGAAGGAACCTATATAAGTCCAAATATTTATCTGCAAACTGAGTCAATAACCCTATCATCTAAGTATTTGTGTATAAATGCAAATATGAGAAAGGTGCAGATGGTACCTTTCAATTGCTGCTTTCAGATATGTTTCTTCACTTAAAATTGGGATCCATAGTAACTCCAGAAGAAGAATTGTCTTTTAGAATAATGACACTGAAGACATAATATCTAAAACAAGCAGAGAGGGGTGGTAAAAATTATATCCTGCTTGATTTTGTAGCATTATCCTTAAAACAACTGACCCCAACTGCACATCTGGGTCCCAGTGATTTGCTCCTCTGCTGCGAAACAATGACTTTTGGGCTAGGCCAAATATGTTGAATTGGGTGCTGTTTTGACATGACATATTACTGTCATGTTAGCAAATGTGGTTTTAGAGGAAAGACTGAGCTGTTTCTGCACATACCTGTGCTCTGTGCACTATGCATTGCCTGGGGAAAGCAAGGGTCCAGAGCAGCAAACATCTCTTCTACAGACTATCTTCAATAAATGGTTTGAAAACCAGGACATACAGATTCCTCTGCAGTAAATTTTAGGAAAAGGCTCATCTTTAATTCTTAGATGTGTTGCTGAACCACTGTGCAACAGAGAACTGAAGGTAAGAAAAATGAGGAAGGGGGAAAACAGAACGCATTTGTGTGAGGTAGAGGCTGGGGCTCATAGTCAAGCATGCAGTCTTTGTCTCTCATGGTTTTTTCCTGAATGTAAATTGAAATGAAGTGAAACTGGAAAAGATACCTCAATCTGTTTTAGGAAATGGACTCTGATCTCTGTCGTCTTTACCAGGGGACAGGCATTCTCTGAGGACCTGGAGTGCAGGGGGTTTCCCATGAGGTTTAGTGAAACAGGGAGTGACAGCCAGGACCAGTCCCACCGTCCCAGCCAGGAGCTGGGGAGCTGAAATGGGGTAGTAGGCTTTAGGCTTCTGGGGGAGTACTGGAGGGTTTGGGCAGGGACAGTGAGGCCCATTGGCACTCCCAGGGCCAGCCTCTTTCCCAGGAAAGCACTCACTTATATTGCTTTGCTCTCGTTCTTTCCATTTCCTTAATGAATCTTTCTTTCCTTATAATCCTGTGACAACATGAAAGATAAGAAGTGATTCAATACAAAACTTGTAACAGCCTATTGTAAAAGGACATCAAACCACAGGAAAATTAACAAGTTTTCTGTCAGGTGAGAATCTATTTTTATTTCCTAAAATGGCAGCAAATGCTCAGGATGATTCACTTCTTTTCTTGTCTCTGTTGAACAAACAACATTACACAGGCTGTTGCATCACTTGGAGGTTTTGGTGTCCAGGACATCATAGGTATCAAGTAAAGTGGAACTCAAGGTTGTAGTGTGATAAGTTAGCACAGGGTTAACTACATTGCAGATAACTTGTGCTTTTTGATTATGTACTATGACATTTTTTGGATGTGACAAATTTTTGAACTTGTGCTTTTCTAGAAGGTGACTGCTAAAGAGTTTCTTGTGGCACTTTAGAAAAGATATCTGATGATTACTAATTCATTTGGCACAGCTCTCGAATAATGTAAATCATTATATTCTTCTGTGGCATTAATGGATATAATCTCTTTCAAAAATCCCACAAAATCCTCTGTCTCTTGTCTCAGTATAGTCAAGTATATCTGCTTTAGTGTATCTAGATTTGGCAGTGCTCCAGTTTCTTTGATGTATTTAGTTAGAAAGAGACTTGATAAGTAGGTACCAGTGTTTAGGGATGAGTGAAGCCAGTTTAATACAGATATTTTGAGATTCAAGACTTTGTCTTTTTTCTAATGTCCCTTCCCTCTTCTGCTTACCCTGAAATGTAATTAGATTGAGGTTTATTTGACTTGGAAATAAAATCTTCATATCTAAACTTAAAAGACAACATAGCAACACTTTGCTGGTTTTGTGGGGAAAAAAACCCAAAAAAACAAGAGAAAAAAACCCCAACAAACAGAACCCAAAGCTTTTAGCTTTTCTCTCACGGTAACAGAAAGAAACAGATTTTGCATTTACAAGTTTTTGCCAACTATGAGATCTTATCCAGTAACAGAGAAAGAGTGACTAGTTTCAATGATGGTTTAGAAGACACACTTTCCAAGTGTCTTACAATATTTGAAGTAGTGGCATTTCACTGTTTTTAATTTCTATGAAATTTTTTCATGGGCAGAAGTCCTC
Organism: Corvus hawaiiensis; assembly: GCF_020740725.1. Classification (NCBI taxonomy): domain Eukaryota; kingdom Metazoa; phylum Chordata; class Aves; order Passeriformes; family Corvidae; genus Corvus; species Corvus hawaiiensis. Next base: position 44,763,013 of record NC_063215.1, on the reverse strand, counting down.
TTTGGGTTATACAGTAGCATATCTCTTTTCATACTGAGGTATTTCGTTATTAGGGTCACAAAACTGAGCAGTGACCACTTGATGTAAATTGTTTCTGCTCATACAATGTCATGACCAGGCTGATGGATCATAAAAAACTGAAGACATAGGTAAGAGAAATAGAACTCCATTTTGCTGTTCTTTTCTCTGCTCAGGTCGGAAGGCAACTGTGCCCCGAAACACGTCATGCAGCTTTACTGCTATACTCCTTATTATGGTACAGCACTAAATATGTTTACGTTTTTCTGAAAAGTGTGTATTTAATAAACAATGTGTCTTAGTGAATCAGAGGGAAGTGAACCTTAAAAATTTCTGAGGGCTGGATCAACTGTGCCTGTATCATTACAGTCAGAGGTTTGTTATTTTTATCTTAAAATCCTCCAGTGATGGAGACTACTCAAACTACTAAATAATCTACTCCAGTGCTTTGTTATGAATAGAGATATTCAGCTCGAATTACACATTTGTGGTTCTAAACTTTTCCTGTATTTAATACAATTAGCTAGTTAAGCATGCCCAAACATTGTTCTTATGTTTCTTTATGTGGGATTTTGGATATTTTTTTAATAATTCAACTTCCAGTGTTACAACTCCTATTGAAATACAGATGGATATGTAAGGGCCATACATTTATTCAAACTTATCGCTTTCTTCCATCTAGTTGAAATGCCTTACTTTTTTCCTTCTTTCATCAATTATGCTTAGGGACTCAGAACTGGTTGAATTAAATTTTGAAACCATATTTCATCACCTCTAGAAACCCAGTGATATCTTGGAGGGTATCATGCAGTTTATGCCTTACAGAAATAGTAAAGAAATACTGTGTTTCTCAGGAAAATGTTTTTTGAGCATTAGAAATATGATTTGCATGCATACTGGAGTTCTCACCATTGAATTCTAAACCTCGAAATTTCTGCTGAGAAAAGGTGGTTAATCACCCTGACTTTACACTTTTGTCTACCTTAACTTCCTTGTCCCATTTTATCCCATACCTCTGGCTTCTTTAAAGAGAAAGTTTTCATATGGCAAGACTGATTTTTAAGGCTGTTTTTCATTGTTTATGTGTTGTTAAAAATCAGCATGTGAAATAGCTTTGCAGCCTAAGGCCAGAGAGAGGCAGCAGGAAACAGAGATGCAGGAGTTCAGCTTTGTTTTTCTCCTACATGGCTATTGGCAGTCCCTCCACATGCTGGGATTCAGTCTCCCCCAAACCAATGCCTGAAGCCTTCACAATGTGTTGCTGCAGTAGAGCAGCAAGCATTCAAGGGTTTATCTCTAAAAGATTTGATCACTCACTTTTATGAAGCAGCACAGGTTGTGCCGATAATGAAAGACCTCCTCTTCCTTCCCCCTCGCAATTAGCAGGTCTTGTCTGCCTCACGTTCCTTATGAAAAAGTTTTATGTCAATATTGACAAGATGAGAAAAGGAAAATGAATTGACTTTGCACAGCTTCAGTCTCATCCTGTGAAAAATTCTGTGGGAGCCATTCTGTCGTCTTCTCTAACACTACCCTAAAAATGCATAATACCTTAGATGTTGAAGATTACACACATGACACTGGCTTTAACATCTGTTTTGTGTTACTCTAGAGTGTGTTCAGGATGTTATGACTCACCTAACAAGAAAGTAAAAAAGCCCCAAAACCCCAACACCTTTCCCATGAGAAAGAATGAAAAAAACACTCAACTTTTCAACTTCCCTTCCGAGCGAGGAATTTGTTTATCAGAGTTAGCATTGTGAAGAAGAAGCAAATGCTAGAAATCCCAGAATTTCAAAGAGGCTTTGTTTTGTGATGAAGGAACTGAATCTCATGAATCAGAGGTGTGACAGCCCATACAAAGTAGTTAACCTTCCTGGGTTTCCTATTTGCTAAAAGAGATTGTAATACTTCTACTTACCTTTCCTCTGTTTTGCCAAGATCAATTCCAGATGTTTCAAGAGGTGCTTCTTTAAGGCAATGGGTGTGTATAAAACCCAGCCAAAGTCAAAATGAAAAAAAGATGAGAATACTTTTAATCCCAGTCTAAACTGGGTATTTGCTTTTTATCAGTCATATTTAATGGGAAAGTGAATTTCAAGGAAATGGATGCCTACATTATTATCTTTAGTAGTTAAAAAGTGTACATAGAACACAGCAGTTAAGAATGAAAACAAGGATCAGTAAAATGTAATAACAATTTATAAAAGAGCACCATAAAGTCAATTTAGTATTTCGTAGAGATTCAAGTAACTGATTACAGAGTTATTCTGATGTGCTACTGTTCGTCTAGCACAAACTGTGGTGAGTCACACTGTGAATCATTTGCAGGTGGTATTTTATTACAGGTGCCAACAAACAAAGTTTTTGGTATCAAGTGAAAAGATTGAAAAACACTTTTTCTATAACAGAATGCAATTTTGCAACCCACTGTCAGTGACACCATTAGGCGCCTAATATTTTAGAGACTCACATTTGATAGACAAATTGTGTTAAGGTTTATTAACCTTTGCATTGATGTAGTGCACTTCATCTTCAAGTGGCAAACCAACCTATTTACTTCCTATTCTTTTATTTCTCTCCTTCTCTTCTCCCAGTTATGAGTCACATATATCTGGTATCAAATGAAAAAATGGCATGCTAAGAAATAATCAAAATAAAAACTTAAAGGACGTGGCCAGCATTTACAGTTGTTTTTTTTCCCTCCATTAATTCTCCAGAATTTTGAGTTATCTTCATGCCTACAGTTTACCCATCTGTGAGAACACCTTCTGGGTTTGTAATCCCAGTTTGATATTTTTAGCACAACAGTGAAACTGAAATAAAGATCCAAATCTGATAATTGCATTAAACTCAAGGAAAATGGATGCCACATGCAAGTTCCTATGGGCTTTGTGGGACACGGGGATTTTTCCAGAAAATGTATCCTTTTAAGGAGCAATGTCTGAGGAGAAGCACACACAGAGCAGTGCTCATCAGCAAAGATAAATATCAGGGCTCTTCACTTGGGTGTCATGTCTAGGGTTGCACAGGCAGTGGAATGCAATTAAATCTACTTCCTCTGCAGACTTAAAAAGCCTTCCAGTAGGCTTTTTGATATGGCACCTGGTTTTGAAAATGATCAGTATGTGCCACTTACTTGAAGACATCTCCACCCAGAACAGAGCTTAGACCAGCATGCATTTAAGTTGTTAAGTGAGAGGCCTCATCAAAAAGACAGTTAGAACAATGGATGCTTGAATTGTTCCAGGGCATGGCGAGGTTATAAGCAACTTTCAGTGGGTAAATGTCAAAACACACAAGTAAATAGAAAACTAACTAGTTTTGAGGGTTTGCCTAATAAACATGATATTGTTACCTTAAATACTCAAGGACTTTTTAAAAATGGGTATCTTCCCATAATAGTTTCACAGGCTTATTTGACAGTAAGAACACTTTTGTGTCAGACTTTTTCTCCTCAGAGTCTGATACCTAACTATTGAAAATTTGAGTAAGAATATGTTTTCCAAAGCCTTCCACATGTACCACAATGCTGTAGAACACATCTGAAAGTATTGCACTTACACAGGTCTCCAAAAATGCTTGCTCTGCTAATAAGATTAGCTGAAATAAGATTAGTTTGTCAGGATGCCAGAGTTTTTCTCGTTATGAAATATTACTGCATCCTTTAGTATTTTTTCAGCAAAATTCATTTAAGTTAGCAAATATCTTTTGAAAGACTTGTGTATGTCTCATCTGTAGTGGTGACTTATTAAATTAGCTTGCTGTTCACTGTGTTCGAACAAGAAAACATCATATCAATTTCATTACTGCAAATACAAATTCTTGTTTTTACGAGATCAGCTTTTTCAACTCCCAGCATGGCTGGTAGAGATATATGTGTCTCAGTCTGAAATGCAGAACTTCATAAAAATGGCCTCACATGTTCTAGAAGAAAAGATAAATTTGTAAGAACTAAACCAGAATCAGATTTTATCTAATTGCTGGAAAGTGATTGACTATATAGACGCCTCTCATTGGACATTACTAAGTGTTAGTTATATAGTAATGCTATATTTATTTAGTTGCTTGCTGTTGCTGCCTGTTTTGAGCTTCCCATCCCCCCTCCCAAAGACATGTGCTCCGAGTTCCTTTGTTCCAAGCGCGGGCAAAGCCAAATGTAACTCAGACTCTTCAGCAGTGTCTGATTGGCCGCTCACCCCGGGTCCGCCCCCAGTCATCCCCTTGCCCCTTCTCCGAATAAAAAGATGGTCGAGGGGAGGCAAAGGCCCTCTCTCAGCTCAGCTACCTTCCTGTAAACATCTCTGGTCGTCTGTCTCATTTGAAGGCTTCTAACTGCAGGGAATTGAGCGAGCAGGGAGCTATATTTCTCCCTCTTTGCTTCTGCTGATGGTATTTGCTCTGCAGCTGATTCAGGTACCGATTTTAGAGCTACTAAAGTGCTAGATCGCCCGTGCTACCTCTCAAGGCTGCTCGAGGCTTTCTAAGGCATTGAAATGTAAGCGCTAGCCGGTATAAAGCTGAAAAGATACCTCCACATTTGGCGCCCAGCGTGCTATCTCTGAACTCCGGTTCTGAGAGACTTTAGGGTGTCCCGGCAGCTGTGTGTCTGCTGGAGTTAGCTCTGCACGTCCTGCTGTGCCAGCTCTGTGTGGCGAGGTGTTACTTTTTGTGTAACATCGAGCCCAGAGCCTCAGCCTGTACCCTCCCCCACGCCACGTGGCGAGGGAACGGCTGGAAAGCAGAAGACCCTTCTCGCGTTTTTTTTTTCTCCGGACCTGCTTTCCTGTGATAAATCCAGAATTCTGGTGAGTATTTCCCTGCTGGTTTAGGGGCTCCTGTCTTAAGCTGGTGCCGGTGTAAACTTTCTCTTTTTTTTCCTCCTTTTTCGTGAGTAAGGGGTTGAGGTTTCGTGTGCATTCATAATGGGATCTGAAGTTTCTGCACACCATAGAGAAATATACCACCAAGTTCAAAGTTACCTTTCTTTAACTGGGCATAAATACCCTAAAAATCTAGTTCAATCTTTTGTACAATGGCTTTTTCAGTACTTTCCTAATCTGACCTCCGAAGACATAAGATCTGCTGAATTTTGGGATAAGGTGGGGAGAAAACTCTCCTCTCTGAGGCGTGCAGGAGATGAAACAGTTTCAAAATTCTTTCCTCTCCTGTTACTAAGTTATGCTTTGCCGGAGAAAAAGGCAGTACATGAAAAGCCACTGCAAAACCCCCCTGTTAATTCCCTCATACCCTCTTCCAACCCCTGTGTCCCGGACCCCTCTTCCCCTACGCTGGAAAACACAGCTAGAGCAGACTGCTTCTCAGCACAGGAGAGCTATCGTCCTCCTGGCTCACCCGTGTTTCCTCAGCACCCTGCCTTGGATGGGAATCCGGAGCCCATCCCAGGACCTTCCCAACCCCTCTTCTCCACTCCCTTTTCCCCAGTTTCTAGCCCTCATGTTTCAAGCGCGCGTAAAAACCCCTTCTCCCCTGATCTCTTTGTTCCCAGGGTCAGCCATTGCCATGTGCTCGCAGCCCGGGAAAAAACCCCTCCCCCCAACCGCTTTTCTCCCAGTTTGTTTGTCTCCAGTAATGGCGGACGCAATGGTCCTTCCTCTCCAAACTACACCTCCCACAATCCCTTTCTCCCCCATCCCACAAATCCCTTCTTGTCCCCATCCCCTCCCACTCCTGCGTCACACCCTGACCCCGCCTCCGACCCCGTCCCCACAGCGTCGTGTTTCACCCCTCCCTCTGTTCCCGCCCATGGCTCAAGTGCCGCCCCTGCTTCCCACAACCCCGCCCCCGACCCCTCCCCTCCTCCGGCCGTGTCCCCGCCTCCACTCCCCGCCCCTGCCCCTCCACTCCCCGCCCCTGCTTCCCATTGTCCCGCCCCAGGTTCCCACAGTCCTGTGACTGCCCCTCTGAATCCGAGAACCCATGGCTACCAGGAAGTAACTCCAACTGCTTCTACTACACTCTCTTGTACTAGCAATGGAGCTAACCCTGACTGGAAACCCCTTTCTTATTCTGATATTAAGGATTTGTGCAAGGCAATTAAGGAGTTTGGAATGCATAGTAATTATTTTAAGAGCCTTTTAAGTGCTACTTTTGCAACTCACTTACTTGTACCTCATGATTTACTTACATTAATGCAAACTCTTCTCACACCTGGTGATTTTATGGTGTGGAAAAAGCAATGGAAAATAATTTTATCTGATTTATTGAAAATTTTGTGGCAAACTCCAGATAATTACCTGGATTTTGAAAACAATTATATCACATTAGACCTTTTATCTGGTGACAATAATATGGCAAATCCTCAAAAACAAGCAATGCTTATCCCTCGTCCAGTTCTTACTGAAATCACACGTGCTGCTGAAAAGGCCTTAACATTATTACCATCTCAAACTCCTAATTCTCATTATACCACCATTAAGCAATTGCCAAATGAAAATATTATTCACTTTTATAACCGTTTGTACGAAGCTGTCTCTTCCCAGGTCCCTAATCCTGACCTCCAACAAGCACTCCTACTCGAACTTCTCCAAGTTAATACGAATGATGCTTGCAAACAAGTCATTCTCACTCTCCCGCTGTATCCTCCTCCTACTGTTGAATCCATCCTCGAAGTCTGTACGAAGAAGGTGCAGCTGAACACAGCTGCTCCCTTTTTGAAAAAAGTGGGGATGGTTGGGGAGGTTGTGGAGAATGTTACAGGTACAGGAGAAACTCAATCGCGCGGTAACTTTGTATGCTATCGTTGTCAGAAAAAGGGACATGTAGCTCGCAATTGCAGAGCAATTATAACTGCTGATAAAAACTCTCCAAAGACTGTTTCCCCAGGTCAACAGCAGGGAAACTAGCGACTCAACGCGTCCTAACAGCTCCGCGTTCAGACATAAATAGGGCTGCAGACAAAGCAACTTGGACTTCTGGACTCAGGTTTAAGGTAACCTGTGATAAAGCACACCATTTCAACAACAACAAACAGACTGTAATACCCATTTCATTCCAGAATGTGGACCACATGCCAGAATTTACATACCTTTTTGTTATTGGGGATACTCGGGAAACACCTGCTGGGATAGAGGTTACACCTACACTCATGAAAATGGATCAGAACGGGTGTTCTAACCTAATGGTACAATGTATATATCCACCGTACTTTATGCCTAAAGGTCAAGTCATTGCACAGGCCTTTCCACTGCCCAAATACCTGCCCACAGATGGTCATATCCCAGCCATCTGTTGGACTGAGGTTTTGGGAAACGACAAACCTGTAATAGAATGTAAGCTCCGTTACAAATCACATAAAATCAGTATAATGGGAATGTTAGACACAGGTGCTGATGTGTCTGTCATTCCATTTGATAAGTGGCCTACGCAATGGGAATTGCAATCTCAGGGCATCATACAAGGGATTGGAGGTACCCAAATTGCAAAGCAGTCCAAACACATCATCCAAATTGAAGGTCCTGAAGGACAAATAGCGACACTTCGTCCGTATGTCCTAGACACCAAATTCACCCTGTGGGGAAGGGATGCCATGTCTCAGTGGGGAACAAAAATTGATATCACCCGTAGACATCAAAATTTTCCCTTGCAGGCCACTGAAGCAGAGTGCCATCCACATAAATTAACTTGGAAAACAGATGAACCCGTGTGGGTTAACCAGTGGTCGTTAAAAAAAGAAAACTTAGAGGCACTCAAAACATTAGTGGCTGAACAATTGGCTAAAGGAAATATAGTTCCAACTAACAGCCCATGGAACACACCCGTGTTTGTAATACAAAAACCGGGAAAGAACAAATATAGGCTACTCCAAGATCTTAGAGAAGTTAATAAGGTTATTGAAGACATGGGACCCCTTCAACCAGGTATGCCATCACCTTCAATGCTCCCACAACATTGGCATTTAGCTGTTCTTGACATTAAAGATTGCTTCTTTCATATTCCACTCCACCCTGCAGATGCCCCCCGATTTGCATTTTCTGTACCATCTCTTAATCATGAAACTCCCATGGAACGTTATCATTGGCTCGTGCTTCCCCAAGGTATGAAAAATTCCCCAACTCTCTGCCAAGAGTATATTGCTAAAATTCTATCTCCCATCCGTGCCAAAGCAGAGAAAGCCATCATCCTGCATTACATGGATGATGTGCTGGTGTGTGCTCCCAATAATCAGTATCTCGAGCAGACACTTAACATGGTGGTTGAGGCCCTTGAGGCCAAGGGCTTTGAATTACAACCTGAAAAAATGCGGAGAACAAGCCCTTGGAAATACCTCGGACTCAAAATCACAGAAACCTCTATCACCCCAACACCTGTCACCATTAATAATAACCCAAAAACATTAGAGGAAGTGCAACAGATCTGTGGGACACTGAAGTATTTAAGGTCCTGGTTAGGACTCACCACAGAGGATGTAGCTCCTATTGCAAACCTAGTAAAAGGGGAAGGCGGTCCAGCATCCCCTAGATCCCTGACAGAAGAGGCAAGGCAGTCTCTCAAAAAGATACAAGAGCTCATTTCCACCAGACAAGCACACAGGTATCAGCCCTCCCTACCCTTTAAGCTTGTCATTCTAGGGAAGGTACCACGCTTTCATGGCCTCATATTTCAGTGGGACAAAGAGCAGAAGGAACCCCTCATCATAATTGAATGGGTATTCCTTCCACTCCAACCTCCTAAAACCATCACACAGCCACAAGAACTAATGGCAAAAATTATCATGAAGGGTAGAGCAAGGCTCCGCACCCTGGCAGGATGTGACTTTGCATGCATCTATTTACCTGTAACAACTGACGCATTAGATCACCTGCTCCAAAATAATATAAATTTACAATTTGCATTAGATAGTTACTCAGGCCAAATCTCAAATCATTACCCAAAACATGACATGTTTAATCTGCCATTCTCTTTCATCCCTCGAGAGATTCAAAGTAGAAAACCCCTCGATGCGATTACCGTTTTTACTGATGCCTCAGGAAAAAGTAAAAAGTCCGTGGTCACATGGAAAAATCCAAAGACGCAAAAGTGGGAATCTGACATCGAGGTAATCCAGGGATCACCACAAGTAGCTGAATTAGCAGCTGTTGTTAGAGCATTTGAGAGGTTCAAAGAGCCCTTTAATTTGGTCACAGACTCAGCATATGTAGCTGGAGTAACTGTTAGAGCTGAGCATGCTCTCCTAAAAGAAATCTCAAACAAGAAAATTTATGATTTACTCTCAAAATTAATTTATCTGGTTTCCCACAGAGAGCATCCCTATTTTGTCATGCATGTGAGGTCACATACAAACCTGCCAGGATTTATTGCAGAAGGTAATCGTAGAGCTGATGCTCTGGCTATGCCAGCAGACATAGTTCTATCAGCCGACTTACCAAAGCTCCCCCAAGTTTTTGAACAAGCAAAATTGAGCCATGCCATGTACCATCAAAATATTCCCGCTCTTATCCGCATGTTCCATCTGTCGCGGACACAGGCAAAAGCAATAGTGGCAACGTGTCCCAACTGCCAGAAGCTACAGCTTCCATCACTGGGCATGGGGGTCAATCCCAGAGGTATTAATAGCGGTGAAGTGTGGCAAATGGACGTCACACATTTCCCTGAATTTGGGAGATTAAAATACGTTCATGTTTCTATTGATACCTTCTCTGGTGCTATGTATGCCTCTGCACATGCAGGTGAAAAGGCTAAGGACGTTGAAAAACATCTTGTCCAAGCTTTTGCTGTGCTCGGTATACCTGAGGAGATAAAAACTGATAATGGACCTGCCTACACCTCCCAGGAGTTTAAAAACTTTCGTCAGCAGTGGGGATTTCGACATGTTACAGGTATTCCTCACTCCCCAACTGGACAAGGCATTGTTGAACGTGCCCATCAAACCCTCAAGCGAATGCTGCTACAACAATCAGGGACCACCAAACTCAACTCACCTGTCCTCAGACTCAGCAAAGCACTGTTTACCATAAACTTCCTGAATGGCACCTTTGAGGATCCAAACCCTCCCATCTATCGTCATTTCCAGAACACCAGGAGACAGAAACTGCAGGAAAATCCAGAAGTCCTGATCCGGGACCCAGAGACTCAAAAAATCCAAGGACCGTACAAACTTGTGACTTGGGGACGTGGGTATGCCAGTGTATCTACCCCTCAAGGACTGAGATGGATCCCAGGGAAGTGGGTAAAACCTTATGTCACTTCCTCAAAAGTTAAGGAGGTTAAAACTGCCTCCTGGAAGAGACGCCGTAAAAAGAATCCTGATTTTGCACCTTCATGTAAACCCCCTACTGCAGATCTTTATGTTAATCCCTTAAGTTAAGTTGCACTGTTTTGCACTCAGTTTTTTGCACTGTATTTTGTAAATCTTTGTCCTGATACTCCATACCATAGATGTCCTGACTAAACCCCTGAGTTTTGACTGGGGAACTAGTTTAAAGGCATCCTAGGTACTGTCGAGTTGTAGGGACGATAGATTACAATTATATTTTGCACTATTGTTTTGTTACTGTTCTATGCACTTTTAAGTTACTAAGAGTTACAACCCAGCTTTAAAGAAAAAAAAATAGGGAATTGTTGCTGCCTGTTTTGAGCTTCCCATCCCCCCTCCCAAAGACATGTGCTCCGAGTTCCTTTGTTCCAAGCGCGGGCAAAGCCAAATGTAACTCAGACTCTTCAGCAGTGTCTGATTGGCCGCTCACCCCGGGTCCGCCCCCAGTCATCCCCTTGCCCCTTCTCCGAATAAAAAGATGGTCGAGGGGAGGCAAAGGCCCTCTCTCAGCTCAGCTACCTTCCTGTAAACATCTCTGGTCGTCTGTCTCATTTGAAGGCTTCTAACTGCAGGGAATTGAGCGAGCAGGGAGCTATATTTCTCCCTCTTTGCTTCTGCTGATGGTATTTGCTCTGCAGCTGATTCAGGTACCGATTTTAGAGCTACTAAAGTGCTAGATCGCCCGTGCTACCTCTCAAGGCTGCTCGAGGCTTTCTAAGGCATTGAAATGTAAGCGCTAGCCGGTATAAAGCTGAAAAGATACCTTTACAGCTTGCAACTAATTTTAATGATTATTTTAAAAAATCAAACCCATATGGCCTATATATAGTTGTCCTGCAAAATGTAACTGACATTCTGAAGGTGATTATTTTTTAAACTCTCTGTATTGGGAAAACACCAGGAGTACCTTTCATTAGGGAACATAAAAGTAAACAATTTTGAAATATGGCATTTTGACATGCCAATTATTGTACAGAATCTCTTTGAAAGTTGCTAAAAATAATATTAGTTCTTTAGCATATACATAGCTAGTGACTGTGTTAGATCCTTGCTTATATTTTATGAAATGCACAACTGTGGTGTTTTATAAGGAGAAAACACTTTAAAAGCACATATTTGCATTTGTGTGAGTGAACAGAAGGAAACAGAAGAAAATTCCCTCCTGACAATGATAATTTGTCTCTAAATGAGGAGGATTTGATCCATAACATTCATCACTGTAATTACAACCAGAACAAAATTGTTCAGATATAAACATAGCTTATTTTCTGATTTTGTGAGAATTTTAAGCAAGTCGATTTTATTCTACTATGTTGCACACATTTAATATTTCCTTGTATTAAATATTAATATTAACAAATGCTTACTGGTGCAAAATAAAAATATTAATTAGAAATTCTTTTAAATAATAAACCATAATAGACATTGTTGCCATATCTCTGGTGTCTTTTCCACCATTTTTAAATGAATGAGAACTAATTTTGACTTGCAATTTATATATTTTGGAGTAAAATTGTAACAGCTCTTATGAAGGCTCTGTTATCATTGATAATAAGAATTGCACTTGGAGGCAAACATTACTTTCTTGACCCACATTTATGTGGGCGTTGCCTGACATCCTCATTTTATATGTGTATTACTTATGTAATAATGAATAAAAAAAATAAGTGGGTATGGCTTTGGTTTATGTTTTATTTTTTTAGAAGAAACATAGGACAAGATTGATATAATCTAATTTAACTGGTCCCATCAGACCTCTTAGTCTTTTTTTCAAATCTGGAAGGAAAAAAATAATGACATTGCTATTTATTTCACCTATTTTGAGCATGTATTCTATTCTATTTTAGGGTAGATTCGATGTGCCTCTTTCAAAGTGATCACAGCATTAAACCTGACAGAATTCAAGAAGCATTTGGACAATACTCTCAGGCACACGGTGTGATTTATGGGGCTGTGCTATGCAGGGCGAGGAGTTGGACTTTGATGATCCTTGTGGGTCCCTTCCAACTCATGAGATTCTATGATCTTTGAAATGGATTTGAGGTACATATCTTTCAAATGAATGCTTTATATTAATGTGCCTAGTTTGACGTAGATATAATTCCTTCATAATATTCACCAGGTCTGGATTTTCAGAGGTAAATTGGGATCACCTTTGACATATATCTTACATAACATATATTTTTACAGAAAGGAAGTGAATAGCATATTTGCTCCCTTCTGATTTTGTTTTTGTGCACTCTTAAACATAGGAAAATTATTCTCATCAAAAAGTCAATAATTCAGATCACCTGAATTTGCATAAGGAAAAAATATTGGGGTTTTTCTCCTGGTATTTATACTAAATGAGCCAAGTTTTGCTCTGACTTATAATGGTCTAAAGCCATTATAGACACAGTGAATTCATTCATTATAATTAATAATTTTTCTATTTCCATAGGATAAGTCATATATAATAGAAAAAGGAAGAAAACCCTCTTTCTCATTACCAGTGAATTTTTTTCAAACTAGTCGAATCATAATAAGTAGCATGGTCCTTTTTTTTTTTTGATCTGAGTAGTCTACATTGGTTCCAAAAATAGAAGTTATTATTATCTCACACCTCAGATTGAAACGTTAACCACAAAACTGGTTTTATATGTTAACATTCCTTCTGGCAAGGCAGACTGAAGATTAAAATTCTTCTCTAACAAAATTCTTGTAATTTCAATTATTCAAGTATTATCTGAGATGGACAACTATAGTGATTTATTGTGGAAAAATTAAGAGGCCTATTACTTGCTATGGAAAGTACAGACATACCGTTAGTTTGACATAAACCACATAAAGATACTAAATGTGACTCTAATTAGTTTTATTCACCACTCGAGCCTCTGCAGTTGGATTCCTTTGATGTCATCCTGCTTCTAACATGAGTAATGGGACTGGTTAGTGAACAATATTTCATACTGCCACATTCCAGTAGAAGTGGTTTCCACTAGTATGCAGTGTTCCAGTGGATGCACTTTGATAAAATGGTAAAAACGAGAAGCTCATATCTATCTCATTTCTTGACATAGAAAATGCTGCAGATTGGTGATACATCAGTATGTACAAAATTACCCTTTGCTAATACAATGAACCTGTTTATTATAGCAGACTATGCTCACTTAATCACTGTTGTACAATAAATCATATTTGTTATGTACTTACATAATGCTACTCAGCAAAAAAGGTACATTGTGTAATTCAAAATATCGTTAATTAAACTAGTTAAAACCAAATTTCCAACTTGTTTAAAAAAAAAAAAAAAAACAACCTCAAAAAGCTAGAAACAGAGAGAAAGGGTCTGCACCTTACTGTAAAAGTTCTGACTCCTTAAGTATAAGCTATTTGTTGATGCAGGAATAATCTACATGCTTGCTCCTAAACTAGAATCTTTGGTAAGTTCCCTGGACCAAGGATACGTAAAAGCTTGCTGTAGGTTGATATTGGCTGGTATCTATCTGGCTCTCAGACACCCACCCACCTGCTGTCTCACTCCCTTTCCTAAGCTGGACAAGGGAAGAAAACATAATGGAACAGCTCATGACTGAGATAAAGACAAAGATATCAATTACTAATTATTGTTACAAGCAAAACAGGCTTGGCTTGGGGAAAATTAATTTAATCTTTCGTCAATTTATTGAAAAGTGAAAAACAAAGACAAAACAATGCTTTTCCACACAATCCCTCTTTTTCCTAGGTACAATTTCAGTCCTCTATTCCTGACTCCTCTAACCACTCCACCCCTACCAAGCAGAACAGGAGGATGGAGAGTGAGAAGTTGAGCTGTCTGCCACTCCCTCATCCTCACAGCTTTTTCCTGTTCCTCACACTTTTCCCCTGCTCTATCGTGGGTCCACTGTATGGGTTACAGTCCTTCCAGATAAACCTGCTCTGTCTTGGGCTCTTCTCTGCATGCTGCAGTTCCATCATATTTACCTGCTGTGCTGTGGTCTTTTCCATGGGCTACATGGAAATACCTGCTTCAGGTCCTGGAGCATCTTCTTTCCAACTTCTCTGAGCTTGGTGTCCACAGTATTATTTTCCTCTGCTACGCATCCTTTTTTCCTTCTTAAATATGTTTTCCCCAAGGCACCACCAGGCTGAAGGGTCCAGCAGTGTCCTGTGGTGGGTGTGTGGGAGCTGGCATTGTTTGACACAGGACAGCCCCTGTTTTTTCCTCACAGAGGCCATCCCTGCAGCCCATCAGCTCCAGCACCTGGACATGGCCACCCCCCAAAAATACCTTTGACTAAAAGAGACTCCTAATTAGCCTGATGTTAAAACTTCTGAATGAGGAAGTAAGTAAGTAAATAAAATATGTTTATACTCTTTGTCTCTTCTCACAAAGAAGATGTTAACTGTATTTCACATTGTTTAGGACTTTGTGTGTGGCCTGCTGAATGAAAAAGACAATGGGAAGTGCTGTATTAAATTTGGTTATGACTGAAATTGGCCATCTGGATCAACATTTACCAGATATGACAGCGCCTGGGTTAGAGGGAGAGGGCTTAGTGGGAGGTTTTCTAGGATATAATTGCACTCAAATATTGATTAATTCTTTCATAAAATCATAGAATAGTTTGGGTTGGAAGGGACTTTAAAGGTCACCTAGTTCCACCCCCCCTGCCATGGACAGGAACACCTAAACCAAGTTACTCAGAACCCATCCAGCCTGGTCTTGAACACTTCCAGGAATGGGGCATCCACAGCTTCTCTGGGCAACCTGTTCCAGTGCCTCACCCCTCACAGTAAAAAACTTCCTCCTAACACATAATCTAAAACTACTATCTTTTAGTTTGAATCCATTCCCCCATGTCTTATCATTACATAATCTTGTATAAACTCCCTCCCCATCTTCCTTGTAGGCTCCCTTCAGGTACTGGGAGGTCACAATTAGGTCACATAGAAGCCTTCTCTTTGCCAGGCTGAACAAATGCAATTCTCTCAGCCTTTCCTCATATGAGAAGTGCTCCATCCCTCTAATAATCTTGGTCATCTTCCTCTGGACTAGCTCCAACAGGTCCATGTCTTTCCTGTGCTGGGGCCCCAGAGCTGGATGTAGCACTGCAGGTGGGGTCTCACCAGAGCAGAGCAGAGGGACAGAATCCCCTCCCTCACCCTGCTGGCCATGCTGCTTTGGACGCAGCCCAGGACACATTTGGCTCTCTGGGCTCCAAGTGCACATTACCAGCTCATGTCCAGCCCTGCACTGACCGGCACCCCCAAGTGTTTCTCAGCAGGGCTGCTCTTGATCTGTCCATCCCTCAGCCTGTGTTGGTAACGGGGGTTACCCCGACCCAGATGCAACACCTTGCACTTGGTCTTGTTAACAACCCACATGAGATTTCCATTGGCCCACTTCTTGAGCTTGTCCAGGTCCCTCTGACTGACATCCGGTCCCTCAGGTGTGTCAACAACTGCTTGGAGTCATCAGCAATAGAAATATGACTCAACTAAGTGGATTTCTAGATGAAAAGAGCAGTCTAAATAAGTTAGTATTTGTTATTACTTTTTGTAATTTTCAGCACTGAAATGCATTTATTGTTTTTTTTAGAAGCAATCAAAAAATATCAAAAGGAAAGGGGAGTTTCAATTGAGAAAAACAGTGATGGAAGCAGGACTCATGGTTATGCTGATTAGAGAATAGGTTCCAGTTTAGGCTGCAGCTTGGAAAAAGCACAAAAAAGTGTTGAAGAATTGTTCCTAAAGACACAGCAAGGTAAAGAGAATATTCTATGTCATGTATAAGAGCAATATGAAATTTTTCTGTTACAACCTTAATGCGTTTCTCCATTTTTTTTTTTCCTGGCAAGCTGGGAAAGACAGTGCTGAAATGAGTTCTTAATTAAAATGAAGTGAATTGAGGAAACACTGATGATTCTCTGTTATCTTGCAAATTATCTTTTCCTTTGGAAAGGAAGATGAAGAAATGAAAGGTCTGTTTAGTCAAAGAAATACCAGGATAAATTTTACTTAGCTAATTACTATTTTTAGATATTTTTAGACTTGCGATATGATAATAACTAGTGACACATTTGAGAAAAGCCAAAATTTAACAAGAAACTGAAATAGCCACCAATATTTTGATATGACAATGTTTTAACCCGTAAGATAAAAAAATATTTAGGGAGTAGGTAGGTAAAATAAATAAAATACATATAAGAACTCTTTTAAAAGAGCATTTCCTTGTGTTCAAGTTGATGCATTTCCTCCTATACCTCTTCCCTGTTATATGTTAAAACAAACAACACAAAGACATCAGCCTGGATTGAAGACTGCTTTGCCTTTAGAAATGAGGAAATATTAACTCTGGCGTGTGATTTCCACTGAAGTAAATTTTGGATTTCTTGCAGTAATTTCAGTATGACTAGAAAGAAATGAACTTGTGAAATTTAAATGTATTGATTAGGACAAATATAGTGTCAGTGTTATCTGTCTGTAAAAAGGAGATAAAAGATTTAAAAACCACAAAAAGATAATTGCATAAAGACATGCCTAGTTAAGATTTAAGTGGGTAGTCCTGCCAATATTTAATATTTAAAGGAAGAAAAAGAAAATGAAGACTAGTTTACGGTTGAAGAATGAGCCATAACATGTTAAATTAGAACAGTCAAAAATAATGGTTGGGATTTTCACTGGCTCTCCATTAGACCTGTTTATCTAATTGAACATTAATGGGATTTGGGTATTTTGTTCCCTTGTGACTGAAAATTCCAAACATAGTTACTAACAGAGAGAAATAAAAAGCAGAACACAAGATGGAGAATTGAACATAAAAGTCAGAAAATAAAAAGAGTAAAACAAAAGCAAATCTTCTATATGCTGAAACCATAACCATGGAAAGTATAAGCAATACTTGGTGTTGAGGAGAGGTGTTAGAGGAGAATCAGGAATGCATTTTTTCCAGAGCTCATATGAGAAAGGAGTCAATACCTGCTGCTAGCTGTGGTGTGGATCTTACATTGACAATGTAATGTTTGGGAATATGTTTATCAGTGTCCCAGACTTATGCCTCACTGAGAAACTTTTTGCTATTATATCTCTGAAGCAAAGATACAATTTTCTCAGCAACTAGAAAATGTACCAGAAAAAACCCCCCCAGTTGCCCACAAAAGGCTAAAACACAAATGTTTTCTTGTAAAAGCATTTATGCTACTTTTCAGAAGATATTGTCTCAGTTTTGTTCATCTAATCCTGAAGGAAGTCATGTCCACTGGAGAAACATAAACTCCATCAAGCTAAAGCATAGAAACACAGATATGCTTAATTAATCCATTGGAGAGAAAGTGAGAAGCAAGGACAACTGAGCTCCAGAGGAGTTTTCCAAAGAAAAGAAATGGTTTCCCTTGGTGCAGGACTTGTGAAGCAGAACATCTTCAATTTACTGATGGGAATGAGAGCCTGCTTTGAAAGCTAATTAATTGTATTACTTAGCTGTAGCTGAGCAGAACTTCTCTGGAGCCATGTTTGGGAATAAGAGAACTTTCCATTGTAATGCATAACTCCGCAGCTGCAGATAGACTCTAGACCAGCAGAGAGGCTGCATTGTTACTTCTGTGGTTTGCTTGCTAAGTATCCACTTAGTATAACTGGTTTTAGATCCATGCAATAGTTTACATAGTTGGTGAAGTGAGCACTGGTAAAACACAGTTCAGGATTTTTTTTTTATTCCTTCAACAGGTTCCTGCCACTTTCACTATGCATCTATTTCTGCAATAAGAGGTGACAGTAGAGGCACTTTATTTCCCTCCTTATGATGGCCCACACCACGTATATTTGCAATCTGTATGAGTCTTTCTTCACCCCACATTTTCAGAAAGTTTGTAAAAATAGCTGTTGAATCTCCGTGTTTTCAAGACTGTTTTCACCCGTTCTGTCATGAATGTAGGCATGTGATTTCAAAGTAGAATAAAGCAGCAACAGAAGGTGAGGCATCAGAACAGAAGAAGGTTGTTGACTGCAAAAGAAGGTGCTCTTTAGTCTCTGTCTTCACCTCAGAGTGAGGTGAGGATAGACAATGCCCTCAATGCCTGGGTCCCTGCTTAGACCCTCCTTGAATAAATAAAACTTTTCCACTGCTATTTGAACTGGCTACATTTCTGAACTGTCCAAAACTAACAAAGACCTAGTAAAATCTTCAGCTTAAGCAAATATGCTCACTTGATGACATTGCAGAAGCACAGTCTTAGTTACATCTCTTCTTTTATCAGCCCTCTGAGTGGCCGTTTTTTTTTTTCCTTGAGAAATTCCACATTAAAAATGTTGGCATTAACTATGAGAAATATCAAAGCCAAAACCGAAGTTTTTGGTGAGATACCTAAAAAGCCCCTGTATGTTGCTGGAAACTTTAGTGTGAAAAACAACATTTTATGAATGTTTATGAATTTATGAATGAATTATGATTTTTGTGACTTCTCCATCAGCAAATGTTTTCCTATAATTCAGCTGGCAATATATAATAAGCATTTGATAATATTAAAAATATTTCTTCTCCCCTGAAAATGGATTCTGAGGCTCTTTCATGTTGAGGAAGCTGAGAGCTAAGTATTGATGTATATCTATGTATTTTTGAACCATCCATAATATCATTACAAATTTAGTAAATGCATTCATCTATATAATGTTCTTTGGGTTCTTAACATCTAGTGCCACAGATGTTTGGAAAGACACACCAGTAATGCATTTAAGAACTTTGGCATGTAAAAAGAAGTTTCTATGAATTTAAATGTACATTTATTCAGCAGCATTTTAAACTTGGGAAATGTCTAGTACTTTTGTATAAAAGTTTTGCCCCTAGGTATATGGGCTGCTTTTAATAATATACATGTTATAAGAATGCTCTGAATACATGTACTCTTCATTCTATTACAATGAATGTTCTAATAACCAGGGGAAGTAAACATAAATGTTTTCACATTTCCCTGGTGCAGGGATGGAAAGAGAAGCTGAAATCAGGACACTACATCAAGAGCCAGAAGCTGTACATTTGTCAAATTTGAAAGGAATATGTATATTTGAACTTGACTCATTTTGCTGCCAATAGTTCCCAAAAAAATAATTCAGATCAGAAGGAGTAATGAATCACAGGATTATAGTGAGAGCTATGCAATGAGATAAACTCCCAATAAGAAACGTGATGTAGCTGTCATTGGAGAGAGCATGCAGATGCAGGCAGAAACAATAATGACCTGGTATTTTAATAGTTGGCTTGGACTGCTACAGTAAAAACAGAGGTGGTGCTTCTTTGCCTATAACATTGATATTTTCAATGAGTATGATGAGTGGAAGCCATAGAGTAAGGTGCTTATTTTAATATTTTCTGAGATTAACCATCTTTTCCATCAGCAGCACATCCTATTCCATAATGATTCCTTTGTCCAGTGGTAGGATATTTGGACCACACCATTCAGCAGTGATAGGCCTTTCAGCTGAAATACTGGATGGCTTAGTTGGATCTCTGAGGTATGCTCAGATGAGTTTCAATCTACACCCTAAAATATCTGTCCCTGAACATATTTCAGTGCACAGGATCACATGTCCTGTTGCTATCAGCTCAATATTTCTGCTTTAGCATTTTAGATGCTCTGTTTTATTGGCTGGTCTTCAGTTCAAACAATCTCCTGGAGTGATCGGAATCTTGAAGGCTTAGATTTTAAACTTACTGAGCAGAATATAACTATCCAAAAATACTAAAGTATAAGATCTTTATAACTTGGCACTTAATCAGAATTAGCCAGAGCCTTTTTTTTTTTTTTTTTTTTTATTCCTCATATCAGAAAATATGCAAAGGTCCTTGAACTCTTATGCAGTAGATGAGGGAGTATTTACCTCTATGTTTAGTAGTCTGCAGCAATCAACTTGGCAACAGAGTTTGAGAATTCTTGGCTAGGAAAGGAATAAAACAAGAAAACACAGTTATGTTATTACAGAAATTAATGGTGAGCTAATGAATTGAAGGAAGAGGAGTTTAAAAAGGGTTATTTAATATGGATGTACAGTTATAACTTTTCTCTCAGTATGTTCTTTAGTCATAGACTGATACTAGCTGAGAAGAATCACGGGGGGGTACAACAGCATATTCACTTTTTCAGTCTTTTCTAACCTCTGTCAGAAATTACTTACAGAGAGCCCAAGGGAGGTCATATTCCAGTGGGGGCATCTGCAAACTTAAAATGAAGCATATTAACTGGTGCTTAATGATTGAAAAAAATGCTGATTCCTGAAGCCAAGCCAGTTTCTTACAGTCTGGATGGAACTGATTTCTGCTGTGCTTGTATATATCATAAACATGAACTGTAGGCTTATAAGATGTTATTTTTTAAAAATATATCAGAGTGTAATGATTCCTCTGGGAGAAGTTTAAAAGTCTGTAAATACAGTTCCTCAAGAGAAAGAAAGACAGAAACAAAAAACTTCATGAACAGAACTCACTTTAAGATTTTAGACATCAGAAATCAGAATTCAGCAAATGCAAATAATCAATTAATTTGGATGCGTTGATTGAGTGCCTGTGGTTTTTGTCTTTGTGAGTTTTTAAAGATCTATATTCAAAAACAAGTTTAAAATCCAGGAAAAAAGCCCCAAATATACAGCAACCCACCAGGGCCTGCTTCTTTCAGGTCAATTTTTCTGAGTCTGTTGTCTAAAATGTCTCTGCTCAAAGGAATGTTTCATAAGAACACAAAGCTGGAGCATACACAACTTCCGCATGTCAATGTTAATTTTAATGCATAGGCAAAAAAAGAAGAAAATTTAAAAAAAGAATAGGGGAGTAGAGGAAAATTAAACCAGTATAAAAATTGTTTAAAAGGAAAAAATACAGCAATAAACCAAACAAAAATGCTAGAAGAGGTGAATGGAAGGCCTGCCCATGAGAACTGATATAACTTATCATTAACTTATCATTTCTAACTTGAATGCTTGTAAAGGTCTTTGAAATTCTTGGTAGGACGTAGTATTAAATGTGCAATATGTTACTATCTCAGCACTATGAAGGACCAAGCAAGATTCTGTTCTTTTCCCCTGTTACTTCTGAACCACTTAGTTGTTCCATCAATACACTGCTGATTGTACAATGCTCACCTGCCATTTCATACAGACAAAAGACCTCTGGGCAGATGGCTGACTCCAAACTGCTGCTGGCCAATTTTAGAAAAGAGATGCAGTTCCTAATGAGAAGAGAGAATTTGCATGAGAATATTTCTCATGCAAATTATTACTTTTATCTAGTGCCCCCCAAATCATTACAATTGGATATTGGGTTCCCTGTAACAAAATAGAGTTGCTTGGCAATATGAGTGGTCAGCCCTTTTCTTGTGAGAGATGGCTTTAAAAAGTACTTTATGTATTCTATTCTGAAATTCAAACTATTTGTATTTAAATATGTTTGCAGACATGTTAAACTAAGGTTTCATATCAGCCAAAAAAAGTAAGATGCATCACTTGAATTTTGCTTGTGAATGACAAACTTTTTCATTGTGGGACACATTTTCCACTGCTTTTTTTGCAGGCATAACCACCAGAGAACATTCATTAGCATGTTTTTAGGATGTAGCAGATTTTAATGGCACAACTGGAAAATCGCCCACATGTCCCTAGAAAATTATAAGCAGAGATTTTCCAGCTGAAACAAAAAGCAGATGGATAAGTATGAAACTAATGTTATTTCTTCTGGGACTAGAATGTCAAAGTGAATATCTAATGAGGCTGCTTTTTTTTTCTTGAGCACAAACCATACAATACAGAAATATATCAAGTATCATTTTAAGACAGGAACGTAAAGAGGGCTTGAAGTCATTTAAATGTATGTTAGAAAAGAGTGAAGAGCTGGAGCTTTACTTAGAGATAAGAGTAAATAAAGTCCTTTACTCATTTTATGCATGCTGGGTTACAGTGTAGTCTGACTTGTATTAGAAATCAGTCTTCAGTCGTAGAATTCAGATCAGGATGCAGCTCTCTGGAGACTGGATTCTGGGTCATCTATCAAGGGCAGATGATTCAGGGGGGCTGCTTATCATTTCACACCCATTTCACAAAGTAGCAAGTAAATTATTATTTTCCTTAAATTACATATGTGAAAGTTGTTTGTGAAGACTGGTCTGGGAAAGGTTATTGTAAAGAGTGGAAATAAAAGTTCCTCTAAATTGAAAGGTTTGTCTCTGCAAAGTCAATTTCATGTGTGCAGTATTGACAATATTTCAATAAATAATATTATAAAAGTGTTGTGCAATGACAATGTAGATATCACAAAATACATTATGTTCAGCAATGACTCAAGCTTACAGGACCCAGATTCAGGACTTCATAGACTGTTGGCTAAAAGAACACTGGCAAGGACATGAGGATAAGCATGAATATAGTACTGCTGGGGGTCTTTTGACTTCCATCTGTTAAGAAAGGCAAGCAGATGTGGCTTCCCTGTAACACCTCATTGAAAGGGTAAGTCTAACAGCACACTACCTTGCCAAAGACCATGGGTGGTGATTTGCTTATTTGATTTCACAGAAATAATTTTGTACCTTCAGCAACAAGTTAGTGAACTTGATCAGCCATATAATATCTACAAAATTGGTGTCCTTTGAGAAGAGATTATCTATGTTCATTTAAATAAGTGGTTTCAGAGAACACAGTAAAATTGAGTCAGTAATTACTTGCCCCATGCCCAGGCTATGAACCAGAAAAGGTTGCTGAGGGGATTTTTAATTATGTCTCTTTTAAATGGATTTGAAAAGGCTAAATACTAACAATGTCAATGTCTTGATCTTTCACAGAAATGACCTGTGTCTATATCTCTAACACAGCTGCAGTAATGGGACAGTAAATATTTGTGATAGCAACATTACAACTTTTTTCCTAGATTCTTGGTATGTCAAAATCTGAGGTGACTGAGGTTGCGTATGACAGCAACAGTGTGTTTCATATTTCAATATCTTTGAGTGTATGGTAAAATATTAGGCTTGCCCTTGCATTAAACATTGAAGTTTCTAGGAATAAAATATTATCTCTCTGTTCCAAAAACATCCACATTTAATTCTCCACCTAGCGCAAATACATACAACATAATTCAGTAATAATTAAGTTAAATTAAGTTAAATTAACCTATGCAAAGCATAGGCTAAATTACTTCTGATAATTGAATTGGCTTATTGATAGGTCACTTGTTATCTCTTGAGAATAATATAGCCTTCTGTATAGTTCTTAGTGTCTAGAATTTATCATAGAAAACATCTCATCTTTAAATCACAAACTGAACTGAAAATAGCTGAAAATAGGGGAATCTTTAGATGTGCTTCCCTCATTTTCACTCTTAGAATCAAAGAATCACCATTGTTGGAAAAGACCTTTGTGATCATCAACTCCAACCATCAACCTAGCCCCACCACCATTAAACCATGTCCTAAAGTGCCATATTCATGTGTTTTTTGAACACTTCCAGGGATGGTCACTCTACCATTTCTCTGGTAGCCTGTTCCAATGGTTTGTGAGGAAATGTTTTCCTAATATCTAACAAACTAACCTTGTTCTCGTGCAACTTGAGGACATTTCCTCTTCTTCTGTCACTTGTTACATGGGAGAAGAGGCCAATGCCCACCTGGCTACCACCTCCTTTCAGGTAGTTGTAGAGAGCAATAAGGCGTCCCCATAGTCTCGTTTCCTCCAGGATAAGCAATTCCAGCTCCCTCCATGACTCCTCATAGGACTTGTACTCCAGATCCTTCTCCAGTCTTGTTGCCCTTCTCTGGACATGCTCCAGTGCCTCAATGTCTTTCTTGTCGTGAGGGGCCCAAAACTGAACACAGTACCCAAGATGCAGCCTCATCAGTGCCAAGAGAGAATGATCACTTCCCTAGTCCTGCTGGCCACACATTATGTTTGCAGTCAGGGACAGTATCCTGATCTAGATGGACCTTTAGATTTCTTGTTCCCTTTCACAGTTTGCGTTTACATAAACACTTTTTAATTTCTCTGTTTTTGTTTTGCCTCTGAATCGTGAGCTCTTTTACTCAGAGTTCGGATTGAAACGCAGGAGACACCTGGCTTTTCTTCTAATTGATGTTTATTGTTTTCTTATCTATAGCACAGCTGCACAGAGTGTGCCTCCAAGTTAACAAGGTGGAAAATGGCTCTGAGTTCTACCTTCCAAGGCCATGTAAAGGTGCAAATCAACCAATTAAGAAATGCTAAGTAATATGTTTTTATTTATAATCCAATAACTATCTATTCATGGCCTACAGTGCGGGTTTTTTGATCCAATACCAGAACAGCCAGATTTGTGAAGAAGAAGGAGAAAAGATGAAGAACAAATCCACACCCAAAATCCTCCATATCATTACATATATATATTATTATATCCCAGAAACCTAAATTCTCTAAACCCAGGGTTCCAACAAACACTAACTGTTCAAAAAGAACCTGTGTATGGTAGAACATCGCTGTGGTATTGAGACTTTAAATATTTCCTGTTTCCTTTCTGTTTTCAGTTAAAAACCAAACATGTTTGATCGGGTAACTATTACTTAAAATATTACTTTATATATTTCTTTTCTAAATTTTAATTTTGAGCATCAAAAGTTCAAAGGTATTGTATTCAGGGATGTTTCAAGACAGGAGTGAAGGATGGTATCTGACTCTTCTGTTAAATAATGGTGATTAATGTGGTGAAGCATTGTCCTCTCCATTCAAAATACCAGTAGTTCCATTTCTAGTAAGGAGAGAAGAATGGCATGCACAGTAGAACCCTTGATTTCCTTAGATTACATCTCATCCCACTAAATCTAAGAGATGGAGTTCTGTATTAAAGAATAAAATAGGAAAGATCTCCTGATGAATTAAGAAAAAACCTTCATAATCTGAAAGAAACATAGTTTGTTTATAACAGCAATTGACCCACAGTAGAAGAAATTGAAATTATTCAACAATTAAAACAGAACAATTTGCACCTTTTTTTTTAAACTTCTAGCATTGGTTGTTTGGCTTGTGCAAACTGATGGGTCATTAGCGTTTCCTTAGAAGGAAACAGTACATGAATTCTGATTACTATAGGAAAAATTTATGTTATCTCTGATCTTAACATGCTTTCTCTTTTTCTCCCATATGTATATAGTTGGTGTCTTATCAAGTAACACCTCTTAAAAAGTTTCTGTGCTAAGGGCAACTTCTTTATTCTCATTTTCATGGCTCCTTTTGCAATGCCTAAATCACATTATTGTTAGTGGAAATTTAATGCAAGCTAATACAATGACAGAGGCAGAAAGTGAGAGCTATCAGCAAAGGCAAATAATAGTAAACGGAAAATAAAGATAAATACATACACTCTTAGTTCAGTGTTCATGTGTTAAGACTACTAAGGAAGGAACAGAATTTAAACTTCTACCACAAATAACTAATCAGAAACATCCAGACTGATATAAGTTGTCATGGTGATCTGCCACTCTTTGCAGGTAAGCCCCTGACTGCTCCTCAGACCAGAGTACAGGCAGTAGTAATTCACACTGTTGTGTATAAAAGGGTCTCTCAAATATTAGGGAAGCGTCTTCACTGAGTTTTGATAGAAGTTCTCTCTCTTTTGTTAATGAAATGTCCTCTCTAGTATGTTCATCTTCCCTTGTATATAATATGTGGCTCTTTGATTATGCAGTACTAGGCTGTGGGAGAGAGTAAAGTTAGCCTCTTTTGACTCTTACAGACATAGCAGACACCAATGTTAGAAAGTGATAGTGTCTCTTTTTAGGGAAGAGACCTTGTTATTTCTAACTTAGTGTTTAGATAAGTCATTGCAGAATGCCTGGCTTTGTTTCTGGTGGCCTCTATGCCCTACTGATGACAAGAACTAGCAGAACTTCCAGTGAGATGGAAAAGAAAATGGCACATTTCTTTCTAACTTTTCCAGATTATATGGGACATGATAAATGTAAGAAAACTGTATGTGAATGTGCTTCCAGATCTCAGACAAAGTGTTCCTGTGCCAAAACATTATTCAAATGTGATGAAAATTGTCTACAAAGATGCTGTAGGTGGTAGAGAGACTGATAGCCCTATTCACAACACTTCAAATTCCCTACCAAACATAGTTAAAAATAACATGACACTGGTTTGACACAAATTGCTACAGACTATACCTTTGTCATTCCCATTACTAAACGGAAACCAGGAATTATGGGTTGACATGCTTATTCAAGTATGTCTGAGAGACTTAGATGAGAAAATAAATGAAACAGTCAATACTATTGATATGATTAATATAGGGTTTGGTTTGGGCTGACTTTACAAGTGTGCAAGAAATTGCTTGTTGGACATCAGAGTATTGTCATTGTGCAACAGTTAGGAGATTATGGCTGTGTAAAGCACTTTCAATGTCAGTGAATCTGACTGTGAGGCAGCATATTTGAGAAGCATTTGTGTTTACAGTGGAACTGAATATGCTCTTATATTTTTGATTTGATATTTATAGAGAGCAGTTGAAGAGGGGGATCAAGCTCACTTTGTAACAGTTCCTGATGCTATAAATATGTTCCTCTTGTATTAACCACAAACATGTTCTGAAAGCAACTTAAACTGCTCTAAGTATGGATTCAAGTATAGCCCTGTAAAAAGCAGTCATGACTTTAAGTATTGATCTCTGCTAATACTTAAAAAACATTCATAGGTGCTTTATATCAGATAACTTGTAGAGTGCTCATTTTCTATGGCTTTGTGAACAAATCATATAGAAGCAGCAAACATTAAGTAAATTCTGCATAATACAGTTGAAAGACACATTGTGAAAAGGATCTACTGTCAATGCTAGTAGATTTTTTTTATAATCGAATCCTTTACAGAACAGTTATAAATGCCCAGGACGTTATAATTCCTCTTCATACTAAAAGAGAAATCAGTAACGTAAAGTATAAATATAACTTGTTTTATTTCCATCTGTATACACATGCTGGAGTATAGACCTAAGCAGTCATCACTTTCACACGTGTCAGCTTAGCATTCTTGAGAAAACCAGCCTTGGGACTTTACTCTGAACACAGTACAGTTTAGAGATGAGAACACATTCTACCATTAGGAAAAATTCTGCTACTTTGAATAAGCAAAACTACTGGGTTGGAATATCACTTTTCTCATAAAATCTTTGATCAAAATCCTAGAATAAGAAAAATCAGCAAGGTAAATGTAGCAGTGACCCAGGATGGTATCCCAGATAATAACTGTAAATATTTACAACTCACTAGAGAAGTTGGCTTTGAGCTCTAAACTTATATGTATAATTTGCAAGAACAAAAACTCTATCAGAAAACAGGAATGTTGGCATTTTTGTTGCTTAGCTTTTGATGAGGTATCTTCACCTAGTTTTCTCACTGGGATCTTTCCTTCTAACCAGTGGAGAGAAATAGGATGGTTCGGACATGCATGATATAAAATCAGTTCATTTAAAAAATGTCTGCTGTTATAATGGATGTTTGGGATGAAATAAATTTACATTCAATTATTTCCTGTGATTTTGTGCTTTTATATGTTAAACGTTCATGATTCTCTTTGTTCCTGAAAAATATACTGGCTCACAGGGGAATAAGATTTCTTACCCAGTGAATAGAAATTCATGCCTCATTCTTATTAGCTACAAAATGTAAATTTGCATAGTTACTAAAACTATTTTTTAATGGAATCCAGAGCTTCTAGTAGAATTTCTTCTACAGATTTTAAGACCAGCCTGGAAGTGAATGCAGTTGTCAGGATAAGTTTGCAACAGGACTAAAATTTGTTGCCAGCTTGCTGGAGTGAAAGAGCCACTGGAACCCTTTGCAGTAAGATCTCATTTAGGACAATGCACAACAGTCTCACCACCAGCACCTCGGGTAGGGCCTGTTTACCCTGTGGCTTGGCTTTCCCAGTAATACTGATACAGGGGGCTTATGCTTTAAGGGTTAATTGCTGATTGTGGGAATCACTGGTATTGCTAAATTTTGTAGCTGCCTGCTAAACAATGTATATAGCATTCTCAATACTTATCACACTGGCCAGGTAAAAGGGAAGGATGCAGGGGAGGATAGGGGTAAGATGCCAGACCACTGATAAGAGGAAGACACCGTGACCAAAAGATCCTGCTTTCGGACCGTGAAATCAGCTTAAACCAGCCTTGAGGTTTGGACTTGGACCAGGAACTCAGTGAGCACATGCAAGGGGACAAGGTGAAAAGTTCAGCCCTGAAGAAGACTCATTTACTTCATCTTGAAACCCCTGTCCATGACTACCAGGAGGCACTGTGCACGTGCAGGGCATGTGGAAATAACTTTTGAGCTCATTATAATACAAAGCGGGGCTAGGCGGGGCTAGGTAATGAATATGTATAGGCATATTGTGTAACCTAAAGCATATGTAACTTGTAACTTGAGATATACCAAGCTAAATACTGTGAACGGTTCGCATGTCTTTGGAGGAAAGATTTCCCATGCCACCTTTACAACTTTCGAGTTGTGGAGAGTCTTTTCCGCATATCAATACAGATCATCAGGTGAGGCAGAGTAGGACAGTTCTCTATCCCAACACAAAGAACTTCTGGAGAAAGAAATATGTTAGAGCTCTTTCAACAGAATGGCAAGAGCTTGAAAGGGAAGATCACATCTGACGGACATTATCAAGGTGAAAGAGTAACCAAAAAATGGAGTGAGGATTCAGACATTACCTGCTCAGTTACTCAGATTACGAGTTTTGTCCCAGATTTTTTTTAGAATGATTCAGATCACCAGACCAGATTAAATCCCGTTGCTGCAGAATTTCTACCTCCACAGGCTTTCAGGAAAAAAAAATTTAGCATTCGTGTCAGAGAACTAAAGTCTTAGACAAGCCTTAAGCAGCACTAATGTAGATGCTGAAACTAGAGCAGACAAAAAAGGCTGGATTTGTCTGACCAAATTACACATCTGCAATATGTGTGCTTATTGCCAAAGTATGTGTCTCAAGTCTCTTCCTTGTCAGAGAAAGAAGTTTTATAGGGTACATCACAGAGGAATGATCAAAAATAGGCCACTAAACCTCAGAGGCTGGGAGGCAAACCAGGCATTACCCATTCATATGTAGAGGCCTTTATTGTCAATGACTGTGGTCAGTCAGATGAGAGGACTATAACCCAGCGGTAAAGAAGGAGCAGAGAAGTCCTTACTCCCTCTTTGTCCTGAGCTGCTGCAAACAAAACAAACCATGGCTAAGTCTAGCATAGCTCTTTGAAGCTGCTCAGACTTACCCTTCCCCTCTCTAGCCATTCCTTGGAATTCATCTACCTAAATTTTGACTAATTATAGACTGTAGACATACATTACATTCCCTGGTTTACTGCTTACTTCCAGGAAGAAAAAGGTGCCAAACTGGGCAATTTTGTTCCTCCAGATCTCTGAAGCCCTAACAAAGGAGCAACTCATGCACCATTGAGTATTACTAAGAAAGGGAAAATTTTTTACCCTGAAATCATCAGATGTTATTTAAAAAGAAGATTACTAACTAGAGAAAGCTTTTTTGTTCTTACTGTGCACATTTAGTATGTATATTTTTATAAAAATAATATTTATAAGTATGTATTCACATATATTTAATATATTAATTTTTATATAATTACACATATTCATACAATCTAATTAATTTTCTAGAAATATATTAATAGAATGTGTTTACATAAATACGTTATATTTATAATATAAATGTAGTATACATAGTATGCATATTTAGTATTTAATGAGCATTTCACTCGTTAGTGAAGGCTCTCATTTTGTTAAAGTATGCTTCTCAGTACTGTACTATAAATCAACAACATTAAAAATACAATACAAATCCCGAAGTATCTTTTTCTCATTCTCTTATTCCTTTACCTTTCTTGTGGCACAAAATAGCCTCATGAGGATGTTAAAATCACAAGCAGATAGATTTTAGTGAAAAAACCCATGCTTTTATGTATATTTCTTGTTACAAAATATATTGGGGATAATCTTTCACAGCATAGCATGTGTATGTATTTTTGTGTTTCTAAATTGCATATTGAAGACATATATATTATTCATTTGTACACAAATAATGTGTATATACTACCTAAACATTACAAGAGAAAACACAAATTGAAAAGAACCAAGTGCTCAATTAATGAAAATCAACGAGCCTCCTGAAAGCCAGGAGCATCAGGTGTTCAAAGTGAAGTGCTGAGTTTGATTGTAACTGAGATGGAGAGTTTGCTTAAGACCCACCTGTACATGGCTTTATACATGTACCTCTTGAACGTGCATGGGTTCTGGTGGCATTTAATGCTTAAAGCTTTCTTTTTCTTCTCTTTGAAGAACTCCATCTCTTTTCTTGTTCCTTTTTTTTTTTTTGTAAGAAGGATGATGAGGTCTTTTGAATGAAAAGGATGGCTCTACCAGAGTAGCTGTTTGATGAATGCAGACTTTTATTTCAACTTGTACAATGGTGCTCTCAGGGGTGAGGGTAGGGATTCTCAAAGGCATAAATGGGAAAAAAGCAGAAAGTTCTATTGCCTTCCACTGGGTTCTTAAGAGCCTTTGTTGAGCTGTTTTCTTAAATTTAGGTAAGTGTATGTGTTAGTAAATCATCTGTAAAAAGAATACAAACCAGCAATCTACAGAAGCAGCTCTTAAGAACGAGGTGTTTGGCAAAAAGAAGGGTATAAAGCAGCAGTGTTACAATGTCTGAGAAGAAATAAATAAACCCCAGCCTGGAAAATCCTGCAGGAGGGACTTTTTTTTGCTAGCTTCTCAACCCTTGTATTTCAAAAACAAAAGGAAAGAGAAAAATACGTTGGGACTAATCAGCATGAGGACTGTGTGCAATTCCTGTTATAAAGCACTTTATTTATGCAGCAGATCAGTGTAAAATAATACTCACTGCCCACCTGAGTTGGTAGTAATTATTGTTTACGTAGCGTTTAGAAAATTTGGAAATGTATAGACATCATCTTGCAGAATGTGGCAGGTTTTGGTTTTGATTTTGATATGTTTTGATATGTAATTTTCAATAGTGAAGAATTTTGAAAAAAAATAAAGGAAACCATGTCAGGCTGTAGAAATATATAATGGTTTTAATGTGAATATTGGAAAGGCACTGTCATTTGCTTCATAAGATCTTGGAATTTCCTCAAATGAAAAATCCTACATTTTGACAATACAGAAACCAGATGTACCAGAATTCTCTGGGGCATGCAAGGTGTGGACTGAGGGCAACCCCTCCCAAACAAAGCAATTGGAAAAATAATTTAAAAAAACGTCTCTCAGTGCTGTCCTGAAAGAAAACCACAGCTTCTTCTAAAGGAAAAAATGAAAACCAGGAAACAAACAATTTCCTCCCCATCTCCTCTCCAAATGAATGTAGGGTATAGTTTTTTTTAACAAAAAAATGTAAATTTACATGAGCATTTCCTGTAAGACAACAGAAACAAAAGAATTTATGTAAAAGGCATGCAATTATCTTTGCAATTAATTTTGCTTATAATTTGTTTCTCTCATGTTTAGGCCTTCAACATTTCATATGGAAAAAATGGAAGCTCATTAGCATTAGTGGACTGTTTACATTCTTAATGCTTTTTAGCTTAAAGCTGCCCAGTCTGAGAGATTTTATTTATTATGAATATTTATATTATTTTGCACCATGATAACAACATTTTATCACAGTACATCCTTCAAACAAAAGGGTAGGTTATAAGATTTTTTTCCCACACATTTTTAGTAATCACTTTTCAAACAACTCCTACTATAAAACACTTTCTTTGTGTGGCATATAAGCTGTAAAATAATATTCACTGCATACCTGCATTTGTACTAAATATTCTTTATGTAGCATCTAGATAATTTAAAAATGTAGTGACATCATCTTGCAGTTCCATGAAGCAGTTAAATTCACCATTTCTCTATATTTTGTCTCATTTTAATCTGTAACTGTAGACCTTCCTATTAGCAGCTTTTCCCACTTTCTCTGAGCCTTATTTTATTTGATTAGTAGCTTTCCCTCCTTTCTTTCAACATGATTTTATTTTACTTTATTTTTTCTCTTTTCCATCCGATTTTGTATTATGGAGAAAGAAGTCTGGAAGCTTTTGCTGACATACAGTGTATAAAGAAGCCGGATGGCAGAAGTAGTTGATCTCGTAGTGGTAATCATGCACAGAAATGGAAGAACTGCAGGGTGAACTTTTTGATCCATAGCATGGAGCTGTGCAATGATCAATTGCCTGTCCAAATCTGCTCCGTACTTATTATTTTTATGGAAATGTATCATCCCAGTTTCTGTTATGTATACTCAAGCTTTGCTCTGTCTCCACCCCTTGATGTTCCAACTACTTCTGTAAGATTTAATAAAACACCCTGAAAACATGAACACAGGGCCTTTTGAGAGACTGGATTTTACTCTAATTGCAGCTGGAAAATCGGAGCTCCAACTCCATTTTCTGAGAAGCAGTATTAGAAAATGCAGATTGTGGATAGCTTAATGGAACTGGCCTACTTTCTAGAGCCATTTGTTTTGATGAGAGTCTGTGTATAAATTCTGTGCAGAACACAGACAGCTATTATGCAGTTAATTATGCACAAAGTAAACATGTACAATTGCAAACAGCAGAATGCCACCTAATAATGGATAACCTGAGATTTATGGTATGCATGCCCAATCTGTAAAGGCTTCTACTCATGAATCTAAAATGAATGGAACATTACCCAAATGATCCAGAATGAGGGATTTAACGTATCACTCTACCCTTATTGCTACTTATTCCCTGTCAGCAGATTTTTCATTTGGTTTTTATTTATTGCACATAAACACTATGCAAATGATTTGGTCATATTTAAGAACATATGGTCTGTGCTTCTGGTGACTGGTTATGCACTTTGTTACCAATTACTTGTTAAAGTAATCACTTCTTTAATTACATTGGTCAGCAGATAATGATTTTGCTTTCATTTACTTGAAGACTAACTGCAGCAAAATAAGTTGTAATGTGAACTTCCCTGGAAAAATAGGGCACATCCTTTTTGCACATATTCATTCTCTTTCTATGTAGGTGTTTTTATAAATGTGATTGCAGTATACATTTATACTTCAGGTTTTCAGTGCCAGAGACTGATCAGTGCTCAGATGCAGTAAGCACAGTTGTGACTGCATCAGAGCCCCTGTTAATGGGAGTGTTGGCTCACACACCTTGATTAGCCCACATCATCTCTGTTGTGTCTTCTCTGCCAGGAGAAAAGGGCTTCAAAAATTCATAACTAATAGTAAAGTAGCAAGAAACCCAACTAAACTGCTAGAGCAGCTTGTCAGTAAAAAGGAGTTGTTATTGTCTCTTTCTGCAGTTGGATTTTTAGCTTGTTCTTTCTTTTCCTTTCTTTCTTTTTTTTTTTGGGGGGGGGGAATGGGGGGGAATAAGAGCAAACAAGCCCCCAGACCCTGAGATACCTTTTGTAGCTTTTCTGTAATGGATCTGTGACACAGGAGAAAAAATATTTTGTATGTTTGAGTAGGTCACCACATCAATGGAAATACTGCTGACATGGCTATCTGAGCCTCTTTTTCCTTTGGATTAATATTAATTACATGTAATGTCCTGCTGCAATCAGTTTTTTGTTCCTTTATACTTGCTTCCTGACTTTATTCTTTTCTTTGCTGACTGCTAGGTCCTGTTAAAAGATTCCACTGACTCAATTGCCTTGTGCAATCCCTTTGTCAGGGGTATTCTAGGAAAAGAAAAGACAAAAGAAGTGGAAAAATTAGTCAGGAATGTGTGCATCATAAGCTTTATCTACATTGCTGAATAAACCAGATGCAGGGAGTGGGGTTGAGGATGTGCTCTGTTCTGTCATCATGAATGTTATTTAAATGTTATGCTCCCAGTCATAGTTTTGGCACCAGAATTTTCTGAAACAATGTCTGGGTAAAATTTGGGGCATAGGATGAGTCGTGTAGCTCTCATATCCCCACCCATGAGAGATATGCAGTGTAGCAATTCTGCCCCGTGCAGTCCTCCAACAACACCCAGCAAGACCGGCATCCTCAAGCACTACCATGTGTCCACAC
This sequence comes from Corvus hawaiiensis, assembly GCF_020740725.1. Lineage (NCBI taxonomy): Eukaryota > Metazoa > Chordata > Aves > Passeriformes > Corvidae > Corvus > Corvus hawaiiensis. The sequence goes on along the minus strand of NC_063215.1, from coordinate 44,728,650 downwards.
TCAGGCTACACCCAGAGCCCCCAAAACATCCCCAGTTTCAGGCAGTGAAACATTGGTAGACTGCAACACAGATTTCTCAGTAGTCTAGACACGTTCAACTGGAAAGAAAACATACAGAGGTGATAAGCATGACTTAAGGTGACTGAGGCTCAGGGAAAGATGAATACTAAGTGCTGTGTGGTGTGGGTATAGCTAAGCCAAACCATTTGCCTGGAGACTGGACCCTGTCTTTGTTTTATTTAACAGCAAATATTGGGATTCCATGGAGAGAGATGGAAATGCATCATACTGTGAGATATTCTTGTCTACAGGTGGACGGATGGATGGATAGAGTACTTATTGAATGTAATGAATAGATTTTTCTGATGTTTAGAGAAGGAAAAATGATGTTCCCCTATGAAAAAAACATGAGGATTAATTAAAAGTCTTTTAAATTTTCTTTTTTTAATGTAGCATATTCTCCTTGCACATCACTGTAATTCTACTACAAAAGAGATGCTATTATTACTAGTATTGCCCAGGTGTGCTGGACTCTATAATTCTCTTCATATAGATCACATCAGGAAATTCATTTGAAATAGTGAAGGAAGAACTGTGGTGATGTGAGATACATTGCTGTTGGCACACGAGCTGTCTAGTTCAAAGATAGCTTCTACAGTTCTGCCTTTGACTGCAATTCAGACATGCTTGGATACGTAACATTGCTGATGTTTGAACTACTTAGGCACTGTTGGCTTTCCAGTTTGTTATGACAGCCTCTACCCCTGTAGGTAGGGGGAAAGATGCTGCACAGCCGCACTTTCTTTCAAGCTGTTCATTCTTATTCCACAAGATGTTACGTCTGACCAAACAAAAAAAATAAAAAAAGAAAAAGCAACAAAACCCCACACACAATAAACAAAATCAACTAAGCCCCAAACCACTCAGTTATAAAATAAGTAGTAAAAGCATATTTTGTGAAATTACCAGGAGAAGAAATGAAACAGACTGGAGAGCTAGTAACCACAGAAAAAAAGAAACAAACCCCAAAGTAAGCAAATAGGTATGTCTCTCTTCTGGGCCATTACAGGCTGTAGGTCACAATTGTGTATGGCGTTGCTTTGTTCTTTTTTACTACTTTGATGGTCCTGCCTTCTTTGCTTGCATTTTTGCTGAATTCATCCTGACACCTACATTAAGGGCTTATTTCCTTACACTATGTAAGGGAGAGAAGGAAGCACCACTTTCATCTTTAGGAGACAGTACTTTTTTTTTTTTCCTCCTTTTATTCTCACTTGGTCTGTAATTAAAGCTAACAACTCAATTGTTCTTTACCAGCATTTTTTGCTTGCATAGCTCCTTAAATTTTTTTTCTCCTTTCCATTAACAATTTTATCTTTGATTACTATTCCTTTCCTCTGGATCAGTCTGCTTTCACATCAGATATCTTGCTCTTGTCACTGCAACCTGCTGTGTGAATCAGGTAAGCCTGGTAAAATACCTTTACAGAGCAGCCTTGATTGTGTTTGCTGAACTGTGAGAAAAACAAGAAGCGTAAAAAAAAACAACTCAGAAGCTTGCTTGTGAAAGCATCAGCCCCTGCTGAACCTACAGTACAGAAAAAGAGAATTTTACACTTAAATTTAAAGAGACTTATTGAAGTTTCTTGCTGAGAAGAAACCATTTCATGTTGTTAGCTTGATCTTAGTAGTTTTCATCTGTCTAATGTACTGCTCCAGCAGTATGTTATACCCAGTTTGCATAGAGGTAAATGACAGCACGCTGCCCAAGGCGCTTGGGAGTCAGGCCCTTACTCTTTACCAAAGAGCTCTGGAAGCACAGCAGTCATCCCAGCAAGGTTGAGACTCCACTGCAGCAGCCAGGCTGACAGGAGGGCACACAGCTGCAGAAAGGCCCGGGGCTGGAGGGACCTCTGATCTTAAAGGCAGCTTTGCAGCTGGAGCAATTACTGCCACACATTCAGCTGAATGTGAGGGTGACGGCTTCCAGCCTGAAGCTTACAAACAAGCATCCTCTGCTAATTGGGGACAGAGGAAGAGGAGATCAGAGAAGTTAATAAGTGTGAAGTCAGTGCTGTGGCCAGTTAATAGCAATACTCTTTCTTGTTATGCCCATGAATGTGTTACAGAAAATATTGGCAAATCTTATCCTGCCTGGAGGGAAGTTGGTGGCTGACATGGAATAATAAAGACTCTTTTCTTCTAGCTGCTAGTTTGAAGGCTGCTCAGACTAGGAATGGCAAAACTGTACCAGATGATGGTCTCTCTGATGGTAATCAATAGTCTTGAAGTATTTATTTGTTAGCAGGAGTCTGTCTCATGAAAATTCCCCTTTAGCAAATAGGATTATTTGCGTTTTAACAAGTCAGGCCTGGGGCATGTGTAACCTTTGTGAGGGTCAAGAATGAATGCTTCTGATTGTCTTGCTGTTTCTCCCCTTTTCATCCCCTGAGAGTCCAACAGAAGTCTGCAATAAGTCTTGGACTAGGACTGAGCTAGGAATACCTCCCTGCTATGAAAAGAGAGTGGTGCTATCAAGCAGTGGTGGAAGAGAGGGGAAAAACGTACCTTGAATGAGAGGATTTCGCAACTGCATTGAGGTCCTAGAACTGGACTCGATTTGGTGTTGGGCCAAAATATTGTCAAGCAGTAAAAGTGGAAGAAGTCAGGTGATTGCTTAAACATGAGCTTTCTTGTACTGTAGCTGCCATCAAATTGTGCTTTGGGGCAAAGATGTTTTCTTTTATCTGACATTCCCCTGTGAATTCTGGGAGGTCAGTGTTGGACTTGAATGAACAGCATCATTTATTTGTTTGTAACTTCTGCTAGTTTCACCATCTGGTATGAATTATACTGCACTGAACATGTTCTGTCTTATCAAATTCTATTATCACTTTGTGCTTATCCTGTAGTTTATCACTTTGCAACTGCTTGTGTAGAAATAAGTAAAGCAAGAAAATAAAACTATTAGTGGTTTGAAAACCCTTTAAAATCTTGTTTCAGCCATTCCTGCAAACACCTGAGGCTTGGATCCTTGTTTCAAATACAGATAACTCTAATGTTCTTTTTGTTGTATGTATAGCTTTATTGTTCTGTAGTGTTATTTTGTGACAAATTAAACATCTTTGGTTTCACCAAGCAATATATCCTTTTTATTTTTCTTCAACTGATTTGTCTCTAGTTCTAAAAGATTGCATTTTCCTTCTGTTATTTTTTAAATTTAATTTGATTATCATCAAGTTCTAGATTTTCTGCCTCAATTATTTGTTTTATTTAGGGTAGTATCATTTTTTAACATGGTCTGGTGCTTCATATTGAATGCGTGCTTTTCATTTACACTTTATTTCAAAATCATATCTCTGATTTTTTTTCTTCTCTCCCCCTCTTACTTTTCATTTATTTCTTGAATATGCTCTGTTTGTAGTGCAGAACTTAAGTTCTACTAACTGCTTTCTACTTAACTACTTTCTTGCGCCTGTTAACTAACTCTGGTCACAGTCAGTTGATTTATTTACATTTGCAGGTGTTTTTTCAGGATCAAATCCTTCACGCTGTATTAGATAAGTGTCTGAACATCATGAAAATAACAAACAGAAGAGATTTCACTCATAACCCAGAAGTGTTAGGGAAAACGACTTTCAAAAGGCACTTTTGTAAACCATTATATATAACAGGTTGAAATCTTTGAAACATCTTAAATCTGGTAGCTTTGAATTTCAACTCTCACTTCTAGTTTCACTTTTTGAAGCTTTTTTTGGCTTTCACATAGATGTTATATATCAATAAATATTTAAGTCTGACTCCTCGTGTAAAAAAAAAAAATAAAACCCTTTGGCAAAATGTGTGAATAAGAGGTAGTTGATCTAACCTGATGATCAAATTGCAAACAGTAAGGACAGACCAAGGCAACAGACCCTGTCCATGAAACCAAGATAAAGGTAATAACTGAATATTTATTTATTCTCTCATTAAATGATGAAAATATTGTGCCAAGTGTGCTTCTCTTTAAAGTATTTTGACCCACAACACCACATAATCTTGTTCTGCCCTGGTGAATTCAGAAGTGGAGCAGTTTTGGGGATTCTTGCCGAGATGGTCAGTGTACAGCACAGTTGTATACTTATTCCTCAAGTGAAAGTTGATGTTAGCCACAGACATTTTCTTACATGGCTGCAGTATTAACCTTGATTTTTGCTGGAACACTGCAGAATAGAAATCAAACTATCTAAATCAAAATTTGGTAAATCTTCTGTCACATCCAGACTTCAGTTACTCTGGCCAAAACATAAAAATCCTTGGACTTCTACTGATAGCCTGGAGACTATGACCAGAGTGTAGACCCCCAGGAATGTGAATGGCAAACTGTCTACTTGCAGATAAATCCTGAAGGAAGCTATAAAAACACTTTACTTGGTTCTAAAGCAAAAATGTACAGAGCAGCAAAGTAAATAAAGCTGGATAACTCTGAATCTTTATTAATTAATCAACAAGAATTGTTACCAGTTCCTTCTGTCTAAAAGGACTTTGAAAGAAACCTTGTGTTCTACTACTCTTTAGTTGTTTTTACTGTCTACTACTGTTTAGTTGAAGTGGGACATCTGGTGCATAGAAATCAGGAGAATTCTTAAATATCTTGTGATTCTCCAGGTAAAATTATGTTTGAACAAAGACATAAGTTTATTAGTTTTAGTCACAAGAAACAAATTGATTTACAGTGCAAGAAGGGGAACCCATTGCTATTCCACAAAAGGCTTTTTGTTTTCTTGGAGGCTTTTTAGTTTGTATTTTTAAATAACTTTCAGAATTTGAATCTCTTTGATCAGATTCCCTTTCCAAAACCAATATCAAAGGGGTCTAAATGTTGCAAAGGATTTTTTACTAGAGATCTTGATACTCACAGCCAGCTTTGATTTTGGAGTTGAATCATATGAAACATGGATAAAGTGACAAGTCACTGGAAGTATGAAAACAGCTGTAATCTTAATAAAGCCAAAAGGAGACTGAAGGAATTTTCTTGGAAACATTAATGCTTATGCCAGACAAAATATTCTTAGAATGAGCATTTATACACTGTAAGAGCATATCAATTTTGTTTTCACAGCAAGACATGAGGAGTTAGTAAATAACAAGATTTATACAAGGACCTCCTGAGTACTGAGTTGGACAATCACGCTTTTGATTTGCCACCATGATGGCACTAAACCTGAACCTCCTTAATGTCATCATCTGTAATCATCTCTTGATTCGACACTCTAAAGCATCATAGCCAGTATCAGGTAGCCAGGAGAGACCTCTGATTGAGCAAATCAGTTTGAAAAGGGTCCCTGGAGAAGAATTTCATTTTCCAGGCCGGAATTATCATCTCAGTGTCTTTGAATCTATACTAATAACATAATGGGGGAGGAAAAAATGTTTCTCATAATGAAATAAAACATGTTTCCTCTCTTTCCTCTGGGTTAGGTTTATCAAATTATGAGCTCACAGCTCTTTTGCAGTGAGTTAAAGGGACTGATAGTAGATAGATATTTTTAATTCTTATGTTATCTGCCGTAGGACTGTTGACATACGTAATTATTTAGCACCATATTTGAAAATGCTTTTAAAACTCTTGATAACATGAGATAATTAGTGTCTCTTTACAGAACAGTAAATCCCATGCCAACTTCACACAACTGAAACTAATAATGTTATGATAACTCTGATCTTGACAGATTCTGTTTGTGGCTGGAGCTGCAAATCAATGTTATCCCAGTCTTGTGATACTCCTCTGGAGAAAATAAAAACCAAAACAGACAACAAACCAAAATCCCTCTAACATTTACTTCAGCAAATTAAATTTTCTATTAAGCTGTTGATGGCAGTCAAGAAAGCTGACAATTTTATTTTGTTTGGACTAAATTATACCACTCTTATTCTCTAAAACTTGAGAGAGCGTACACTCAGAGAACTGAGATAAAACCATTGGGAGTCCTTGCAGGCTGAGGCTGGTATCACAGATGCAGTGGCACTGGTTTCATCCCATCAGTACACTGCTGCACATAATGTCTCTATTTAAAAAGTTGAAAGTGGTAGAGTATCAGGCCAGTTGCCCCTTGAGTCTCCCTGTTTAATAGGGTAAAGTGGGAGGCTCTGGGCTCTCTCTTCAGATCTCATTGATAAACCTATTATTAAAAATCCTAAAAGCATTGGATACTTTAAAGATAATGTAAGTACTTATAGCCTTGTATCCGATCTTTCCCTAAGAGTTCATGGTTCCTGCAATATTTTGCATGGTATTTGACGTTACTTTCCCGTGTCTTTCCAAAATTGTCCCCATATTTGTATAGTCCATAACGTATTTTTCAAAGCTGCTTTTTAGATTTTTTTTTAGTTGTTTTGTTGTTGTTGTTTTTTGGTTTTTTGTTTGTTTTTTTTTTTTTTAATATTAAGTGGTGTCTTCCATAAATCTCCTTAAAGCCCTGACTTATAGGTTGTGTTTTGAGCCTATTTACTGGGTGGCAAGAAGCTGTATAATGCTTTATAGACATTTCTACATAGGAATGGAATAAACTCTAGCGCATATTGTTAGCAATGGGCTTGGCAGATCTATAAAGAATGCAATCATGGCTACCAAGGAAACAGATAAATTCTCAATATGAAGTTACTAGTATCAATGCAATAGGAAACACTCATAGGAGGTGCTCGAGGTCCCACTCTCTTCAACCCCTGAACATGGAGTATGTATGGAGTCTGATACTTGGGAATGTCAGGCAAAGGATGATCTGCCATATGATGATCCCATATCAAAGGATATGGCAAATCCATCCAATAAAGTTGGAAATGGACACGCCTAGTGGTTGTTAACTGAACCCATGCTTTTCCACTACAGGAAAATTCAGTCAACTCAGAACAGTTTCGGATAGGTTTTTACACTCAATACTCTCTGTTCCTTAATCAACACGTTGATAATCCGTATTGAGTAGGATGTTACTCCCTCTCACTTAGCAATGTGCATTCCAAATTTAAGCTCCATCAATGGATGAGAAAAAGCAAACAGTCCAGTTTTTATCTGCTGGGAATTCTGGGATGGGAACCTTTTGTGAAACAATTTGAGTCATGACCCTTCTTGTCTGTTCATTTCTGCTTGTTGTTCTGGTGCCAAAGCAATTTGAACTGTGGTTGTGTTTGCAGCAGCACTATTTAAAAACATTTAAAAACGTGTGAGAATCGTCTGTAGTCAGTTAGTATGTGAATCCTCTGTGGCCAAGGAATTCTATAGACACCCTGTTCCTATATATAAGATGTTTTGGCATACTGAACTCTGCTTTTGCTATGTGCACTGCCTTTATCAGCAAAGTTTCATGGTTAAGTGTTCAAAAATTTTTCTCTAGGTATTTCATGCTTTCTGAACACAGACACAGGCACACACAAATCCCCTATGAGGATTTAAGAAAGCCCAAACATACCATAGACAGGAAAAGTTTATGATCTCGAAGGTGCTCTTGGAGTTTTCATAAGCAGAAAAAACAATCCAGGTTTTATATCTGTTCCTCTTCACAATGTAGCATTAACTCCTAAGGTCGAAAGACAGCCTGAAGATCACACCTGACCTATTTAATGTCTCCATCCAGCCCATTGCTGCTTGCAGGGAAAATGACTGACCAGATGAAGCCCCAGACACCAGGACAGAGGAAAATCCTGCAAAAAGTTACTGGTACCCCATTACACCCCCACAGGGACAGAATCAATATCTGCTGTCTTCTTACTTTACATGTAGGAGATCAAAACATTATTAATTGAGTGCCACTGTACCAAGGTATTTAACCTCCATGAGAAAGAGCTGTTGGTGTGTGTAGGGAATGTTGTTGGGGAGGCCCCCAGGCAGGCTGTAGGTTTGGTCACAGCAGGAGTTGTGTTGTTTGTGGCAAAGACTGCACAGTCTATAAAACTTCTCTGAAGGGTGACTTCAGTGAAAACGAAAGGTTTACAGGCAGTGAGAAGGAAAATAGGCAATTTGCTTAGAAATGTCTAGCAGAAGAACATATCTTAGTTTACTCCTATTGTGTGTGGGTTGGAATGAGATGAAATCATATACTGCTACTTCTTTTTTTTTTTTGTGAGAAGAACAGTGTGGAGGGGATGGATAAGAAATAGCTTTTGGAAAGTATACAAGATTTGAAAAAAATATGTGTTAAGGAAGCTGGTTTATTGAAAAGCAAACTACTTTATTGAAGGAAAAGAATTAACCTATGATGAGAATGAATTATCCAAAAAATCTTGCATTTGCTTCTACAGATGTTTAATCCTCATATTGCCTACAAAACTTTCAAAATTATTCAGTCTTTGTCAAATTTAATGCTGTCTTTGGATAAGAACTGTTCACAGAGTTATGGAAGAAAAATAATAACTCTAAAATCAACCCTTTGCTTAATATTATGGATATTGTGGATAACAACTATTGAAATACTAAAATATGCTGTAGTGAGAATTTGTCAAAGTGTTATAGGATTGTATTTTGTATCATACAGAAATGTAGAAAGAACTATCACAAAATAATATAATACAGTATGAGGTCACTAGCACATTTATGGTGCTCCATATAAGGCTTTCCAGGTGGTGACGATAAAACCAACATTAATTTGTCACTGTATGCTAGATTTATTCTGGCTTCACAGATGTAGAAAGCAGACATCTGTTTAAAAGAATTGCTGTTCACAGACAGCAAGCTATTAAGCTACTCACAGCGAGTTGGACCCCATTGGTACTAAATGCACAGGAATCTACACTGTTGCTAAATTATTTTACATTACTTTTGACCTAAAATATTTTTTCTAATGAAGAATAATTAATTTTTATTGAAACAGCAATAAGCTTACTCCTTATGATTACATAAGAAAGAAACAAATCCCTTAAATGCCCTGATTTTCAGCAACACACACTAGACTTGTATCAAAGTGAATTCCAAGGTGTTTCCAAGTTTTTCTGCAGTTTGTAATAAATACTCAAATTAATCTTGTCTAAGAGTTTTGCAGAAGTTGTGTGCCTCTGGTTCCCTGAATAATCAACTTGAGGCGTGTTCTCTTACTATGCCACAAATATGAAAAATATGACAAAACTGTACATTGCATAACAGAAAGGGGACAGTATAAATCAGTTTAATGGAGCTGATGTTTATTTTTTGGATGAGAGAAAACCAAACAGACTTCATATTCTTGTAAATTCTATGTGGAAAAGTTATATGTTTCCATTTTGTAATTATATGTTTTCAAATTTGTTTTTCATTTGTCTCTTGCCCTTTACCCTTCTGTATCACTGTTTCATTTTATTTTGTTTCTACACTTTGCTATTGTGGGAGGCAGTTAGAAAAAAAGACAGTAAAGCAGGGACAGTTTGAAGAAATGTAAAATTAAAAAAGAAGAGGAAAGCAAATAAATAAAAAATGGGCTCAAGTTTCCAAGATAAAACACTGCTAGGGAGGAAAAAAAATTCTTTTCCCATTCTCAGTGAAAATTACTGATGAATTTTGTTTTGCCTATGCAACGTCAAGCTGCTGAAGCACAGAGCCACCAAAGGTGCTCAGCCCTAGAGCAAACTCCCTCACTAGAAAGAAGGAAGAAAATGCTACAAAGAAGGTCTCATCAGTGAAAACCTAGACAGAGTACTCAAGCTGCCTTTTTTCTTCTGGTTTCTTGGAATTGTTCCACTATTTTCTTTAGATTTGCTTGAAAGCACTAAAATAAGTAAATATTCATACTCTTACTTTACAGCCATTGAGAGTGAAGAGATATGCAGATTGGATCTAAACATCTGGAAAGAAGCATAAAATCCAATAACTGCACAGCCAGGACGACTCTATTACATCATAATCTCATAGTCACCATGCTCTGCAGAGCAGGCTATTAGGTACACATGGAGCTGTAATGTTGTCAGTCACCTCCTGTGCTGTAGGAAGCACTGAAGCTTCCTCCTTTCCCTGCAGTACTGAAATACAGTAAAGGCTAACTATACAGGTCTAGGTGTATTAGGAGAAATCAAACAGATCTGTGTTGTATTGTAGTAGTAATAATGAAGTAATTATTATGATATGGACACTGTACCAGTTGGATATAGCTATAAATAGGCTAGATGTGAAATTTTGTTTTACTTCTGCATTTTAAAATATTTTGTGTACCTGCTGCTTTAGGTGCAGTACTGCATGCTGGGTTTTTGCATGAGATTTCTTACCCTCACTTCCCCTTATTGAAGAATGGATAGATAAAGAAAGTGGATAAAGCTATTACACTTGAAATTGAAATCTATAGTATGGAAATATTAGTATGTGCAGCTAGTATAAATCCATGCCTCTGTTCTGTAGTATGAAAAAAGCAGTGTGCTTCCCAAATCTCTGCACCTTAACTCAGCTAGCTAGGAATTTAACAGAGATTGCTTAGCTGTCTGTATGTGTTTGAGACTGTCACTTAATAATTAAGACTGTTTACTGCAGCTGATGGGACATGGTGTGTTTTAAAGTCCTCATAAATTTCATCTTTGTGAGCACTTGTTTTAAAATGACCCTGAAAGCACAATAATCTTTATAGTCAATGTATGTATAAAATGTGAAGTTTAAATGTGTTCTACTCCAACTACAGAGAAATCCATTTACTTTGCTGCTTGACATGGGAAAAAAAAAGCAGATTTCAAAAAATTCTTTCCTTGTTCTGAAGGATTTTACCCAAATTTATCAGATTAGGGTGCGACAAAAGGAAGATACGTTACAAATGAAAATTAAATAGAATATTTTTGGTGTTAAAAGGAAATGTCAAATAATATCAAAATTTTTCAGGAATTAATAAAATCCTCTCGTCATGGTTTCCATTCATACATATTCAGGACAGCTGCTGTCTACTCTTCACTTTTCACTTCTTTATCTTTTCTGCACTGTTATCTTCACAAGCTAAAGGTATTACAATACTGCTGATCTGGGTAATTTTTCTTACCATAACCTAAGGGTATTTTGTATGTCTAACTGGTACAAACTAGCACGCCTACCAAAAAACCAGCTTCAGCCACAATGGGGACTTGTCTTTAATCCCCTGCTGCTGACAGTGGAGAAGCCACTGAGGGAACCACTCTGGGACTAAAACTCTGGGGAGAACAAGGGAAAGGAAAGCTTCACCTAGGTTACTTTCATGGTACGTGGCACTTCCCATGGAGCATGTAAAAGAGTGTGGGTGGGTGGGCAGAGTCAGGAAAAGCAGATGAGGGAGGTAGGGAAGCCCCTGTTCTCATCAGTGTATGCTTGCACAGGGTAAGTGCAGTCAGTGTGGGTAAAAGAGAAATTTTGAGGCATAATTTCAAATTGTAGTATTTATCAAGTAAGAAAATTCTTAGTAATATTTTAATAAATATCATGGATCTGACTAACTACCTGTGTAATAATAACCTATTAGAAATACACAGTGAAATCGAAACAATTCTAGGAGGAAAGTAGGAGTAGTTAAAGATGGAATCACCTGGAAAGTATCTGAAGCACAGTGGAGGAGCTATTGTAGGATACTTTCTACTTGACAGCTCTACAGCTGGTCTTTTAGTATATAGTCTTTCCATGCCAACTATGCAGAAATACAGATAATATTAAATTAGGTCTGCCAGACTAATTAATAGGACTAAATTTCAGAAGATAAGTCTGAAATTCAGATGGATTGTTTTACAGAGAGATGTAGAGTAACTACTATAATTAGATCAACCTGGTACTCTTAGCCTGGCGATGATGAGAAAGCCTCACACATATTCCAAGGAAAGATTATTGTGTTCTTAGAGGAAGCGTGCATTTTAGCGCTTGGTTGTTTTGACACTCTGTAGTGCATTTTATATGCTCCAGGTGAACAGGTAGCATTCTGTCCTGGAGAATCCATTTTCTGAGTCATTAATCAGCCAGAGTCTTTGGCTCCTGGAGAGTCTCAGCTCTGCTGGTTGTCTTGTCTTCCACAGAGCTGGAAAACAGATGGAGCTCTAGTCAGGGGATCTGGACAGGTGGGGGTTCCACTCTTAAGACAGGGGAAGAATCCTCAACCTGTCACTTGAAAAGAGGAAAAAAGCAGTGCAAACATAAATCCCGCCTGATAGCATGGAAAAGTACCCTGACACACTGTACAAGTCACATTTTATATACTTAAGGGAGGAAAGTTTTGACAATTTGAGAAAGTGCACTAATAAACATGCATACTAATAAACCAGGTTCACCAGCTCAAGAGCATGAGAGAATTGTCAAAAATGTACAGAAACACTCTAGACAGTGGGAGAAACCTGCCTCTGCAGAATGTAGGCCACCACTTTATACATGGGCCATTGCAGCTGCCAGACAAGGGATAGCATTAGAGCCTACAGTCAGAATGCAGTGAAAGGAAGCAGAAAGTAATATCTTTCTATTTTCTTGCATGTTGTGTTATAGACAGGCTGTTCACTGGCCCTCCTCCACCCTGGATGCACTCAAATGGCAGTGAGTGTTTTGGCAGGGAACGTGCTGACTGCTGTCTAGCACACACTATCCAGTGAGAGCTATTTTTGTTATCTGCTAAAACTACAGCTTGGAAATATGTGCTACTGAGACATTTAGCTGTTTGAAAAGGCTCCAGGAACTAGTTCTATGGCTGTAAATCAAGAATTATAATGTCATCATAATACCAAAAAACTTTTTCAGTCCCAAATGTGAAGATGTTATGTTCAGCTGACATGAATACAATATAAACCATTGTGGGACATGAACTCTTTGATAGTTTTCCCATGTATGATGCTAATATTTCACCACTGAACCTTGGTTTCTGAATTTTTGTTTCACTTACATTTGCATGAAAATTTACACCTGTCCACAGTACTTAAAATGGCTGTTTTTCTGAAGACAGAAAAGGATATGAATTATTGATTCTGATTTAGCTTAAAATTTCTTAAACATTGACCCATTTAAAAAAAAATTAGCCTTTTATGTTGAGTTCTTTGGGGCTTTTTTGACTGTGTAATGCTCATTTTTTAAATCTGCATGTGAGAAACTAGTTTGCTTAACTCTGAAATTTGGCAGAGAAATAAGGAGAGAGAAAGCTCAATACTCTGAGCTCTCACATGCCTAGATACTTGGAATTTCAGTAGCAAGCTCCTGACCTGAGACTTGAAGGACATTCTGCCCCATCATATAACTCCCCTCTGGATTTATGACCAGGTTTCCAAAGAGATTCTCTAATGCAAGTCAGAAATGTAAATTATCAGAATGTGAAAATAACTTAGCTAATGCAGTATCAAATGGTACGATTAACTTTCACATGTGTGGCATTCAGCTGAAGTCCACAGTCCTGAGATGAACACTGCATCCCAGACATGAGTACTGGCTCCTAAACAGCGTATTGAGTAAGGAGAGCAGGTAGATTACAGCACCAGCTTGTGCACATGTACGCATCTCTGCACCATTTTGCACGTTGGATGTGAGTTTTTAGAGATGTATGTTGAAGTACATCCTCCCCCAGAAGGAAGGTGTCTTATTGAGCCCTGCCAGTAAACTGTGCCTCACCTTTCAGCACTAATTGTGGTTGGGATCTGACCTCACTTCAGTCCTCTCCAGCCTTGACTGCCAGACAGTAAAGAGGCCTTCTTGGGATCATGCTTCCAATTTTTCCCTCTTTACCAAAGTGCTAAAGTTCCCTTGGGCCAGATGGTGATGGAGCAGAATGGTAGGAAGCAAAAAAAGCTCACTTTCAGGAAATCACTTATTGTAGATTTGTTCCAGGATAGTTTACATATTTAAAGCAGGATCTCCAGAGGGATGGGAATCCTAGGCTTTTCTTTCTAATTGATTGCTCTCACCTGTCCTGATCTCCTGAGCAGTCACATCCTTTGCTTTGCACATGATTTGGCATGGATATGTGAACTCTCTCTGGAAATGTAGATGTGCAGTTTCTACAGGTGTTTTTGAAGGTTGGCATCCTGAACCTAAAGGGATCATTCATTAACTTCCTCTTCCACTACATACACACATATGCGCACACTTGCCCTATCAAAGCAGTCCTTATACCCTCAGAATGCCTGGCAAAGGATTTAAAATGAAGCAGCAGTTACCTCAAGCCATGAATTGTTCTTTTAGAAACCTCAATAACTGAACTTATGGTGTACAGATGGCAAAGTCATGGCTTATAGAACTCAGTTGTGCTGATGTGTGAAGCAGGTCTCAGATAGCTCAGCTGGCAGGAGTGGGTGCTTCAGCCATTCACAAAACAGTAACCAAAGTACTTAAACTTTATAGCCATGCTTACATTACTAATATGAGCAGAGCCAGAGCAGAAGACTGGTATTTGCTCATCCTCGATGTAGGAAGAATTCCTGCTACAGCTTTGGCCGGAGAATTTGTCACTACGCCACTAATTTCCAAGTGCTCCCTGGGAGCTCAGCACACAATCTGCAGAACATTCCCATGAGTGTCTTGGATGTGGCCACCCTGCCCTAGAGGCCCAGGGAGCTTCAGACCATGGATACGGCTCTTTTGTGACAGTCAGCTTCAGGCACATTTTGTTTCCAAGTCTGGTTTATTCATCTGTACTGTCCTGACCAGAATGGAAACAAAGAAATAGGGGAGTTTTAGACCCCAATTCTAAGCCCTTCTGCTTTACCTAAGACTTAATTTTGATGTCTTGAATTTTTTTTCTTGTAAACTGAAATTCTTTCACTAGGCTCAGATAAATTGAGTCAACCAGGGTACCTAGTCGTTTCAACATATAGGACAAACAATACTATATCTTGTCTCTTTTTGGGTCTCTTTTTTGGGTCTAAATAAGAGACAGTGATAATCATTTAACCTATTTTTTTCTATCTGCACAGAATAAATTGCAAGACTGAAGCCCCAGCATTCCCTTTGTCCTCACTGTGTAACACAATTCCACGTGAACCAGCTGTTGAATATTTACCAGAAGAATTGGTCAAAGAAAGAAAAATAATGAAGAAAGAAATGAGGGGAAAAATTGAACTAGAACATAGTTCAAAATGTGTCTAATCATGTCAGTAAGGTTTATTACTCCTGATTGTAGGGGCACCTTCTCCTGGCAGGGGAAATAATTCTATTTATCAAACCTGACACACATAAAATTCCCAATGAAATTAATGAACATATTAAATTCAAAAGAAAAACATGAAGAAAGGGATACACAAAGATACATTTTTGTATCAGGGAGTACTAGATTTGCCCTCCAGCTTCAGGAGTCACCCCATGTCAAATGTAGCTCTTTCACTGTTTTTTGGGGTTTTTTTCATGTAAAGGGTGTGTTTGGTTTAATTTGGATGTGATCTCTGGCTACACATATTACCAGAATGGTACAGGTTCTCTTCATTATTTACAAGATATTTTATCTGTTATATAAAGACCTAAGTGCCTTTACATTTTCCTACCCTGAGGACTTCAGAATAAGAATTGGAGCACAGTTTCGCTGGAACCCATAGTACAATTGCTCAAAGCCTAATGCTCACTGTCACAGACAATAGCTCCCATGAGGCGGGGCAGCAATCCCTTATAAAAAACAGCCTTGTGCTCACAGTAAAAATTAATTTCAGCTCTCAGAAGAAACACATTTCAGGAAAAGCAAGGGATGTGAATTTCAATATTGGCAAATGAATTTGTATGGAGAGGTGTACTCCACCTCCCACTCTAAAATCCATTAGGCATAGGTAAATGTCTGTATACAAAAAGAAAAAAAAAGGTAGAAAAGATAAAGAAGGGTGAGAGATGTGCAGCCAAGAGACACACATGAAAAAAGCGTATATTAGGGAGCACAGAATGAAAAAATGTACTCAACGAGTTCAGAATAGTAAAGCAATGCCTGATACTCTGCTGCTCTTTGGTTATCTGCACTGATACGAAAAGTATAAAACTTTTGAGTAAGAATAAATATTATACACCAGCTTTATGTTAAGAGGATCAGACTACTCCTTCAGATTTACTGTTGGGCTGTGGCTTTCCTATTTAATCTATGGAACTTAAAAAGATGTTTATTTCTGCTATTGGTGTGCTTCCATCTCCTATAATTCCTGATTTATAGACCCTAGCAAAACAAAAGTGGGCTGAATTATTGAATGCTTTATTATGACATAATGCAATACCTTTACTATGCAGTAAATACTTGTTTAATAGAGGATGTCCTTTATATTTCACTTGTAAAATCAAGAGATAAATTTTTTGGGCTTGGATTTTATGTTAGCACAGAGTGTATAAGGGTCTTTCCCTTAGTCTTTGCTGCTTGCAGAAGTATGATGCAGAATCATATTTTTCACATGCTGTAGGACATCAGAATCCTTTTAGTCCTTCAAATTTTATTGAAGGCTGTGAATCTCTAAGAAGTGGCAGAAAATTCTAGCAGAGACAGTGCCCACCTCTACTTTCCTAAAGGTGTAAAATGGTAATTGAAATTTATGTTCTCTATGTTTTGCCTGACTTCTTTTGAGTTGCCTATAAACTCAAGAAAAGTCTCTGTTTCAGTCAACGTCTTGGAAGAACTGGGAAGAAGAGGGAGAGGGTTAAACTGACACCAGGACTTGTTGTTTAATCTCGTTTTAAAATCTGTGGCTATATCAGCCTGTGAAAACTTCTGCTGTCAGGTGCAGCCAGATAAAAATCATCCACAGAGGGAATTTATAATTTATTTTAGCTTGGCTGAATGATGATTTCTTTATATCACAGTTACTTTTTTTATAATGCATCTCTTCACTGTGAGAAGCAGATATTCTCCCTCTGGTATAAAACTGATAGGCAATAAATCTATTTAATATCTTGTAGTTCTGTGGGACTCCAGCTGAGAATTTTGCCAATACAAATGATGCTCCAGATCACATTCCATGTTTGCTCATACTCACTGGAACATCAAATTTCAGTGGCAACCATCTTTTAGTATACACACTATTGGATGAAAGCAGAAATGGAAAATATGATTCAGTGAGAATATAGTGGATCTTTTGCACAGCACTATCTCCCTACTTATCCCATATTTTATCTTTCTTCTCTCACTATAAGCAATGGTTACTGGTTCCCATCCACTAGGATAAGATTTTACTTTCTAAGATTATGTTAATTATAGCTTTGTGGTGTCTGTATTTGCAAATGTGCATTAATACACACATGCTGGCCTTAATTATTCTCTTTTTTTTTTCATGAAAAACCCTTTTTCCCTCTGATGTAATTTTTTTTTTCAATCTGGTTTTGTGAGTGGGCTTAAGATCCCCAATACTATACATCTCTAAATCAAAAGCTTGTTTTGTAAAAGGCAGCATGAAGGTACAGGGGTGGAAGCCTCTCCAGTAAAAAAAAAAAAAAACAAAAAACCCCAATCTTGTAAATCATTCTAAGAGATAGGGAGAAATTCAAACTCACCGAATTTATTTAACTATTGTTTTCTTTTGATTTAAAACTAGCATTAGGGAAGCAAGGATCTACCCTGCACTATGTCTTTGACATGAACAAAACTGATGAAAGCGCTCATACCCTGCTATCCTGAATGCAGCAACATAAAATCAGGTTAGGATTGTGCACTGGTAGACTAGCATTTTGGAAAGCTGGTTTTTAATTATTTTTTATTTTTTTCCTCAGCCAAAGATGTAATTTGTGACTTTGGGTAAGCCATTTCTTAGCTTAGGTTTCTGCTTGGCAGGTTTGCATGGCAATGCTTTGGCAATGGTGTGGGGGCAGGTGTGGGCTGCAGGTGTGGCATCTGCGAGAAGTCACAGCCAGTTCCAGCTGGGTCCAAAACAGACCTGCTGCTGGCCAAAACTGAGCCCACAAGTGATGTTGAGGGCACGTCTGTGGTAACATTTAAGAACGGGTAAGCTCCACAGTAACTGCAAAAGAAGAATGAGAAAATGTGAGAGAAACAGCTCGGCAGACACCAAGGTCAGTGAAGAAGGAAGGGGAGGTGCCAAAGCAGAGATTCCCCTGCAGTTCCTTGGTGCAGACCGTGGTGAGGGAAGACACATCTTCTGAGTTTCCTTATATTAATTTTACTATTGCAGTACTTGGTTCTGCACTCAGCATTTACTTGCAATGAAAAAATCTTGGGCTTATGAATTAATTTAAGATCTAAAAGGAAAGAATAATTTCATATTGGAAAGCAAAATTTGGCAAGATATAGTATTTTGAGGTTTTCAGTTCCCCAAACATTATGTACTTCCCTTCTACTTTTTATGCTGCAGACCAAAAATTGAACTTTTTGTATTAAAACAAACTGTCTCCATATTGTTGTATGTACACTGGTCTCAAGGGCCTTTATACCTTGACAGGTAAGTGAAGCAGATTTCAATGGGTGGCTCCTCTATGGTCAGTTTTTGATTATTTAAAGACCTATTGTATATGTATGTGACATTTTGTAATCTAAATAAAAATAAAAATTCTTATCTCACACTCAAGTTCAGACCATCTGCTGTTTCAACTCATTTATCTGAAATTCTCCTTAAAATTTATAGAATCTCTATGACTTATTTATTTATTTATTTATTTAGGAAAAGAGCACAATGATTGATTGATCAGATCATATCAGCTCTGTCAAACAAGATGTAATCTCAGGTCAAGAACAGCACTTGAGGAAAATAAAAGGAGAGAGAAAATTTAGGAATAATTCAGCCTCCCCACACATATGGCAGTTTCAGCTGTTTCTTTACTTTTTTTGTTTTTGTTGTTGTTAATACATCTAAAAGCTGCAGGGAACAATTATGATCATCCTGGCTGAACTGCTTCATAACCCAAACTACACCATTTCACCCAGGGACTCTTGCACATAACATAGCAGCTTGTGATTGAATTACTAGAGCATGTTGAATTGCTGAAAGTCCTTACATGGAAACAACTTGTTTGTTCTTTAGAAGTTTGCTCTCTGTTGCTCTAACAGTGTCAGATCTGGGCTATCATAAAGGTCTTTAGTAGCAGCTTGCTGTGATCTTGCCCTAAGATTATTATGACTCTAGATGAGCTGCAAAAAAGCAAATAAATGTTGATTTAAGCCCAGTCAGTCATAGCTGAGCTGAGTTTTTGAAAACTTACAAAAAAACTTCTTGGACTCTATTACTTTCAAAAAAACCCCAATAGTGACTATGGTCAAATAAAGCTCCTGTATCTTGCTTTGGAGGGGTGGTGGTGAAGAAGGCTCATCTGTGAGAATGGTTTACTATGCAGGGTACCCAAAGGACACCACATAACAAGTTTTCAGGCTAGAACTGTGCCTCAGGTGAGCACCTTACAGATTATTGTCCGCAGAGAGTGCAGGCTATCTCTCCAGAACACACATTAGGGGTTATCACAGAGCGAAGAGTAAGATAAATACTTTGCACAGAATGTATCTGTTTACTCAATTGTTTTATTTTTGCTTCTTCAGATAGGCCCATTTTCTGTAATTGCTCTAGGAGTAAACTACTGCCTAAATAGAAAAAAAATATGTATAAGGCTATTATGATTCATTTGTACCAGCAATTTTTCTCAACTTTTTTTCCCTACAAAGATGTAACAATACAGGACCATTTTGTAATTGATTTGCGGGAATCATCTCTGTCCAGTTATCAGAGATCATGTGTGGCAAAAACCTGGAATATACAGCTTAAAATAAGGAGTAGTGTAGCACAGTGTCATTGTAACCTGTGAAAAGATTCATGTTGAGTTTGGAAAGCAGTGTATCAGAAAGAAAACTTGATAGCATGTTTAAAACTAAACTAGCCAAATAGACACATGAGCTCTGCTTGAGACTGGGCCCTATGTATCATATCCTGTGAAGTGCCGAAAACGGTTGATGTTCTGCATTTCTGAAAACAAAAATGCTAGGATCTCCAGAAAACCACATGGAAGACACCTATAGCCTTTCTGCACAACATTGTTGTTGACATAGTCTTTCCATAGTTGAGAATAGTTTGACTTTTCTCTGACTATTAAAGAGGTGCTTATTTCTGTTGTCAAAATTAAAGAGATATCCGTGGGCTTTTCTGTATTTAAGTTGAACTGTTTAGTAGAGACAATTAATTCTTCCCCAGTGGTTTCATTAAGCCTCTGTAGTTATTCTATGAACTGTTTTAAGTGGGGTTTTTTGTAGGCTATTCTCTTATCTACAAAACCAAGATACTGATAGAAACGTATTCTAAACGTCTGTTGGAAAGTAGACATATACTTGAATGCACACTGAGGGTGCACATGCATGCTTGTAAACCAATGTATGGATGGGATGTGACAAATAAGCAAATATTTATGTATGCTCTATGTCAAAAAACATTGATTAAATCTCTCAGAAATCTATTCCGAGGATTTAATCTTCAGGATTAAATCTTTAGGATTTAAAGTGGTGCTCATTTCACCTATCTGAAGTCAATGACGGTTAAGTCAATTATCCTGACATCTTCCATGTCAATGAAGCAAGAGAGAGAGATACTGGATGAACAAAGAGTGGGGAACTACCACCTTTCACATGGTCAAAAGCATGTAAACCAGACTACAATTTCAGTGTAAGCAGTCATTAAAATACTACCCATTTGTATCTAATGCACTCCACGCTGGGTGCAAAATGTACCAGGGATAGCATTCACAAGCTTTCCACTGTTCATCATTTCAAATATCACTCTGTAAAATGGATATGGCATTAGTTGGAATAAGGTGCTTATTTTGCTGACATGGGGGACATGCAATTGTGGCTTTGAATAAGGCTTTCTTAGATATCTGATATCTACTTCCCTTTTTTATTTTTGACATCAGCTTCCACTTTCTCGGTTTAGAAATGATATTTAAATTTAAAGCAGTGTAAATGGAGAGTAACACTGATATTTGCTGAGTAGAAGGCATAAAAATAGTGAATCTATTTTTAATTGAAAATGAGCTAATTGTTCTGGATTGGGGCCTGCTCATTTTGCAAGTATTGCTAATTACTTTTAAAAGAGTTCTATGGAGAATAAATGCTATGAGTTGTTTTTGGTTTTTTCCTCACCAAAAAAGGACTTTTGCACTTTGAGATCTGAATCTGCTTAATTTGTCAAGAAAATCCTTAGCAATCCATAAGATGATACTGCATTAAAAAGGTCCAGCATGTAGAAACATGTTAAGAAACTGTATTTGCATTTCTATTGTTGTTATTTTTTCATCTGACATGTCATTCTATAGCAGATTTTGTAGAGCAGGAGGTGAATTGATATAATTAGTTTGGTTTCTTTCCATCTTTCCCATAGGTCAAGCCAATTAAAAGACAACTGAGGGAGACAGTACTCCAAACTGTAGCATATGGCACCACGGCATAAAACACACAGTAGATGGAAAACAATTCGGTTGGGATTTTAGCTTTGAAATTTAATTGAATATAAACAATGTTTGTCTCTGGGTCACCTTGAAATTTCCTTCCTTCTCTTGGCTTCTTATTTTCATCAAGAATCTTCTTGGGTCATGTAACAGCATCTTTTGTCTTTGAACAAGTTCCCTGCTGCAACTGTTTCACTGCTCAACATTTTACTTTCGTTGTAAGCAGAGTCAGTTCAAAGCCAGAATTTATGATTTGTGATATATTTGAAAATTCTAAATTTAGTTTTACTGCAGAGACCAACCCTTCTATCACCCCACTAACAAAGCAAATAAAATATGTTGTTTTCAAATTTTCTTGCTGTGTAAAAACCAGTAAGGTTAGCAATAAATGAAACTGGTTGTTTGGTGTTTTGTTTGTTTGTTTGTTTTGTTGTTTGTTTGTTTTTTGTTTTGTTGTTTTGTTTCTGTTTGTTTTTTTTTTCCTTCAAGTCAAGTTTCACAATGCCATTCCCTATTTCACCTGAGTCTGTATGCTAAAGACAGGGAACATGATTTCCCTAGGAGCAAAAAAACCCCAAACCAGGTTTTCTGGGAAGATCCTATCAATGCTTTATCAAAAGGTGTGAGTGCACGGGGTATTTTTCAGTGCTGGCACTCTGTCCTCCATGTCTTGTAAGCTGCTACCAGGCTCCTTGGAATGACTTAGCACATGCCAACCTGTACTTTACAGAAAGTCCGTGGGTGAGACTCAAAAGCTAGAACGGCCTAGGACAGGTTCTCCTGACACAATTTGGAAGTGTGCCCCTTCTTCTAGAGGGAGAACCTTGTTAGAGAGAAGAAAAGTGTCGGACAGAATATTTGGAAAAACACTATTGTTTCAGGTTTTTGGGGTTTTTTTTCATTCTAATTAGATCAGAGCTTTTCAGGTAAGCTTTGTTTTTCTATGAATATAACTTAGTATACCCCTCATCTCAGCTGAGACATCAAGGGCTTCTATTTGATTACAAAAGGGTAAATGAATACTAGAGTCCAAATCCAGGTCCAGCGTATAAGGTAGCTTATGTAAAATTTCTTTCTTATTGCTAAGGGATTCTTTCAAACACAGACTTTTTGGTTTCTTGTGATTTTTTTTTTTCACAGTGTAGTTCAGACAAGGCAACATTTTTTATCTGGCAACTACTTAAAATCTAAAACCATGGGTATATGAATAGCTGCTGAATCTGACTCTCTGTTGTTCCATTAAGCACCGGCATAGCTCATCTTTTCATAGACAATGGAAATATGCAGACAGTAAAAGTGCAGTTGTTTGCAATCAGAGTAATGTAGCTGCTTCGTAAATATAGTTACCTCACACAACTGGAGAACAGGCAAATGAGATCAAGATCAGAATAAAGCTGTTATTCCCGGATTCAAGTAATGAATAAATTAATGCCTGTATATGCGATTCACTATGATCCTTGAATGTACACTGGGATACTCTCTGATGAGCATGAGAGAGCAAAGCATGTCTGCTTAATTTTTAATCTCATCTACAGGTTAGTCCTTGTAAAATAACAATTATCAAGTCAGATTCTCTGAAAGAATGAACTTGCCAGACTCACATACATTATCTGCTGTGGCAATTGATGTCAGTATGATAATGCCAGGCCAGCAATGCTTAAGCTAAGAGTTTGTCAGTTGCCCCATGATAAACTCTAGCATTTGAGGGATTTCTTTCCTCCCAGTTCATCAAATCATACAGGTCTGACATTCAATATGCAGTCCTCAGGGTTTCAAATGTTCTTTTGCTCTTGATTTATGCTAACAATAGAATATTTGAAAGAATGAAGACTTAGTGTCACTGCAGAGCCTAAGTGACTCTGATTAAACAGATTCTGGAAATTGGCTGTGGACATCTGCACTGAAGTAGGAAGTTTGGATGACTGTGCTGATTTCAGCTGGAGTAGAGTTAATTTTCTTCACAGTGGCTGGTATGGGGCTGTGTTTTGGATTTGGGCTGAACACAAGGTTGATAATATAGAGATGTTTTTATTATTGCCATGCTGCCAAGGAAGTTGCAGGTGCGTAGGGGGCTTGCAGGAGACATGGCCAGGACAGATGACCCTAACTGACCAAAGGGATATTCCAGACCCTATGACATCTGCTCAGTATACAAAGTGGGGAGAAGAAGGAGGAAGGGGGTATTTGAAGTGATGGCGTTTGTCTTCCCAAATCATCGTTACATGTGGTGGGGCCTTGTTTTCCTGGAGATGGCTGAACACTGCCTGCCCATGGGAAGTAGGGAATTAATTCCTTGTTTTGCTTTGTTTGTGTGCATGGCTTTTGCTCTTCCTGTTAAATTGTCTTCATCTCAGCTCCCAAATTCTCTGTCTTTTACCCATCCCATTCTCCCCCTGATCTGTCTGTGGGGGAGTGAGTGAGCGGCTGCGTAGGGCTTGGCTGCTGGCTGGAGTTAAACCATGTTGTAAGTAAAAGTAAGCTTCAACTTTTTAGTGGTGCAGAATAACGAGGTAAAGAAGGAAGCAGCTTGCTTCCCAAATTTCTTTGCTCTGAAGGAAATGAAACTTCAATGTGTTCTTGGTATTTGGAGACCAGGCTCAGGGATCATCTTGTTTGACTTTAGAGGTCTTCAATGTGGATGGCTACATGTAGATTCATCACCTTAGCCTCAGGCACAGGCCTTTGCAGGGTTCGATTCCTCAAGATTTCTTTGAAAGAAAGGTAAATCACACGTTCTAGTACTTACATGTTTTCACTGACAACACAGACCACTGATAGCAAACAAAAAGGTGCACGTCCCTGTTGCACATAGTTATGAATGAACTGATAAACCCCACTCCCTTCTCTGGACAACTTAGCAGGGACTAAGCAGGAAAAAGAAAAGTATTAATATTGGCAGGGAAAGCAGAGAGCTTTGCTGCAGGGGGAACAAGCAGCAATTAATAGAAATGGATCTGCAGGCCTCCTTTATTGGTACAACCACATGACAGATTATATTTAAGATTAAGTAGAGACTGGGCACTATCAAGCCCTTAGCAAGGGAAATATCTTTTATTCTGAATATGTTTTTCCATTCTATCATGAATGTAACAATTATTACCAACCTCTGTCTCTCATTTTAGGTTGGAGTAATCATAAGATTTTTGCAGAAAATTGCATTAGTAATTTTATTACTTCTTTAGACATAATTTTATATGTTTAAATTTAAATTTATTATCCTTACAGCAGTATTGCTTCCCTGGATATGAAGCATTTTGGGAACATTGCTCTCAAAAAATATTCTATCAGATACATCACTCTAATGTTTTACATATGCTGGTATCTAGAGAACACTCTTTAAATACTTTTAGATAATCTAAAACTGAAAATCTAAAATAGATAATCTAAGTGAAATAAAAACCCCAAACCCTCAACTCAAACATATATAACAAATGGCCAGGAGCACGTTGTTTCTTTAAAATAAAATCTCTTCTTCTTCTCTCTAAATCAAGTTGGAATTAATGTCTTCTGTCTTTTCTTACCTTACAACAGTCAAGAAACAATTTATTTGATGCCACATGATGCAACCAAATTACAAGACAGAAGGTCTGTGAAGCAAATGTTTTCCAAGGAGAATGTCTTTTCTCCCAAAAGTGCAGGGGGAGAGGCTATGGCGTATTATCATCACCTTTGCAAAGTACCCCCGTCTCCTTCCCTACACCAGATTCTCTCAAGGTTAATTTGAAATCGTATGAAACGCCGTATTCATGGAAGGAGCTGTTATCTTTTCGTTTAAAATAAAGAGCTTTGCTTCGGAATTCTTCCCCTTCGTCACTCGGCAGCACCACAAAGGCCGGCACAGCTTACACCAGAGGGCAATAGCGAGCTGTAAATATTTTCCGTCTCACCCCTGCCTTTTCCGTGGAAGCTCTTCTCAGGCACTTTTAGGCTCCTCTTCTCCACTAACCATAGGCGGTCCTAACAGTGTAAAATCTTGCACAATAGGACCAGATGCAGTGATGAGCTTTTCCCACTCTTCTCAGGATTTGGCGTATTTATAACAGATAGATGAAATTGGTGACTTTCATGACTCTGTAAAGTTACTCACTGATTAGTCTGAACCCAACATTCAGGCTTTTCTGCAGTGCTAATACTCCTTCCTCTAAATCTGCACTCAGTCAGCTCTTTGGAGTAATGGCTCTTGCCAGAATTGGTAATATCAAACAAGAGGGAGCAAGTATATAATTTTATATACATTGTTTTGGAATTCCTTTAAAGACAATTTAAACCCTCCTCTTCAGAGACCAAGGCATTACTGTATGCAAACGTTACACCTTGTTTCTACATGTACAAGTGCAGTACAAGTGGCAGAAAAGGTGAAAAGAGGTGAGTAAGAAAAAGGAAATATTTCAGGAAAATATAAGAGGGCAAAATTTATGTTTCGTTCTTAAAATTATGTCATAATTTTCTAAATAAGGGATTTTTGCCTTAGAATGTCTAAGGAAACTAAGCAGCCCTTTCTGTGTTTTTAACTGTTCTGTGGCTTGAATTGAATGACATTTCTAAACCTAAGTTTCAGATATTCCGGCTTTTTAAAAGTTTTGTATAACTATCAGGGGACTGAAAGTAGAAACAACCCCTTTATTCATTTGACCTCTGAATTTTTGTCACATGGATTCTTTTCTGCTTATTCTGGCTGCTGGAATTAAGCTTTTCTGACAAATTTAGAATGGAGGAAGAATTTTTTTCCTATCCATTTTTCATGAGTGTAAAGATTTAGGGAACAACTCACTATGACCTTATAAATGTACATTTTTACATATATCTAGCACATTTTTAAGTGCTAATAAGAGGTGATCTCCATGAGAAGGGAATATATTGGTAGTACTTAAGGAGTGCTTGAGATGTAATTTTTTCCTAAGCTTTTCTTCAGTGTTGGTAAATGTTTGGGGTGGAGAGTGATGTTTTGGATTTTTTGGTGGTGGTGGGTTTTTTTCCCCATAATCAGAGGCATTGCACTTTGCAGGAGTTATTAAAGTCATCTCCAAATAGCACTGAGGCACTGTCCCCCAACACCAGAGCAGGATGCCTGATCTGGTGGTAGCTACCTTCACTATTTTCTGAATGTAAGCTCCTACAAATGCCTGCCTAATAGTCCTTCACTTGGATCTATCCATGTGACCACAGTTGTTAGAGACACACCCTCAGGTTATGAGGCTGTGACAAGACAAGGGTCCTAGCTGTCATTGTCTCTTTTGCCTTAATTTTTTGTGGTGGAGGACAGGATCTCTGAAGTTGTTGCTTAATTGACTTTTCTATTTAATAGACTGCCTTCCATTACATCAGTCTGCCCCTCAGGCCCTGCTGAAGTCCTGATTGATTTCTAATAGTTTTTAAAGTTAATACTGTAGCCTCCTGCTATTTTTCAGTGCATTTGGTTGGTGTTTTTCTGCATTGGCTTCCTAACACATCCCCTGATAATGAAATAGTTTGAGTGTTTCTGATTGGGAAACACTGCAGGGAGGGAGAGAAACACCCAATATTGTTTTTTTCATGGCTTTTAATTGGAAATGTCAGAGAAAATCATTCCCACAAAGCTGCCTCGCAAAAGTCATCAGTCCTGAGGACTAGGAACTAAGCCCTAGGATCTCACTAATGGGCTCAGAGGATCCTACATTTACAGCCTTGTCCAGAAAAGTCTGCTTTTACTGTTGTTGCTTTTCATTAATTGTGAAATCTTTGCAAACCACCTGTGGTTCAAATAAACTTCAGCTATATCTCTACTTGAGACTGAAAGACTATTCCCCCTACTCCTGAAATGCCTGCCCATCTGGCCATGCAGCAGAAGCTTAAGGGCCACACTGTAAATGGCAATTCACCTGCTGGTACTGGGATTTTACCCCTATGTGGCCACCTAGAATTATAGAATCATTAATGCTGGAAAAGGCCTCTGCAATCTCTGAGTCCAACCATTAATCTCATACTGCCGGATCCACCACTAGACCTTGTCCCTAAGCATGCTCCCAAGCACCACATCCACCTCCCACACTGGAGAAAGTATTAACAACACACATCATGCCTGGGAGCTGGGAGTGGTGTGGAATGGGTGTATTTATCCAGTACAGGTGAAGCTTGATGAGTGCTGACTGTCCCAGCAAGAAGAGAGGCGCAAACCAAAAGGGGCTGAGCTCAGGCTTGGTCTGACCCTGACATAAATCCAAAACAATCTGCAGATTTTGGGCTGGGAAACCGCTCTTCATACAGACTGGCACCTTCCTGGCGCTGGCGGGAGTGAGGAGCAGATGTCCATATGGCAGCTGGCAAAACTGCCTCGAGCTGCTCCTGGCCATGCTGATGCCAGGCTGCCCATGGCCGTGTTTGTGGCTGATGCTCTGCACTCCAGTGGGGGTCACCCAGCTGCAGCCTCCTGCTCACACTGACTCAGTCCTGGCTCAGTCCTGGCTCCTGCCCCATCCTGGCCTCCCTGCAGGGCCAGGACTGCCTGCTCTCCCTGGGTAGCTCTCAGCTGCCAGCTGGAGACGGTGCTGAATGAGGCAGCGGTCAGGCACAGCCTCCTAGGTGGCTGTCCCCTCAGACTGCTGCAATTACCAGTTGTCTCCACCCTGATTAGAAAAGAAAACAGCTTTCCTCAGTCTGGCCTTCAGCCTACAGCTTGTACATGCATCTTCCCTTAGCAAATGGTTTTTCTTCTGCTGATGGCACAGTCTCCAGTGAAATCTGTCTCATAGTAATGAGAGGAAAACTCTGAAAACCTCAGCGACTCATGCCTCACTTGGTGGATAGTTTTGCTGCTCTGTGTTTTCAAAACACAGCAAAATAATAACTATCCCTTGCTGCTCTCTTTGTGGTTCTTAAATAATACTGCCTTCATTTAGGGAAAATGGCATCTGTTGAACCCAAACCGCATAGCCAGTTGGTGTCAGAGCCAATACTAGAGCTTGGGAGCTCTGGCTTTTGACCTCATACTCCATCAGGCCATTTAGCTTCCTTAGGAAGCAGAAAACTACCACTTACGAAATATATGTAATGAGATGCATCAAGATCTTTGAGAGGGGAAACAGAAAAATTATCCAAGAAACAAAACAATCTCTTCTGTAGCTGTGAAAATATCCAGGCAGTTGCACATCTGCACAGGGTTGGATTCACTATAGAGTTGATAAATGATGATATTGCCAGTTAGAACTTTTTAAAACAAACTGTTCATTAAGGTTTTGGCTTAATTTTCTCTGCATTTTTGTGCCTGTTTTCACATATTTGTGTGAAAAGTTGTGCCACATTTTTATGCAGCCATATGCAAAATACCACTGAATGACCTGGGGCCATCTGACAGGTGCCATATTTATGACAACACACCATTTTTAATAGAGATCACATATTACAGAAAGAGAGTGCTCCGAATATCACACGTTGGTATCCTTCAAAACAAGGAATAAAATGCATGCTAGCCTTTTGTATACAATAATGCAGTCAGTTAGATTATGTTGCTTACTTAATTTTTCCGGGATTGTGATAATAAAAAAAAGAAATAACAATAAAAAACCCCCCAAAACAAAAACAAAACATGAACAAAAAAAAAAGCAAACCAAACCCTAAAGCCTCATTGTAGTGCAGCCTTATGTATGAAATCTTAAACCCACTACAGCAAGTAAACATGATTTTGAATCTTCTGTGATGCACATAGATCAGTCTATTTCTGAAAGCAAAGAGTGAAAGGAAAGTCAGATGAAAGCAGCAGGTCACATAGGTTGTAAGCTATTTTTCACTTTAAGCAGCTTCTTAATTTCACTTGTGGCATATTCTTCTAAAAGAGAAGAATAAACTAAATTAATGTATGATAGCAAAAACCTTAAAATGCTTAATACAAGCTGCTTGTAAAGGATTCAAGCATAAGCAGAGCAGCATTTCAAAGCCTTTACATTTACGGTCAGCAGCGTGATCTTCCTTGTGATGACAAATTAGCCCTTAAAAGTCACACAATCAAAAGTGTATCACAGAAACCTGGGCAAAGGTCAACAGGCTCTGAGTGGGAATCCTGCACTGTTCCTGAAAGCATGGGATCATTTTTTCTGTGATTGTGCTGTAGCATGGACTGTGTGAAAGGATTATCCATTGCTGATGGGGGTTTGTGACTGTGGGTGAGTGCATTGTGTGTGATAGAAGACTTGAGTGTTGCAAACCATGCATGGATTAAACGTCAGAAGCATTCAATTTAATGCATTTATTTCTTGGAGGCTGTGTTCTTAATCTTAGTAACAGTGGCCAGCTGCAGTTCTGCAGAGAGAGAAGCATTATAGACACAGGAGAAAAATAAAACAATGCAAAACAGTGCCTTTCCACCTCCCCTTCTCTGAAGCCAGTTTTGTATCTTGGGACAGTTGAAAGGCCAGGCTTTAAGAGCATGGACATGCACTATCTTTTGTGGAATGTGTATGTGCTCTTCCTATGTATCACTGAGCAGGAAAGGGATGTTTTGCTCTTTCATCCATGCATAACTTGTCACCACTTAAATATAAATTGCAATCATTTTTAAAGAGAAATGCATGTCCAAAAGGATTTCCCATCCTTCAGAATTCAAGGTGCCTGTTGTTAATTGACCCAAGTCCACTCTTTCAATTGACAGGATTTTTCTTTTTCTGCTGTGTGAAATGCAGATGGTATGCATCCCCACAGAGCACATTAGTAATTCAGAACAAATGTTTTTACAAAAATCCAAATAATTAAATCTTATTTGATTGTGCGTCTGCTTGTAACTTGAAAAAGTATATGTTCACAAACTGGCTATAATGGCTTAAGTTACAACATAGGGCACAGGTAAGGTCTTATGCATAGTTTTTCTCATTAAATTTCAGGTCTGGATATTTGATGATGATGATGATGATGATGATGATTATTATTGTCATATATAATATGCAATCACATGTATAATTCGAATTGGTCAGTCTGAAAAAGAGAAGTCTTAGGGGTGACTTTTCAGCACTTGAAGGAAGCACCTGAAGCACCACAAGGAAGATGGAGAGAGAATGTTTACAAAAGCATGTAGTGACAGGACAAGAGGGAATTAATTAAAACTGAGAGATAGGTTTAGTTTAAATATTGGGAAGAAATTCTTTACTTTGAGGGTGGTGAGACACTGGCACAGATTGCCAGAGAAGTTGTGGATGCCCCATCCCTGGAACTAGTCAAGGCCAGGTTGGACAAGGCTTTGAGCAAGGTCTAGTGGAATGTGTCCCTGCCCACATCAGGGGGGTTGGAACTAGGTGAGCTTTAAGGTCCCTTCCAACCCAAACCATTTTATGATTCTATACTTACAGATAGTTACATATGCACACGTACATATGTTTCTTTGTGCTTGTATTTTGAAACATCCAAAATTGTTGCTTAACATCAAGACTCAGATTCCTCTGCATGGATTTTAGTCACTGGATGCCTGTTTCCTGTGACGTTTGTTTTGTTCATGGAGTGATTCTTGTTCTAAGTCCTACCACATATTAGCATGGTTTGGGTGCTATAAAGGGGTACACGTTTCAGCTACAGTTGTTGATCCATGGGACCTCTTTCTTTCCACGGTCTTTTGATTGAGGGCTAAGTGGTATCATCAAGGAGGGCTGGAAGCAATGTGGTGAAACAGATATGGCCATTTCAGAGGAGCAGTCTCCAGCTTACTGGACATAACCCCTGTATGTCCCCTGTATGTCCTTCCAAGATACACTTACTCAAACACCATAAATGTGGCAATGTCATCCCCTGCTGATACGCCAAGGCTGGGGTACAGCAATGTCACCTCCCTGCTGCCAGAAGAACCTTTATGTCGTTCCTCTAAAGTTATTCATTTCTCTCATAAGTGGCTGCACTGATGAAACAGAACAGATGGTGATGTTTGGATACAATGTTTCAAATTGTGTCTATTTCTTAAGAACACAGTCTTGTAGTCACTTCCCATGATCTCTTGTTTTGATTTATTTTTCTCAGCAGTTATAACTGTTGTGTGTGGGTGTATAAACACTAAACCAGGTTCTTATTCAATGCCCCACTGAGAGAAAGTGGCCCTTGCAATTTGTGTGTTGCCACGTACTGATGGATGATAGCAAATAACTTTAAGTTCTCTTTATCACACATTCATTGATGATTATCTCAGCAGAACAGATTAAAAGAGTCATAGAATCATAGCACATCCTGAGTTGGAAGGGACAAGGTTTACCAAACTCTCATTTGCTTCTCATGATTCAAGCCCTCTAGTTCTTTCATCATCTTTGTTAGCCTCCTTTGGACACATTCTAATGTTTTTATATACTTTTTATATAATGAAGCCCCAAACTGTATTCAAGGTGAGGCTACACCAATGCTGAGTCTAATAGGACAATCACTATTTTTGTCCACTTAGCTGTACTGTGCTTAATGCCTGCCATGATATGGCTGGCACTTTTGACAGCCAGGGCCCATTTTTGACTCCTACTGAGTTTGCCATCAACCAAAACCCCATATCCTTTTCTGCAGAGCTGCACTCCAGCCTTCTGTCCCCCAGTCTATATGTGTATCCAGGATTACACCACCTCAGGTACTGAATCTGGTATCTGTTGTTTTAGAGTTCATATATCTATCAAGATGTCTCTGTAAGACCTCTCTAACCTTGAGGAAATCAATGGATCCTCCTAATTAAGCATTGCTGGGAATCTACCTTGTGTGCACTCCACTCCTGTGTCCAGGTCATTGATAAAAACAGTGAAGAGAAGCAGCCCTAAAACTGAGCCCTGGCAAACCCCATTAGCCACCCTGATGCTTCCTCATTTACCACAACTATTTGAGCCTGGTCCTTCAGACAATCATTTACCTATTGGATTGTGTATATGTCTAGCTGTATGCTGGACATTTTGTCCAGGGGATGCTGGGAGAGACAGAATCAAAAGTTCTTATAAAAACTCAAACAAGGCCCCCTTATTTTCCCTCTTCCCTTTGTCCAGAGGAGAAAAGGTCATATTGAAAGGAGGTTGCAGTGCACTTCTGCAGCATGTCTCTGCTTCAAGGGAGTGTATGACTTCATATACTCTGCTTCTGGAGTATTTCAGCACAGTGTGTAGCATAGTATACACAGAAATATATGCATACACAGGAGCCTTCTGCTTCCTGCTGGCATGGCAGTCTTCTTTTGTTTAAACTTTGTAGAGACTGAGTCCATTTGTTGCTGAGTTCATGCATTTTACACTGGAGAATTACAGCAATTTCAGTGGCTAACAGCTTAAAGTGCGAGAGACAATAATCAGGCCTGACTAATGAAGGCCAGTACAAGCACACACTGGAGTTGAGTCAGAAAAATTAGGAAGTTTATGAGGGTGTGAAAATGCAACCTCTGAACTCACTGAGAGTCAGATCTACCCAGAATTAAACCCAGAGGTATGTTCTGAAAATGTTCCCTTGCCATGTTTGCAAGTACAGCATACTTGTGTAACAGGGTGATGGGTTTGCAAGGCAAGGTTTTCGCAGCAAGATGACTAGAAAGGGGTGGCTTCTGTGGGAAAAATCTAGAAGCTTCCCCTGTGTCTGACAGAGCCAATGCCAGCTGGTTTCAAGATGAATGTGCTGGCCAAGCCCTTCAGCAATGGCAACAGTGCCTGTGGGGTGATGCATTTAAGAAGGGGGGAAAAACTGCTATGTGACATCAGCAAGCAAAGTGAAAATATGTGAGAGAAACAGCCCTGCAGACACCAAGGTCAGTGAAGAAGGGGAAGAGGTGCTACAGACACCAGAGAAGACATTCTCCTGTGATCTGTGGAAAGACTGTAGTGAAGCAGGCTCTTCCTCTGCGGTTGGGGATCTCACTCTGGAGCTGATGGATACCCAAAGGAGGCTGTGCTCTGTGGGAAGCCCAAGCAGGAGCAGGTTTGCTGGCAGGTATGAAGTAAATGCCAAACAGGGCAGATTTGCAGCAGAATTGTATGTATGTGTGAGTGTTTACTGACACTGTAAATTAGAAGAGATTGAGGCCTGCTAGGGAGGTATGAGTCCTCAGTAAAAGAAGCTGGATGGCCATTTGGCCATGGTCCCTTCTTTTACTGTGATGGGAATTTCGGAAGGTACATGGCCCAGGGTCCTGGGAAAATTTTTGTACCAAGGACTTGATGTATGTTGTTATACCAATCCAGATGGTCAGTGATTGCTGGGGTGTTTGGATCAAAATGGAAAGGTAGCTACCCTGGGTGACAAAGATGGAAAGGTAGAACTCTGAATGGGAAAAAGACTCCAGACTTCAGTGTGACTGTCTTCTTGTCCTTGCTTAAAGTTGCCCTGGCAAGGAAAAAGACTGAATGTGAAAAAAACTAACCAGCATGTTTGAACAGTTCTCATCCTGATTGTTACCAATGTCTCTTTTACTAAATATTCACATCTCTGGATGCACATCTCCATATCCCCTAGCCAAATGTTCTGTGAGATACCATTGTTACTCAGATTAAAGAAAGATCATTAGACAAAAACTCCACAGGTCCATGTATTTGTTCTTGTTTTCTTTTATTTTATGTATTTTGCAGGGCAGTAGGATTTCACTTACAATGTTCTACATATAATAATCTCTCTGTGGACTCTATGTATCTGATATCTGCACCACTTACTAGCAAAAAACCCACTTTATCTCTACAATAATAAACTGGTACAGGGTCCTGTAGTTCTTAAATTGTAAAGAGGTACTGAAAGTGTTAAATACTTCCTGAAGTGGTAGTAATATTTGCACTTCCAGAAGGTCTTCCTGACCTACCTCATTCTATACTGATGAGATTGTCTGGTAAAGAGAGGTCAGCATTATCAGGCACTTTTTTTGCAAGGATATTGAATGTATACATGATATTTAAGTTCTGCAGTGCACAGAGGTTAATTTGCACAGGGGACTTTCTGCTTGAAGAGAACATGAGGAATGTGTACCTAGGGGGTCACAAATAATTTGTCTATGGAAGCGTAACTTTTTATGTCTCAATTTTTTGCAGTTGTATAATATGTTGACAGGAATGTTAGAACTTTAAATGAACTTAAAGTATATTTTACATTGGATTGGCAGTTGCAATTGATCTTAAGTAATTTTATCTCATTGACAAACATTGCAGGCCAAACATAAAGATTTTTTCTTCCCTTTCACATTAGGCTGCTTCGGTTTTCTCTCAATGTATTCAACCTTCAGAAATGTTTATGTATTTTTAACAGGTGTCTGCAAAAAAAAAAAAAAATTAATAAACAACTTCTGACTCTGTAACTAATGGTTTCAAATTTGGTTCCTTTGTGACTTAAAACCAGTGTTTATTTAGAAAATGCCTTCAGGAAGGATACATTTTGGGATTTATTATATGTCACAGATTAAATTATTTCTTGTTTATTCCCTTCACTTAAAATTTGTAATTAATATTTCAAAGGGTGTTTAGTTTAGTAGTTACATTTGATTCTTTACTTAATTTTAACCGTAATTTAAAGTGATCTTAGTGAGACTTAGCCTTAGTACTCTCTGAGCACAAGCCATAAATCAGGTTAAATGTTTGAGTCAGGGAGCTTTAATGCTGCTTTTAAATCCCAAACACTGGCAAAAATTACATTTTATCTAGGGCAGCAGTAGCTTGTCACCCACCGATAATTAATGACACAAGGGCAACAGCTTTAAACAACCACATATCAGGAATTTTTAAAGGCATCTCTGTTGGGGTCCCTCCCCTGCCATGGAGCCCTGGGAGAGGGGCCCTGAGGGCACAGGCACGGGGTTTCCTGCCCCTGCTCAGCCTCGTTCCCATTGGTTGGTTTGTGTTCCCTGCGCGGGCAGAAGGACCCTTGGTCCCGTGACTGGAACAGTTCCTCAGCAGAGCTCCGGCCATGCGGCTGGAGAAATAAACATCTCTGAAACAGCTATCAAGAATCTGTCTGTCCATATATATTTCCTTTCCACGGGACTCCTGGTTTGGTATATGCATGTTGCAGGATCACCACTGCAACAAATGGTGGAGATTTGTGAGCAGAACGATCCCCGATCCCTAAGCGACTGATTTGTGTGAGTAAACCCTGGAAACTTTGGATTCCTCTTCTTGGTTTTGCTTTGCTATTCCATATCTAAACTATGGAGGAACCGTGGGAAGACTCTTGGCTCTCAGAGCCGCATATGGACATTTATCTTAAACTTAAAATGATTCTTGAACAACGATTTGTAAATTTTAGCTTGATTCAAGCTCAAAAAGAACTGAAACACTTCCTGGCATGGTTGTTTAAGAACTTTTTCTATGTTTCTTGGGATTTAATTCTTACCAAGGGCTTTTGGAAAACCGTTTGGACACAGTTAATATTGGAGTCAAAATATATGCCGATGGAAGAATATTTTCGTGAATATTATTTAGTTACTGAGACTGTTGAGCAATGTCAGCTGTGTCCTGGCGAAGGGAAGCGTGGCGCAGGGACCGTGCGGCCCAGGCCACGTGCACCGAGCGCTCTGCGAGCAGCAGCGAGGCAGTTCCCGCGCGCGGGCGGAGCCACGCGAGCCGCAGTGTCGGTGGCGGAGCGAGGCGCGGCGGGAGCGGCGGGACCCGGCAGTGCCCGAATGGTCCCGTGCAGCGCGTGGTGGAGCGAGCCCCGTGAACGCCCGGCCGAGAGGGGCGGCGCGCGGGCAGCGGCTGGCGGCGATGGCGGTGGAACGGAGCCGCGCCCAGCCGAGACGCGCGCTGGAGCAGGGCGCGGGGGAGTCCTCGCTCGGGGGCCCGGCCGAGACGTGGGTGCAGCGCCCGGCAGCGGCAGCGAAGCTGCGACCAGAGGAGGCGACGCACGGAGAACTGAGCGGCACGGCCCGGCCCGGCCCGCGCAGCCCCGAACGCGACCCCGGGAAGAGCGCGCAGGCACGAGCAGCCCCGACAATTCCAACACGGGAGCGACCGAAGGAGAGAGCAAAGACGCAGCGAGACAGAAAACAGCAGCCACTCGGAAAAAGGAAAAGATCATAGCAACTAAGACCTTAGGGATAGTAAAATGGTATAATGTTAAGCAAAATTATGGTTTTATAACAAGGTGTGACAACCAGCAAGACATATTCGTGCATAGAACTGCTATTAAAAAGAATAACCCTGAAAAATGCATCCCAAGCTTGGGAGATGGAGAGGTGGTGGAATTTAATATTGTACTAGGGAGAAAAGGGTTACAAGCATCGCAGGTCACTGGGCCTGATGGTGTTTCTGTAAAAGGCAGTATATATGCAAAAAATCGTAGTCATGTTAGACAATATCTCCATTGTAAGCCCCCCCTACAGTTTCCCTTTCCTAATCCCACCTTTCCCTTTTACCCTATGTCCTATTACCCCCAGTGTATTCCCAATCCGTTTTTTCATCCATGGTTTCCCTCACAAAACCATGCTTTTGCCAATTGTTTCCCCAAAAATCCCTTTCCAATGCCGAGTGGGGGATGAAAAGGGGGAGGGAAGAAGTTAAACCCTCTCCTGCCTCAGTTTCCCCACAAAGCATGCTCAGAGAATTCTGTCTCCCTTCTGTCAGCCCTAAGATGTTCCAGAGAATCTGTTTGGACATTTAAAGACTCAGGAGGGTGGCTTGTTTTGTTTTGAAACTGTTCTTGTTATGTTTATCCAGTTGTTTTCATTCTCCTTTTATTAAAATAAAACGGGTGAGGTGTTGGGGTCCCTCCCCTGCCATGGAGCCCTGGGAGAGGGGCCCTGAGAGCACAGGCACGGGGTTTCCCTGCCCCTGCTCAGCCTCGTTCCCATTGGTTGGTTTGTGTTCCCTGCGCGGGCAGAAGGACCCTTGGTCCCGTGACTGGAACAGTTCCTCAGCAGAGCTCCGGCCATGCGGCTGGAGAAATAAACATCTCTGAAACAGCTATCAAGAATCTGTCTGTCCATATATATTTCCTTTCCACGGGACTCCTGGTTTGGTATATGCGTGTTGCAGGATCCCCACTGCAACACATCTCCATATCAATAGCCAGAGTTTTAAGGTTTGTAAAGTTTTTTTTTTTTCTAGAAAGAATAATATACTTTATCTTGGCTTTATATTTTTCTAAACAGAAAACATTTTGCAGTCATTTTGAACACAATGTTTGCGTAGTCGATTCTTTCTTCCTAGCAGTAAAGTCTAGCACTTGTCTTTATTGGATTGTATCTTAGATTTTCAGGCCACTTCTCCAGCTTTTCAGTGTAATTCTGAATTCTAATGCCATCCTCTAATGCACTTGCTGGCTGAAAGTAACGCTTTCTAGCCTGGGGTCCTCCTTCAAGCTTATAAAAGTACTGCCTATTCTCATTTAGGTCATTAACAGAAACACGAATGGAGAGCATCTTACACCCTTTGGCTTTGTGTTGAAAGAGAAACAAGCAAAGAAAATGTCATTCCACCAAATCCTCCTGCTGTATAAATTTAGTATTGAGATGCAAAGGTACTCTCCTGTATGTGCAGTAGTCCTGAGTCATCTGGTATCCATGTCTGTGTACTGTTAAACTAAGCTGTGTCAGACTAGGGCCTGGATATTGTGCAGTCTCTGCCTATAAAATGTAATTGTTTTTTATGCATGTTGACTAGTAGCCTTGAAGATAATACACAAATGCAATTTAGAAGTTAGTGTGAGCCATGGACCACACCCAACGGGCAGCTGCCTCTTTTGGTGGGGAAATTTTTCCTGTATGTATTGTTAGTCATGCCATGTCACTTACCCATGGGGTTACTGTCAGAGCCCTGGTCCTTAAGCCTTTATACTTCTAGCTCTTTTCAAAAAGGAAGTGCTCGGTTCCAGATGGGGCTAGAAATATCTGCTCGGAAGAGACTAAATGCTAAAAATATTGTTTCCTTTCAGGCTGGAGCTGTAAGAAAATGCAAAAGCAACTGGTGTGAGAGCCTAATTGCACATAAAGCTGTCAATATCCTTTTGTGAGTAATAGAGAAGCTTTCATTCACATCAGATCAGTTACACAATTGAATGAAAACTGTAGATATGAAGTCATGTGATTTGAGGCATTTTTTTTCACACTGAAATGGGACTATCATCCTGAAAAAGTCACATATGACACAACTTTCTGCATTAAATTGGGAAGAACAGCTTCATATCTGAGGTCTGTAATGTGCAGTCTTTGAAAAGGATAATCACTGTGCCTGAGTGGGGACTGGCTTTTAAAGTAAGAGAAACTAGAAACTATGGGCTTCAGTGGCACTGTGTGACACCAGTTTATATTGGCTAAGCATCCTAAAGCTTTAAACCTTAAATGCAATACATTTTCATGTTATTATTTTCTCACAATTATGCAAAATAGTAAAAAAACTTATTGATGGTTGAATTCGTAATGAACCTCTGGCATGTTGAAAGTATTTTCTGTGATGGAAATACCTTTACACCCGGGGGGGGGGGGGGAAGTGAAAACAGGTATTTAACAGTAGGTTTTACCAAATTTACCAAGACCAGTTCTATTTATCTGTTTTTCAGATCACATAACAAATCAATATTTAGATGTAATTGTTTAAGACAGTAATTGAGTATCAGATATAAAATTTTTATTCTCTGATTTGAAAATATCTCCTCAGAACATGAAAAATGCTGTTAACATCCTCATTCTTTCCACAGGATTGATTTTTTTTTTTGGTCTTGCAAGGGCAGCACATTGTGTGCAAAGTTCACAAACTTCAGGACCTCTACCAAAACTGAGAAATAATTAGCTCAAAGAGAAACCTCTTTCCTGTAACACCACAGGATTTATAAAATAACCCTCATTCTCAACATTTTAGTAAGACTAAGTTAGTATCCTAGTGTTTTATAAAAGATTTAAATTATTTTTGGTACAGATTTAGAAGTCATGTTATCTCCTTGATAAATATAAGATAACATAAGAGGAAAAGAGATCTCTTGCTAACATAAGAGAACAGGGGCTAAATGACTTAAAATAAATGCGCACTTGTGATTTAGATCACATTTGGGACATGACAGCTACATCTATGTTTCTAAAGGCACCAGACCTAGAGACATTCCCAGTCCAGATGGTGTCCACTCACTTGTGCCCACACTGCTTAGTGTGTGCTCACCCTCCATGGAGCAGATGCCAGTACTTACACTAGATAAAACACTGCATGATCTTGCTTCTCTTCTGTTCCTATATTATATCCCCCTGTCCTGAAGATACAGCTAATTCTAGATGTTATTCTTCATCTGTAAAGGCCTGAAACAACGTGAGGATTGTACTCTTCACAGTACTGCTATGCTATAGGATTAGACTAGATATAAACCAAGTACACACTACAGTCTGTCATGAGGTAATGGGGAATATTTGAGGATATAATGCCTCCTGGCGTAGAGGCATGGAAGAGAGTGTTAGGCAGAGTTCAGAGGTTTGGCTTTGGGGAGAGGTCTCCAGGATCAAGTCTTGTTTAAACTATTTTTTGTCTTGAAGAGAAGTAATTGGTACACTGCAAAACAGAATCAGTAGAAAACTAATAATTCTTCAGTGTGGGCAGTCTAAGGTCCAGCTCAATACAGCACCACACAAAATGTTTTAGTATAGAAACACATCCAATTAAACCTTATTTCCAAAGCTACTGAGAAAAAAATAGTATGCTCTACATTTATTTGGACCTCCGACTTGCTTTCCTTCTTGAT
Source organism: Corvus hawaiiensis (assembly GCF_020740725.1). Classification (NCBI taxonomy): domain Eukaryota; kingdom Metazoa; phylum Chordata; class Aves; order Passeriformes; family Corvidae; genus Corvus; species Corvus hawaiiensis. Next base: position 44,688,825 of record NC_063215.1, on the reverse strand, counting down.
AGTTATTATTTTAAACAAAGAACCAGAAATTTAGTAGAATTCATTCTGTTGGGTTTCATAGGTACCCAAAACATCCCTGTCAATCTCAATCAGTAGCATTGCCCAATTCTAATGTACAAGTCTGTAGTGTACATGTCAAGATCCTCTGCAGGAAGGTGAACTTGAATTCAGAGACAGAACTTCACTTGTTTCCCTGTCTTGGATAAATTACAAACATTTTGAAAGTTTTACTGAAAGGAATACATCTCTTCATTCTGGTTTTCCCAGCTTTCTTCTGAAAAATAATGTATTTAGAAATACAAACTCACTCTGTGTTCTGAAGAAACAGGACGCAAGCTAGCAAAAGAATAGCTCAGATCTCTTTGGAAATACACACGTAAATTTTCCCTCAGGCAGCTCTCTGCTCTGAATGCACTTTGAAGGTGTCTGTCTGTCTTCTGTGTCTGTCTTTGTATAGTCTAGATAACCTAAATACCCAGTTTGAGCATTTAGGTCATTGCATTACCCCGTCATCTGAATGTGTTCACTAACCACTGAGGGACATCTCTTTTGTCCTTTTCTGTCGGGGTTCTGGTGTGGGTTAACCTTGGCAGGCAGCTGAGCCCCTCGCAGCTGCTGACTCACTCCCCTCTCCAGCAGGATGGGGAAAGGAATCAGAAGGGTAGCAGTGAGAAAACTCACCCGTTGAGACAAAGATTAATAGGTAAAAATAAAAGCGCTCACAGAAGCAAAGCAGAACAACCAAATCATTCACCACTTTTTTATTTTTGATACATTTTTTTAGTTTAGTTTGGCTTTGTGGGGGGCTATTTCTTTGTTTTTGTGGCTTTTTTTTTGGAAGGTATGATTTGGTGAACTTTAGGTTCCAGGAGATGAAAGCAAGTACTCTTAAAACCTGTCTGTAATTACTTTCATACACGTTTATATCATGTCATAAAATTCACTAAGAATAATTTAATAATTTTTGGACTTAGTTGACTTTTTAGGTATAAACCCTGCATAACTGTGAATACTCATTGTAGAATACATTGATTTGGATGGACTGGAGAATGGAGCATATAAAAAATCCTGTTTACTACTTCTCCTAAAATTTTTCTACCTTTCCAATTTCAATTTTTGCTCATCATTAATCTAAGTGTTAAGATTAACATTAACTTCTTTTCAACACTCCCAGTTTGCCATGATCATTTGAAAGGATCCTTTCTGTGATTATTGGATTTATTTTACATTAATATCCAGTTGTTTGTTCCTATTAAATGCTAATGCATAGAGAACATTTGGGAAGCTATTATAATCTAGTAAAGTGTAAAGACTGTTCTATTCCCTCATTAGCCTGCTAATAACTCTACTTTGTCAAGCAGAAATTCAGTTTCTCTACTAGCAGAAACTAAGTTGAACAGATACATAGTGTTTTCTATAGAATCTCCCTATACCGAATGAGTTTCACTTTCAATCACTCTAAAAACAGGTTTTACTGCTTTTAAAATTCCTTATCAGCTGGTTTTTTTTTTTCCTAAATCATTCAGGATAATACTCTATCATAAGTAAATAATTTATAATTCAAATGTAACATCTTCCAGTTTGACTTTAAAAGATACACTAAGTACAAGACATTTGCTTGCCAAAGAGAGTTTTATCTACACAAGTGCAAGAAAACCCTGTAAACTGTGTACCCTTGGGAAGAACATCCCATTCTAGACTACAGAGCAATTCATCAGAACTGAAAACACTGTTTGCAGATCCTGTCTTGCATAGTTTCAGACAATGACTCCTTTCACATTTTTAAACTATCCCCTGCCTTACTAATTGTATATTCAGAAATAAACTCACATATACCCACAAAAGTGAAATAGAACTAAACAGCACCAGAGCAATGCAAACACTCTCCCCAGTTACTACAAATAATACTCCCTAAAACAAAAGCATTAAACTCTATAGGTCCTATAGTTGTTCGACCCAATCTGTGGTGTACTTCATCTGGTGGAACAAATACCCTTGTGAATGCAACATGAGTGCAGTTAAATGAGTGCTGTGTGCTAAAATGATCTCACTCAGGCAATTTGTAAAGGATAGAAATAGCCACTTAACAGCAGGACAATATTTTTCATTTTGTTTCTGACTGCTCATTCCTGATCCTCTAAGGAATCCTACAGACTGCCTTCAAAAGATGAACCCACAGACTAATATTTGTAACTCTACTTGCTGCTAAAAAGAATAAACTCAATAAAGATATTGGTTTAATGGCCTATACAGTTTTCCAGCTAGCCTGTTCCTCTAATACTGATGCTAAAACCCCTTTTCTGCCTCTGTTTCATTTGAGCTAACAACTACTTACCTTTCTGGTTTTGATCAAGTCATTTATTTGATTAACATAATTTCATTTCACTTGGAACAGTTACTCTTTTTTTTCACTTTTCAGATCTGATGAACACTGAGGCACTCTTGAGTCCAAAAGCTTGCCTCTCTGTTTTCCTCTGTGTTTGTTGTCCCAATAGAAGATATCTGTTCTTCCCAGAACTACTTTCAAACTAAAGACCAAGCCTTTGATAACAAAAGGGGCAAGCAACAGCCAAAAATAACTGAAGGGTCCTATTATCACAGGGCTCAGACCTTTTCTTTCTGCTAAAGGAAAGAAAAGAGAAAGGTTTACTCTTGAGAGTCAGGTTATTTTGCTGTGATTTCTTGCTTACTTGACCTAATCAGAATGCCTAGTGGCAAGCACTGTCAGCTGAGGCAGTAAGTTAAACAGCTGAAACCTTCACTGTCTGGCAGTATTCTATCCTCAGTAGGGGCTTCTGCTTTTACAGGCCTGGAGGGTAAGTTCCAGCACTTGAGAAACAGTTCAATAGAATCTCTGGAGGCAACAAGTTAATGACCAAAGATTTTAATGGTCTACAACAATTGATGAGTGTAAATTTAAGCTCTGTGGGATTTATCTGAGAGAAACTGATGAAAAGATACTATGTGAAGGTAGCTGTTCCAGAGATAATGTCCATTAGGCATTGCACTATGTTTGAGCTTGAAGAGGAAAGCAAGGCTGTAAAATCACAGACAGTGTTCCTCAGGATGCAGCCAAGAATAAGAAATATTTATGGACTGCTTAGGTAGCTTTAGATCAGATGGTGCCGAAGGGCGTTTTTCAGATGGTTGCTGGAGGTGAGTTTGTCCCAGTGGAAATTTCAGACCAGCAATATTAATAATTTTTTGTGTTCCAGCTGCAGCCTCCTTTCTGATAAGGTACTGAAAGATGGTGATGAATCTGAGTTATAATGCTGTGTTGGGTTTGCTTCTCACTGAAGCCACTTCTGTAATCTTCCCCTGCTACCAAAGCTTGGCCATGCAAACCCAATACAAATGCCTACAGACATGAGCTGAAATCAACTTTATTGCATTACTGTCAATAGAAAACAAAAGGGAATGTAAAAGCTGCTAGTATGTCTCTCTTGCTAGAGCTAGTTAAAGGGTTAATCCAGATTGTGGTAGCTTGTCTAACTCAGCAGGTCCAACTTCCTCTACTTACTCCCTTTGCAAATTATGTTTAGTCGCATACTTAAACCTCCAGCTTTGAAGAGTAGAGTGTAAAATAAGGGTATCCTTTCAACAGCAATCCTAATTCTCATTGGTTTAGCTGTGCCAGCTCTTTACATGGCAATACTGTTTATCAGAGAAACCTATTGTTACAGTATTTGAGAGACTACTGTAGGCAGAGGCTTTTTCTTCCCTTTCTCTGAAAGAGAAAAAGCTTTCTTGGACTGAATATGTTACTGTTGCTGCACTTGTCAGAGCCATTTTTTGTTAAAGACACCAATATGAAGGTATACAAAGCAGAGAGGGGAAAAAAGTAAAGGCAGAAAATTATTTCTGTCTTCCTGGTGATGAATGATACTTGTAGCTTTCCTCCTGCAGATTTACAATTTTACATCCTGTTCTTTGCCATGCTGGCAAGATCAAACCTGGAATGAGACTGTTAAAGACATTGTTTCCAGCTGCCTCTCTGGTCACAGCCTCACAGCAATGCTGGAAAACACACAGTTAGCGATATCTAAACCAGGTAATTGTTGAAAAAAGGAGAAATATCAAGGAGGAAATATAAAAGGAAGAAATGAGTGTCACCACACTTTGTTGTCATTTGGGTATATTTTTTTTTGGTTTTTTTTTTTTGGTTTTTTTTTAAGTTCATATCTAGGAATTACAACACTGACCTAATGCCATCATAATGCATTTGAAGAGATAGCATTCATAGTTGCCATGATAATAAGGCTTCTTTATGGCCAGTTATCCTCTGTTATAATTATAAATTAATGTCTCTAGCAAAGTATTTTAAGGGAATTTTCCCATTCTCTTTGGTTTTCCCTCGGGTTATTTTTTAGTTTCATTTTAAATGGCACTTAAAACACTACTAAGGAGGTTTGGTAATCTCTGTGCCCATTTATCTTATTTTAAAATTTGATTGAATCATGGTTGCTGGAAAAAATGAGGAAACCTTGTTTTTGGACTAGTCCAGCATCTCTGTCTGTAATTGTCACTTTAAACATCCATGGAAATTACTTACGAAACAAACTGACCAGCTTTGCATATTTATAAATAACATTTGTTGAGCATGAGTGATCCCAATTAACTTTCATCCGTTCTTTTTTCTTTCCCCAGGTGAAGCTATTTGCAAATTCAAATTCCTTCCCTGGTAACATGGCAGCATCCACAGTGTAGAAAAGAATAAGGGCATGTTCTGGAAACAGTTGCTCAGCATAGCCTCTGGAAAGGGAAATCCCACCACAATGAGCTGCTGGAATTCTCTGAAGGTGCCTCTAAGCACAGGAAGAAATGACAGCCAGTCAATCTTTTTTTTCAATCTTCCTGAAAATTACGATGAGTGGATAAAGTGAATGCAGACCTGTTATTTGTAAAATCTGTTAATAATTAATCTGTTGTTAATCTGGGACAATTTTGAAACACTAAGAGATCAGTCTCAGCTAAGTAAAAGGAAGATCATGTTAAATAAAAACATACATTAGAATCAGGCTTGCTTGTTTTTGTTATTTCCTAAATGGTAAATAGTCCTGGGGTTTTCTTCTCTCTCCTCCCTGTATAAAGAATTTGCAGGTCTAGGCAAGTCTACTTGGCAGCAAGTGTTCAGTCATGCTTGTAATGATAGTTCTAATCACAATTCATGAGGTATCATGCATTCAGATATAATTCATACAACAAGGAAATATTCCGAAAAGAAGCAAAAATAAATTAAATGGGGCCTGGTATTCTAAAGGTTGAAGAAATGAATAGACTTGGGGTCATTTCCCTTCTGTTCACAGGGGAGTTTTTAGAGGACATGCATGTAGCTTTGGGAGAGAGCCCATCTAGGGGGGCAGAGGAATCAAAACTGTTGAAGCAGGGAGCTTTGATGCCATGTAACAGTTTTTTCTATATTCTGACTCACTGTTTATGCCAACCCTACTTCCTCCTCCTGGCCCTGGATACTTTATTAGGTATTAAGAAGTAAGGAACTAATGGTTGTGGAGATTGCACTGCTTGTGTACTGCACTTCTTTCACCTTTCTGTTTTGTGTTTTGTAAAATTATCAACCATCTGAAGTGAGGAGATTGTATTGTGTTTAGTGTTCAGTAGGGTATGCTCTCACTCCTGTCTGGCCTATGGGTAAGAAGTATGGTGGGTGATTAAAAATTTATATTTGTCTTCTCCTGTCATTCCTAAAAATTGCACACTTTGAAAGACAGCAGTAGTTTGGTCACTGAACATCAGATATGTAATGCAGATTCTTGAGTTCACTAAATGCACAAGTATACATGCTCTTGAGAAAGATATAATCAGCTTCCCTCTCTGTCTGAGACATTTAACTTCATGTGTTGGGATGGAGCTGCTTCTGTTTCCCTTTACTAATACTATAGCAACGTACAGATGGATAGCTTGAAAGTCACATAAAGGAATGGAAAAACATTTTCGTGCCTGCAGAATGTTCCTTCTGTCCCTCATTCGGTACTGATGACAGGAGACATTATGTTTTAGCTCTAGTCTTGCAGAATATCCCTTGTGCTATCTGCTTGGTCCATTGCTTTTCCTGCTGGAGCTCTTTCAGGCCTTTTAAATAGTGTTCTTAAAGGCAGAGAGAACAAACTTTAGGAGTTGCCTAAGGAGCACAGTATTTCAAACCTGATATTTGGCTTTTTAGTTAGTTTTGTTGGTACAGTGCTGTTAGAAAACATTGTGCCCTCTCAGTTTTGATATGTTTAAAATTTTATTTCGTATCTTAAGTAATATACCTCACTGACAGTCAATAGATTTGCTAAGTCATTAAATGAAACGAAAATTCAAGTGTTTTTTCCTGCTTCCAAAAAGAGGATGATCCTGATAATTTAATTTTTTTCATGGTACATGGTATTTCCCTTTTTCTCTTTAATAAAATCCCTGTATGAACATTTAAAAAAAAAAAAAAAATTAAGAGACTTATTGTCCTGGGGTGACACATGGCCCAACACATGCAAGAATCGCAGCTGTGGAAACACATCTGCAGAAAGTGGAAGATAAGATGGAGGAAATAAGAAGGAGACTAGAGAGAACTTCCTCCAAATTTGTCTCAAACCAGGACACTCATGTACACTAATGCACATAATTTTCTAAATAACAGCAAAGCTAGATACTGCAATACAAAGCTGTGTTTTGGTTGAAGAATACAATCCTTCTGTAATGATAGTACTTATATTTCCAGCAAAACATCAAAGTAATTTAAAAATAGCACATCTGTACTTGATACAAAATGATACCTTCTAAACAACATGAAATCTTTCTGGGAGATATATCCCTAATATCAATAAAACCAGTGGACTGGAAAATATTTTTGACTATATTAAGTACACAAAAGTGAAATGTGAAACAATAACCTCATTTTGCAAAAAAAGAAAATAGAAAGGGCAGGGATATACACAGTTATTGAGCTGTTAATTACAGAACATTTCAAAAGCAAAGTCCCACCAGTATCCTTCCTCATTTTTCTAATTTGCTTCACCCAAAATAGCAAAACCAGACAAACTTATTCCTGGTAAAAATACACGAAATTCCATACCAAAATCAGAAAGATTTTTCAAAATGTTGCATTTAACTAACAGCTTTGGGGTACTCTGTCTAAAAAAACAGTTTAATACCTACTTTACTGTGTATATATAGGAACAAGTATCAATCATCTCTGTAAGCTCTGTTAGACCACAGACTTGTCCCTGAAGAAGAATTGTAGAAAATTCCATATTTGATGTCAGAGCAGTTATATATGTAGATACTTTGGTATTACAAAGAAATATTATGTGTAAAACGACTTAGTTTTAAAAAAATTAACAGAGGTATTTCATTGGGGTATTTTTCCTGGGACAAGACAAACCCCCAAATATATGGTTTTGTGAGTAAAAATTTTTTTTTGCTATAGAATTTAAATTCTCTTAGAAGAATCATCAGAAGCATCTTCTGAGGCTTATGGGCAAAACATATTTTGTCAAGAGAGTGACAATCTATTCTGTGCCAGTCTACTTAGCTTTCATTGAACTATGAAGAGGAGAAGGCTGTCTCAAAACTAGAGAGGTGTCTGTCAGAAACTTAGTCTCCATCAAGATATGCTAACAGGCACCTCAAAAATAAGATTCTAGCAGGGTTGGGGGAGGAGAAATAAAAAACCCATAATTATCCTCTATTATCTTTGATTTTCTTTTAGTCAAGAGGGCTAAATTTATCCTACCTAGCTGAAAGCAATAAATGAAGACCTCACTGCCAAAACTTCATTGGAATCACTGAAGAGATACAGCCATCTTAAAGAAACTGGTTAACATCTAAAGTCTACTCAGTATAAGGGCTTTTTTGGAAGTATCTGCCACTTTTAGATGAATTGCAGAGGGATTCAAGGTTTATCTGTATTCAAAAGCAGGATAAGACTATTTTCTCCCTGCATATTAAGACATGCTTTCAATGGTGCATTACTTCCCCTTCAAGCTCCCCTTCAGAAGCCCAGTAGCCTAATGGAGGGAGACTTCTGGCTTTATGGGAGAAGAAAGTTCATGTGACCCTGCTGATAGCACTCTGTTCAGGGGGATTTCTCTGAGCCCCAGAGTGTGCACTTGGGTACGTCCTGTGCTGCTCTCAGCTGAAATGTGGAGTAGTAGCTGTGGTCTGGGCTTTTGATTACTGACCAGTGACTATGCAGAAAACAGGACTAGATCGTGCAAATTCAACACCTTTTAAGATTCACTGGAGAGAGTTGTGGTTCTGAAGTATTGCACAGTTGACTCAACACATATCAACTTAAAAAATAGTACCTGGAAAAACTCTGCCCCTCTGGACTGAAGATACAAGGGGCATTGATTCCTTTGCCTAATTGGAGTTGACTGGTGACACTGGAGGTAGACAACTTGCAGTATCTATCCTGGTTGCTGCTAGTCCAGACCTGGGAGCCCAGATCACACCTTGGTCCTGTGTCTTATCTCGTGATTCCTATGTCTTGTATACCCTAAAGTATGTCAGATGTGATGACATCATTGCTCATATTTAAGTAATACAATTGTGCTGAAGTGGCTGGTCTGCTGAATATACTGACTATAATTGCCTTTAATTGAATCTTAAACATCTACTTCACCTGTAGACAACTATATTTCTAGCTGAATGCTGAATCAAATTTGTTGTACTGAATAAAAGATAAATAATTCTGTGTAGATAATTAAGAGCACCATGAGTGTGTTGGTTAAATAATCTGTTGACAGACAGCTTGGGCAAACTGAATTTTCTATATACCTGGCCTGCTTGAATAGAAGCAAAGATATTCCCTTTTCCAATTAGAAGTGAATACTTGGAAAGAAGGGGTGGGACTGATAATACAGCAAGATTTAAAAAAGATCAGAACATTATATATTCATTTATATTCTAAACAAATTTATATTATCAAAAGTCAACATAAATTAAAAGTTTTTTTCTTTTTTTGTCCTAATTTTTAATAGTTAAAGTTGCAACAGGTATTCACAACAGTATAGTTGGAGTGTAATGTTGAGATCTATATTTGAGACATTTCATTCAGCTGACTTTATTTAAAAGACCTCATGGACAACATTATTTTCATTTTAATGACCAAAAAACAACTGTATTTTAGCAATATTTATAACGACATTAGTACTGCAGCCTTTCTTTCTTTCCTCAGTATACTTGAAGAAATTTTAAGGAACTCCTCAGTTTCATACTTGAGGGGGAAAAAAACCATGGCAATAAAGTCCATATCATCACTATTTCTAGTCTAATTTATTTTTTTATGAATTCAAATGATGTGTGAAATAGAATACAGACTGTCTTGAAAAGGTGAAGTTATGAACTATGACCATGCAAGCAGAAAAAGCAACCAGCTTCCAAAGAATTTTCAGGGAAATATCTGAAATATGTCTGTTATCCTTGCAAATTCAGGATTGGACTTTGAATAGGTTGAGATTTGTAGATGCCTAGAAGCTGTGGGAAGAAGTAAAGCTTAATGGTCTGATAAAAGTTCACATTGTAACTATTCAAAACTTTTCTGTTAGTTATCCTTACTCCTTTAAAATACTTTTTATGGAAGAAGCTCTCTATAAATGAGCAGGAATCCATAGAGATAATGGGATCTGCCTTCATGGAAGAGTTCACAAACCAGGGTCAGGGATGCTTACGAAAGTTTACTGGAACAGTGCTATTAGCTAAATCAATATTCACTCTTCGTTAATACAATGTGCACCTCTACAGCAATTGTTTGTCTCTGGGAGTATTGATTTGTGACCACTCAACCCCTCATTTTTTTCTGTGTTTCTCTATGATAGGAACATTTATGCCTCTCACTTAGTCCATTGCTTTGTAGTTAGAAAAACACAAATACAGTGAAAGATACATAGTTTGGTGGCTACAAGACACACGTGATCACCTTATTCCACTCAGTCAGGAGTCCCCTGTAATACTGCTGGTTACAAAGAGGAATCCCAGTCTCTGAAAATCACTGCTGGGAACACTTCAGCAATTTTATAAATCAAATATGTTTCATTAGAAGATGAAACAGTAGCTTACATTCCAAGCATTTATATTGTTGGTAAAGCTGTCATCCCTGGGATGTTATAAACATCCATTACTGAGAATAATGGGCAAGTTATATGCATTCTGTTTGGTTACAGGTACCATGAGCTCTCCTCCATTTACCATTTGCTTTCCTTGATGCATTGAGGTAATTCAAACCAGGCTCTCTATGTGTGCATATTTGTGCAAGTGAGGGAGAAAGCACGAATGGACCATAAGAGCGGTGTCAAAGAATTATCAAGGTTTTCATAGGAAGAAAAGAAAAATCCCATGTTGCAGAGGGATATAATCCTTGTATAGTCTCCATACCTTAAGTTAGCAAGCCTAAAACTTCCAAAGTTAGATGTAAAAGGAAAAAAAAACCAGGTTTTTTTTAAGCTATACTCATTTCTGCCAGTATGTGTTTCTGACAAATCCTAGCTACGTGGGAGTGGTTAGGGGTGAATGGATTATGAGTTCTCTATTAGAAAGCAACACAGTACAGCCTGTGTCTTCTAGCAAAACCAGGTTCAGCTGCGCTGGGTGTAACTGTCAGAAGCTGTCAAAGAGTGAGGCATAAGGAAGGGAAATGTGCATGTTGGGCCTCTCTTGCAGCTTCCCTGTGTGATACACAATTTTTGATAAGCCTGTTCAAAAATGGCTGGTTTTGGACATTTTCTCTAGAGACTGCAGATTTACAGGTACCCCTCAGAGGGAGAACAACATAGGCCCACTTAGAAAAAGTGAAGAAAGCCGGCAAAGCCTGTTACTTGAGAGATGCATTCCGGATGGACATACAGAGTCTAAAGTGCAGTTTGCTCTGAGGCTTGCTTTGGCTAGCACAAATATTCAGTGCAGATATAAGCAAAGTCATTAAAAAAAGAGGACAGCCAGAGATATGAATATTAATAGTTTGCTCATTGGCTTTATCATTGCATTTTTTAGGTTTTGGGTTGTTTTTTTATTTTGGGGGTTTCTTGGCTGTTTACTACTGAACTGATCTAGGATAAATATTGCCACATTCTCTCTTTCTTATTGGAAAAATGTGGTTTATATGACCTGTGAGACAAACTTAGACTCCCTTTAATGAAAGAGGATAGGAAGAATGACCTTTATGTGCAACAAGAGAAAGTGATCACATCCCTTTTATCGTCAAGACTGCACATGCTGCTGAATATTGAGGACTTTATGAATCTGCTTGATTTATGTATCTCTGTGCTGTAAATATTGAAATTGTATTGGAATCATATAATCCTATTTCTTCTAATCTTGAGGACTTCTGCTGTGCTTTTGTTTTCTCTAAAATGAATTTGACTACTTCTGAGTGTTTTTTTAATCATGGCCAATAAAAGTATTTTTATACTGAAGAATAAATCAATCTGGGACTTATGTGTATGGAAGAAATATTCTAGGTTTGCATTAAAAACACTCCTCATAACAGTTTTGTTATCACTGCTGAGGTGCTGAGGAATCTTTTGGAAGTTCCAATCTTCTAAAGTTTTTTGCCTAACTAACATGAGATGTGTTTATAAAAAAAGGTTGTTCAGTTTTTAAAATTTTAGGTTAAGCTGGAAGTACAACAGAAAAAGGCATGTTTATTATCCAGATAAGTTTAGGTGAACTTCCCCTTTGACTGAAGCTGAGAGACAACACTTGGATAAATAAATCACCATTCTCTGTCAACATGTGAATACGTGCCCAAGGGTAGATTGTCATCCTTACATTAGAGTCTAATCACTCTGAAGACTTGGTCTAAACACCTGTAAAACCTTTCTCTGAGGTAAATACCTTTAACACACTGTTGAAGAGAGATCAGTTGTAAGGCTCCCATTAGCCTTATTTAGTGTTATGGTTAAATTCCCACAAGTTACTTAGAAAATGTACTCTGCAAAACTGAATTATTTTGGGTTGTCTAACAATGAGAAGAACTATTCACCAAGGAATTCTGCAAACATAATAATTGGAGCATTAATTTACTTGTCTCCCTGAACCAATAAATTGTTTCCTATTTGCACATACTATGATTTGCTATACACTTATTCTTTCACTGATTCTTTTTCTCTGAATTATTAAGCATTTATCTTCCAACATTCAAATCCCCAATTATAATGTTAAATTGATTTAAAGAACTATTATGCATCTATTTATTTCTGTTTAAAGCTCCCTGTTGAAAAACAAAACAAATATTTTACTATGGTTGCAAAAACAGGTCAGGGGTAAAAACCCCCTAAGCTTTGTTTCTACAAGGTACTGAGTTTCCACACAAGCTTCCTGCTAACCTTCCTTAGGTGATTTTTTTGCTTATACTTTGCTAATCTGTTGCCAAAAAAAAAAAAATTTTTTTGGAAGATTGGAAGATGCTTATCACCTTACTATTTCATGCCCATAACTCAAAAATTTTCCAAGGATACTGGGATACCTCTCTATTTGTTCACAACTCAGCAGAAGCAGAAATCCTGTGTTGGAAGACCATTCCAATATCAAAGAATTGTTCTACTTTAAGTTTCAAAACCACCAGGAAATTCAACATTTTTTTCATGTAAAATCTTTCGCTTTACAGTTTATCATAACTTTCATCAGTTGAAGAGTTTGTTTTAATCTGCTTATCTGTTTATTCACAGATGTTATTTGAAATTATTTTCTTCTTTGTCAGCTCTTTGAATAACACAAATTTTAGGAGTTAATTTGCTATATATTTCTGTGAATATGCAACAAAATACTTTATTATCTATTTTTTCATAGTTAAACCAATGCATGAATAGTGTTAGCAGCTGTTTAAAAGCCGTTTATTTTTAAACAACTATAATTCCATTGATCTCTCAACATTTGCCTTTGATTTTTCAGGAAAAACTAACTCAAAAATATTGTAGCAAAATATTTTACTGCTTTTCTGTTATAATTTTTCTAGGGCTTGTATTCCTGCTCAGAGAGGAAAATAACAATTGCTGGTTTAATGGCACCTGAAACTTGCAGTCTTAGCTCAGGTCTATTTATTTAAAAAATAACCCCTTTCTATTTCAGTTGTTCTTGGTGGCCTAGTTTCATCACAAAAGGTAAAAAAATGGCTTTAGCAGACTTTAAAAGAAAATTTATTCCTTAGCAAAAATGAAAGAATGCGGATACTAACAGCACAATATTGTTTAGAAATAAAAGGATTTTACTTAAGCAGAACTGGAATAAATACATTTTCTATTAATTTTTCTTAATCAGGTCAGCATGCTGTTTCAGCCACTAATGAATGGCACTCCAATTTAAAAATATGTAATGGAATGAAGTCGCCTAAGTTATGATTATGACAATAGTACTGTCCCTGATAAACTCAGTGTTTCTTAGACATAAACTTTTTCCCAAGTGCTAATAGACTTCCATATAGCTTATCTTCTTCTTGTATCCTGTCAGAATGGGAATTTCACTGACAAACAATAACAAAAATGTTTCACTGATGAAAACAGAAGGGAGCATGTTGAGAGAAAACAAGTCTATAATCTTCAAGAGTTTGTTTTAACTTCATGAAAATGTGTTTGATTATGAACTTTACAGTAAAAGGGTTACTTTAAACAGATTCTTTAAACATCTTAACATCTTCTTTAAACAGATTTGTATCCGCTTTAAACATACAGTTTTTACATTGAATTTGTTCTTTTTTACTAAGCTTGTGGTTCTTTTAGACAGCAAAGAAATAATAATCAAAAATATTGAGTCATTTACATGTTAGAATATTTAAAAGACAAAAATGAATGGAGCAGTGAATATGTAACTGGATAATTTGAGTGCCTAAAGAAAGTTATATGTCATTCATGTGCAGAGTTGTAGCTTTGAGGTAAAAAAAATATATTTTTTATTTCCTTTTAAGGTTTGTATGAGTTTTGGAAAAGTCAGGGCAGTTGCTTCAAATTATTCCTTGGAATAATTTGAAGCAAACTTCAGGAATCACTACATCCTTTCTTACTATAATACCATGTGTTGCATGCTTGATGCACAAATAGAATAAAGAAAAGCAGAAACTCTGTAAGTTAGTTCAACCACTGCACGCTGAAACTTCAAGCAGGCTGATGGGCAAGAAAATACTACTTTAAACAATATGTTTTGCATTTCTTGAGTCTCTTAAACTGCTGAAGGGTAGCACATTTCTCATCATAACTGTAATATGGTCAAAGCTGTTATATAACCCATGGAGACTTTTTGTAGTTCTGCATTTGATACACTAACTATAGCACTTGAGATTTCCTCCTGATAAGAAGGCATCTCCAGTGATTCGGAACATTTCCCAAGTTTCAATTCTTAAGCTGGGTGGACATAGACTTTTTCAAATATGCAAACCAAAGCAATGCTGTGGCTTGAGCACCATCCTGTTTTATGTACTTACTGCTGGCCTGTCCCTGACATGGAGCAGACCAGTGCTGACCAGTTCTGACCAGTACTGCCCAGTACTAGCTGGGGCTGTCTCCAGGAACATGGCTTGGGGGTCCCGAGGGCCAGTAGTCTTTATGTGTACAGAGATATTTTTTGAGTAAGCCAGAGAATTTAGCTGTACAAATACCTGCTGATCACATATACCATTTTTCCTCACTGTCTGCAAATTATGTGTCTAACTAATTTTATTTACTAGTACAGAGACAGCTAGAAGATCAGACAGAAATCAGGTGAGCTACAGTTTAGAAATATTACCATTTTTATACATTGTTTTCCCTGAAAGAAAAATATTGCAAGAACCCAGCTTGTGAAACTGTATTAAACTTGCATGCGGTATTATCAAAAAACACAAGAAACTGTGAGGAAAAGGGCTTGAAGAGGTTACCTACTTCAGGCAAGATCAGCTATATACCTTACAGTTGTCTATTTAACTGACTGAAATCTTTTTAATGAGTCTACAAGCTCTCTGGGCATCACATTCTAGTATTATACCATCCTAACTCTTACAAATTTTTTCCCAGCATCTAAAGTACATCACTCTTGCTGCAGGCTTAGGTCTATCTATCTATCTATTATAAATACATCTTCCTTCAGTCTTTCCTTCTCTAAATTAAAAAGCAGTCCTTTAGCCATTTCTTATAGGCAAAATTTTCAGGATAATTCTCATTGCTATATGCTGGAGTCTGTTCATGTGTTTTTCATCTTTCCTTAAATACTGTGCAAACTTGTCCAGTTTTCTAGCTCAGGAATAACATGTACTGAAGATGGCTACCAAGCCTCATAGATGATGTTGCAACCAAACAATATTATCTGGTATTTTTCAGACTGTCACTTACTGTAACCCTAACTAAGTAATTAATGTTAGAATCTAGACAGTTGTTCCCTGTCTTACATTTGTGTATTTATCTGATGCTGGGTTCAGCACACCAAGTATTAACCATTTAATTTTCTAAATTCTTAGTTTTCTCTATTATCAAGTGCAAAGGTATTGTTAGTATATCCCTGTAGTGTTGTGTAAAGAAGGTGGTAGTGTCCAGATGACACCATAGCATACTCAGAAGTAAAATATCTCTTTATCTGCAATTTAAAAAAATTTTTTGACTTGAACATGACTGTCTTTTGCCAAGTGTGTCACTTCCTAATGTGACATTTCTGAGAACTATGTGAATAGTTTATTGATAGAGAATACTGCACAAGGTTTAAAAGCTATTATTATTGCCTTGTTCCTGGAGGAATTGCAAGTAAATATTCATACTATGTGTAAATATCATATCTTAAGAATGTGGCTTTCATTTCTGTTGCAGTCATGGTTTTCAGAATGATTTTTGAACATAAAATACATGTGCAAGTTGCTTATTCTTACTGCAATGAATAAAATAAATATTCTTAACATCTTTACTGTTTTGATATCATTGACTTATGAATGTTGCTCAGTGTGTGGAATACTGCTGTCCTCATGTAAGGAATGTTTGGTGTTCCTAGCACTTACTGGCAAGGGTGAAGTGTTTTGGATTATGTGGTTTCTTTCTCCCTGTATGTAACATAAGCTATATAAGGATTAATGGCTCTGTTAATAGTTCTCTGTTTCTAGTTCACCTGCATCTCAGTGCACCAGTATGCAGTACAATACTGTAATTATGGAATTCAAAAATAATTATATGCTTTGGCCTAAATATAATGTATATTTAGGTATGAAGACTGGGAATTGCTACAGTCTGTTGTTTCAAACATTTATAATCACTATGGTAAGCAATTACCTTGCATCTATTTACACAATTTCAGAATTCTTAACTGCTGTGAATGAGAAATTAACTCCACTTGACATCTGAGGACATGCTCCATAGGCTAAAGGTCCTCTTACTGTTAAGAGGTCATGACAAGCCATTTATATGTTGGTCTAATGATCTGTGTAATTTTTGTAATCGGTACTTGAAAAGTGTAATCATAATGGTGCATAATGAGTCAAAAAACCCCCCCAAACCTTTGAAAAATTACTGTGGTCCAGAAATAATATGCATATAATCCACCCACCTAGCTTGGTTTACACTCTCGTCTCTTTACCTGAAAAAGGAAATGGTAGAAAGGCACACTTTATTAAATTCAAATCCTAGTAATTTTACTCTATATATTTTTGAGACTTTTGTTTAAATTACTATCAATAATTATGTTAGGTCAGTATCCAGAGAATCCTCTTAAGATCTGATCTTGTTTATGCTAAGTATGTAGCAATGAATTTAAATAAATGGACCCTACCTTTCCAGAATCAGTAAAATGCTTAATTCTTGTCATTTCAAGGGCCATTGATACATTTGTATAATTAATGTAGTTTACTTTTAACAGTGCTTATAGTGAACACTGAGTGTCAAAGAATAAATGACTCAACACTAAACAACATAAGAAAATTAATATATTTTGTATCATTCATCTAAGGGGGAACATTCATGCAGAGGTCTGCTGAATACCCTCCCCTTACATTCTAGTCAAAATATGAACTTACATACACAGTTCCTAGCTGAAGTATATATGCTTCATAAGGAAGTGTTTGATATTTGCATTTTGAAAATGTATTATTTCCATGTGATTAGATTCTGTTTACAGAGTGACTTTCAGGAAAAAAAGACAGACACAGTGAACAGCCAGTTCACTTTGGGGAACTTCTCACAATTTAATCTACTGCCAGCTAGCACAAAGTCTTAATTACTGATCTGTGTATTGAGAGCGAGAAGCTAAAAAGCAACACAAAAAGACCCCAAAGATAGCAAATATTTATGGAAACACCTTTTCTTCCCTCTCTCATGTTCAGCCTAAGCCACGAGCTCCTTTCGCAGGAGAATTTTGGGACATGGTAGCGGGTCTTTATTGGTGCCAGCTCTGGATGGAACCAATGGTGCCTGGCATAGGCAGGTCATGGATACCCCCAGACAGAGCAACCAAACCCTGTTGTTTGTGCCTGGTTCAGTGTCTGCTTTCTTCTGATCTGTATAAAATATTCAAAAAGTTTCACATGAAAAAATCTCTATGAGATTTTATGTGCTCTAAATTGCACTTATTTTGATGGCTATGGACATTCTTGCACATTATATAGGTTTTTTAAGGAATGAAACACTCTAGACATCATTTTCTATTTAGAAGGAGAGGAGTGTATTTATGTGTTTGTGTGCTTTCTCCCATGCTAACTCAAGGTAAGCTTGGAGGACGGTTTGGAGAACCTCGAGCTTTCCTATAATGTATCATGGTCCAGGCTTGACTCTAAACAGATTTAGAAAGTGCAAATAGGCAGAAATGTTGGCTTAGTGTGAAGTAGGATTTACTCAAGCTAATCTTTGGCATAGACCTTCCACAGTGCTATACAGCTTCTCCTTCACGGAGAAAGAATGGTTTGGGTTAGAAGGGACTCTAAAGATCATCTAGAAGGAGGGGAAGTCTATATGCCCACAATTTCCTAAGCAAAATCAATAGGTTTAAGGGAAGTCCCCTTCCTTCATTTTCACTGCATCAGGTAATCTGGTCATGCTGCATGGGAGGAAGAATGTTTAGCATGATCTGGCCTCAGACACTTGGGCCTCCTGTTTTCAGGTAATGTCTGTTTCTTATACTTACCCATCAGCAGTGCATTCACTTCTTCTGGGACTTGACCCTAAATTTTTTACCACCTGTCCAGAAGAAAAGGGAACACATTATTTCCTAAATCAGCATGGAAGGTTGTGAAATGGGAAGATGTTGTTGTGGTACCAAGACATGCAGGAAGCAGGAAACCTTTAAATTATAAGAGTTATCTCTTCACATTGGTTAAAGTCCAATGAAGTAAAGACTTGCCTCTCTCATGCTACTGACATACTGTATTTATTTCATTTCATAAGCAGGTGCTTTGCCTGAAGAAAGCTGAAAACATAAGCACAGCACCTGCTGAAGAAATTGAATAAACACGCTATAATAATCTGAACTTGTGAGTCAAGCTCTTTTACTTACTTTTGATTTCCATCAGCAACTTGCAGCTTTTAAAATTGAATTTCAGTTTGCAAACCTAGTTCTTTTAATGGATTGCTCATCCTGGCAAGCACTGCACTCAAAATATTGTATCCAATATTAAATTGTAATGACCTTAAACTGCAAGTGAGGTATCTTTTTATCATACATAAAAACCCTTTCAGAAGTTTTTATTGCCTGTGGCTGAATACTCTTCTGTTCTATGTTTTCTGACAGGATACAGAAAAACACAGTGGCTAAATTTTCTGGATGGTGGGGCTAAATTCTGCATTAAATGGGTGAAGTTATTCATTTATTTACTGTTGCAAACCCACTCTAGTCCATTGCAAGCCCTTCAGAAAGGAGGTTTAACGGCACAGAAACAGCCAAACATCTAAATGAGAACTTGAAATGTCTGTGAAATATCCTCCATGGCTATTTTGCTATGCAATTTCCTTGCTACTGTGAAGGTGATGACAGGTTTTGTTAACAGGGACAGGCAACTGTGGGAACGCGTGTGAAGGCTTTCTTCACCTACATATAGGTTTCTGCAAAGATGTTCAGAAACAGTGCATGTTAAATTCAGCTGAAGCAGACATATAGTTGCTAGGATTAGTGCAGTCTGGTGTTTTGCAGTGCAGCTTGCACGTGTTTTGATCGTATATATTTGTCAGAGCTGCCAGGTACCACTTTATAGAGAAGTATTGCAATGCCCAGCAGAAGTTCAAAATCAAACCATCAATAGGTCCTTTTTTCATCTGTTTTAAGTCACCTGAAATTGAATAATCTTCATCCAAGACAGCCAAACAGCTTTTCTTTATAATTGAAGAAAATCGGTGCCTTTATAAATTAATTTGTCTCATCAGGTTTTAATTGCATCTTTGAAAGAGGTGAAGTGTTCTCAGTTGGTATCTATTTCTGCTTATTTACTGTAAATAGACTTACTACAAGGTAATAAGAGACCTGAGAAACTTGCTGTGGACCCCTACATTAATTGAAATTATGTTAATCTCGATGATAAGAGAATTGAAATCATTTCAGTTTGACAACGGCTCTTCTACAAACAGGATCTATGTAGGATAGGACAGATATGGAATCAGTGATCTCAAAGTGAGCTGAGAATGTAAGGATTCTGGCACCTTTTTATTAAAGTTGGCTAGAAATGTGGACTTGAGAAATAACTTTCTCAGTTAAACACATCAGGCATCAGGGCTATATCTTCTGCTTAAGTCTGGAAGAAGTGTGTAAGTCTGACCTGTAACACATTATGGGATGACCACCTGTCATAAAGGGTGTAAGAGTGTTACCCACAAATCCTCTACTGTTTTGTGCAGCCCTCATTTTGAAGTGTGTGAGCTGAAAGTGGTTTTGCAGGCAAGTTAAGGAAAGAAAGCTTTCACATACTTAGCTGTGTTTTGGAGGATGAAGAGTCCAGCTTTATCAAGACTCATGCAGGTGTCATTGGTTATAACTACTGAAGTTTAAGTGTTTGGTAAGGTTTTTTTTTGTTGTTGTTTTTGGTGGATTTTTTCCCCTCTTTTTACTGGTGGAAACATGAATGCCAGTGACTAATATTGTTGGCTAGATTTAGCATCATAAAAAATAAACCTTAAAATCTAGCTATTTATAAAATTGCTCTCAGCATTGCTTGCTTTGTAATGTCATTAACAATCCTTTAGTTTCAGAGAAAATTACTATATTTATTGCTCTGAAGTATGTGAATTCTTTGCATGTTTTTGGAGTCCACCTGCAGAAAAGAAGAAAATGCTGGATGTTTCTTTTTACTGCTCTAGCTCCAATTTATAAAGCTTAAGTATGTCTATATTTCAAACTAGATTCTTATCCATGTTATAGACTTTCAAATGAATTACACTTCAAATAAAAGTGAAGAATGAGCATAGGTGGTTATAAATGAGAAATCAAAATATGCAAATAATGTTTGGTATGAAAAAACGGATTATACTGACAAACTGTATTTAACAGTCCTATAATTTATAATCATGGTATAGATTAATGAAAAGTAGTAATGGTTGGATTTATTTTTCTTCCTTTGGAATGGAACTGCTTTTCTAATCTCTCTTGCTTCTGTTAGATACTGGAAGGTAGGATACTCTGTATGAATCCTGCAGTAATAAAATGAACAGTATTTCATGAACACATTATTTTAAACTCAAGTGAGAGGTGTCCATTAGGCATTGTGGAGGGTGAGGACAGGGTCAGCAGTAACTCCTGGAAGTGCCAGAGTGTGCAGTCTCCAAAATGCTTCTCAGGAAAGTGGAATTGTTTTCTGTGTTCACATCTAGACAGTGCCATTGACTCATGTTTAGGTGACCACGGCAGGGTTTAGTGGCAAAAGCTTTGTGGAACTCCAGCACCCATTTGGATGCAGATTTGCTGTATTGCTCCTCTCTTTCCTGGTAATGGCAGCAAGTGTCTTGTTTTCTCCCAGCATGACCCTAATGAACAGAAAAGTCTGCTGTGTGTGCAGAATAATTATAAAGACTTGTGCCATGACCTATAAGGCTGAGAATGGTTGTGTCTGCTTATTATCATGGATAGTAGTTACTGAGGAACAAAGGAGAAAGGGAGATTCAGCATAAGTAGATTATCCTCTTCAAGGTAGACTGAGGCAGCAACTCCACTGCCCAACTGGCATCGCAAAGCAGGACAATCGAAGCAGTTCTCACTGCCAGCTCTGCACCTCAGTTCCTGTTACAATGCATACAGTGAATAAGATCATTGTACCTCTTCAGAGGGAGGAAGGACCTTTTATTGTTTTTAGTTATATCTCTTCTTCCCCCCTTGTTTTTTTTGAAAAAAACCACAGGGACAGACACAAAGGAACTTTAAACACAAAAACATGTCATGACATTCAACTGGGTTAATTATTATAAATGCTAGATTCTATTATATTCCTTTTCATTTTGTGCTTCTATTTAGACTTCAGAACAAATAGTTGCAGAAATTATTCATTTCTCATTGTATTAGAACAACAGCACCAAAACAATTTTTTATGAGCCTGAATATCAAGCATAAATTTTCTTTTCATGTTGGCAGAATAACATGCTGTGGTTTAAAGCTAATATTACAAATAACATGTAGTTTTTCCCAGTGGCATGTGATACATGATTGTACTACTTCTGATTGTGAGAGGAATGTACTGAAATTTTTTCTCAGAAAATCTCTGTCCAATTTTTTAAAAAATACTTTTATTAATGAATGTGGGCTGGAATTTCCATAGAAAACACCAGAACTGAACAAATGCAAAAAAAGAGTTATGTGTTTTGACACTGTATCATTTTTCAACTTTTAATGTTTTTAAATACTTTATTGCAATGCACTCAAAATAGTACAAGACACACTGAATCAAACCACTGTTTTGAATTTGAGAACATTGTTTTGAAAAGCTGAATTGGTGTTTTTCATCTGACTTGTAGAAAAATGTTCTCCAAACAGGTATTATTTCCAAAATACCTATTTTCATGAAACAGTATCTTTGTCACAGGAAAATACTCCACTTTGAATACTTGTGTCTGACTGTAGTGTCAGCAGAAATGTAGTGGAGTGAGTCAGATGGCTGCTCTCATGCTGTCTGGAAAAAATAGTGCTAGAGACAGAATTGGAATTCAAATGTGAGAAAAGTGTAGAGATACCCTTGGGTTTCTTATTCTTCCTTGTGCTGAATAAGTTAATACCCCTTATCACGTTTTAAAATTCAGAAAAAAAGAAGTTTTCATCAATTGCAGTAAGTCTGGACAAACCTTAAATGTTTTAGGCAGCATTCTAAGAGATGAACAAAAGAAAAAACATATACAATGCTGTAAAGTTGTGTTTACCTTTACACATATGAGAAATTTTTATAAGAGACAGCCCATTTATAACCATTAAATTCTTCATCCAGACTGCTGACACAACAGGGACAATGTGATTTTTACATACTTTTACTTCCTCCAGTTTAATGAAGAGGAATTGCAAGATGGCTGTATCCCTGAAATAATTCTTCAGCAGGGGTAAGGCTGAAATAGCCAGCAACCCTAATGAGGAAAAATGAAAGGGCATCACCACTTAATTCATCTCATTATTGGCTCTTAAAATGGAGATAAATGAGGCAGAGATAAAAAAAGGAGAGCGAGAGACAGACATGCATTTCATTTCTGAGTGGTTACCGTGTAGAAGCAGGAGCATGTCTGAGTTGGGCTGTGAGTGTGAATTCTGGAGTGCCATTATCAGTTGGCAGAGATGCTGGCACAGTCATTGCACTGACGACAGGTGGGCTCTGCCAGGAATGTGATTGCTTTAATTGTACTTTGTCTGATCGTGCTTAACATAATTTCAGATTTCTACCAAAAATTTAAAGTACAGTTGAAAGATCTGCTGTATCAAGTTGCATGCCAGGGGCCTCTCAAATAGCAGCAACTTGTGAGCAGGTTCTGTGGGAAACGTTTGATGCAGAGCTGAAATCTCTGTGCCCAAAACCAGCCAAACTACCCCATCATACACACACACAGAGGCTTCATAAACCATGTTTTACTGAAGGAGGGAACCTTCACAGCATTGTCCAAGTGATAGTGGCAGCTCCCTTTGTGTATTCCTCTAAGTCAGAACAGATTTAGCAACCCATAAATTTTGCACTATAATAGTGCATTGCATTCCACCAGCATATACCTAGAGGTGGTTTTAGGGAGGAGATGAAGAGCCATTGATTCCTGAGTTTATTGGTCACTCAACTTTCTACTCCCTGAAATTATGTGCAACACACTACTTCCCCCTCAGGTGTTTCTCTACCACCTCACACACAATGTGCTCTCAGCATATCCTAAAAGTTATGAAGCATCATTTCTGGCCCAAAGGGTGTACATATGCTTTAACAGGTACTGACCTTTGCTATTTAAATTGGTTTAGACAGCATACCCCAAAGTGGTTTTTTTGATACAAAGGCAAACACTTGGACCATACTTAGGGGAAATTTTTAACTTCTATTTTTTTCAGTCATTCAAGTTGATTCACTGTAGTCCGGTTTAAATCTTGTGTTGCTTTTGTTCAAGTAACACTAGCAACTGTCTTCATAAGGCCAGAAGTTTCTTGTAACCATCAAGTGCCCTAAAGTCCTTGAAGAGATAGCTGTTCCTATTTGCAGTGTTACTGAAGTCAGGGGGAAGCCCATGGTCCAGCACCATCAATAAAATAATTTTAGTAAGAAAAACATAAGAAATGCTATATAAATAGAATAACATGTTAGCAGAACTCTTGACCATTGATCGCTGTTCCATTTTAATGTCACTTTACAAAGGAATAAGGTAATTACATACTACAGACTACATTTCTACATGTGTACATCCAGATTGATTAAATAAACCCCAAACAAATTTTTGGAAATTTTTTTTTATTTTTAATGTAATTTCTTTTTCTTAGGGAAAATGTTACTATCTGAATTTCTTCTTGTACCAAAAATAGAACTTTAAATCTCAGAAATCCATAATAAAAATGGTCCAGCGTGAAGGATAGCAGAGAAATGAAGTATCTTGCTCTCTCAGTGAGCAAGCAAAAAAATTTTTTTTCCCTTTTTCCGCTTCAGAGAGAAGTGAACAGTTGCTCCAATCTCTTTCCATTCCACTTGCGAATATGAATGTTTCCAAAGTATACCCATATGATGCTTAACCTCAAATCTCCTCTTTTCATATTCATCAGTTAGAAGAGCAATTGACCATAGAGCAGCACAAAATGTCCTTCTCTACCAAGAACATACCTTCCTTATTTCTTTGCCCATAGTCACTCTTCCTTGGGCTTAGTTTCTTTCTGTATTTGATCATCCACCACCAGTACAATTGCTCATTGCAGAGTCATGTTTTCTAGGCACTCCAACTAAGCTTTTGGTGTTTAAAGACCTGTCTGTATAAATTTTTTGAGTTTTGATTTGCCGAATGAATGCTGAAGGATGTTTATATCTCATACTGATATATTTCACTGCTTCATTGCAAAATCCTTCCTATTTCTGAATGGGAATTTTGAACTGATCATTAGTTATCCAATTAATTGAAAGCAAAGGAAGAACCTTATTCTTCAAGAAGAATTGAGTCTTCCTTGAAAAATATTTGATGTTTTGGAGACTGCTCTAAGTTGAAACATAACAGATGTGAAGGGGAAGAAAACAAAAATTTTGAATAATATCTAGATTTTTTACCCTTCTCTCCCTCCATTTTCCCTTTTTTTCTTTGCAATCCCTTTTTCAATGCAAGAGAACAAACTCTTTCCATTTAGATTTCTGTTTTTATTTCTGCCTCAGTCTTATTTACACACTCTCCACTAATTTCTAAATTTCTTGAACAAATGGAGTGTAGGAATATCTTTGATGACCAGTTTGGATTCTGATTTATTTTCTTGCTGGTTCCCTGTATGTATGTATCTCTGCTGGTTCCCTGTATCTATCTCATAACTTTGAGGTTATTTATTTGCTCTGCTATGTAGTTCTTCTCCCCATGAATTTTATTTCTCTGCAATATTTTATTCTAAAATTCCTGGGTTGTCAGCCCAGGAAGAACATTGAGGCCTCCTGCTCATGAAGTCTTTTTTTTTCTCTTTTGAAATAAAGAATTTCAGTTACAGAATGTAACTGGGTTATAAACCATGACAGGTTGCTTACTGAGTGTGAACCTGGGAAGGCACATGAAGGATCAAAACTAGAGATAATACTTCAATGCTCTCTAGAGTTAATAAACTTCCAGAATGTTCAGATCTGAGTCTGGGTCTAAGTAAATATATTGAATGTAAAAGGCCATTTCAGTCTCTTCCACTGAAGAAGTCTTAGTTCTTCTCATGCTAGTTGCTTTTGTTATTTTATTAGTGGTGCAACTGAAAATGGAACCATTTGAAATAATGATTTGTGGAATCATATCTTGTCATTGTGACTTCCAGGAAATCAGTAAATATTGATGATAGGTGAAAAATTAATATGTCATTCCTTTAGAGTAACCTGTGGTGTTATGAAGACATGAGATAAAAATCTGCACTTATAAGAATAAATATGTTCCCTATATGCCAATAGAGACATAACCATTTACATCAATACTAATTATTTTTCAGACCGCTGTGTATGGTAGCTGCTCCACATGACCCTGTAGATTTATGGATTATGCCACCAGCACTTTTTAAAATTAAAAAAGTGAAAGGACTTGAGAGATTCATTTCTTGAACAGCGCATTTTTCATACTCTTTCATCAAAAAATATGACAAGTAGCTTATTATTATAACTTATTATAACTTTGAGAAGTTGCCATTTAGTGAGAGTACTGTCAGGATTTTATTATTTGGATGCTTTAAGTACTTGACACATTTTATTTAATAGTGTAACACTATACAAACTTGCAGATTTCTTAAAGAAAATGATAATAATCATCTTTCAAATATAAACAAAGAGTAACTTTTAAAACAACTATAATAAATCTGAAACAGCTATTTTGAACTTAAAAAGTCTCACATTGATTTCTGTTGAAGGTATCTCTTGTTGCTGTGAAGTAATTAAGAGCCATTAGCATTCTTATGATAATCACATTAAATATTGCAAATATATGAGCTCAAAGAATTCAGTTCCATATTTCTTCCTAATTTTCTGTTTATAAAATCAACACTCATTAAATCTGAATGTTGCAAGAGCACATTTTACAGATTAATGATTAATTCTGCAGATTATTGCAATGCCATTCAAAGAATCAAGCCACCTCTTAGGAAAAATCTGGATACTCAAACGGTCTTTAGTATCTCCGCTGGAAATATACTTGCATATTCTAGTACATTTATCCCAAATTATGGTTGTCAGCCAATCAGCAGTTCAATTATTCTTTGCTGGCTACAAACATTGATGTCATTTTTCCAACTTGGTTCAAGTTGAACTGTAGGGAGCGACATAGCAGAGAAGGAGGTATGAGATTAGTTAGAAAACACACTGAAATGGGAATTTTGAAAAGACAGCAGAAAGGAGTGGGAAAAAATATAAAATTAGGTGCAGAATTTTTTTTAACAGAAAAAGAAAATGTGCAGAAAAATGAAAATCAATAAAGGAGAAGCAAATAATGTGTGTCAGCTCCTGATTAGTATACTGACATGGTCATATGAGTGTAGAGAAGAACTGTTAGTCACTCAAACAAAGCAGATTTGTGTATGGAATTAAATCATGATATTTCCCTATATATTTTCACCCAGTTTTAAGGCAAAAGTCAAAAGAGAGTTACACTGCATGGAACAAAAATATTTTAATACATAAATGCTTGGAAATTGTCTGCATTTTCAGTGCTATTGATGTGCCTCATGGGAATTTTATTTCTGTGTCTTTAGTGCCTCATATTACAGACTAAACTGTATTTCCTGAAGTGCATTGCCCATTTACTATACATTAAATTCTGGCCCAATATATAGTCAGTTGGAAATGGTGATAGCATGTGTATGAAACATATTCTTCCTCAAAAATTCTACAGTGAAAAAGTGATAGATATAGCAGCAACTCCTTTCAGGTTGAAATGAAGTTGAAATTTTGATTCAGGTAAAAGCAAAAGGTTTCTTTTCAAAATTTTCCTGTAGAATTTCTTCAGACTCTTAAACATTTTAACAGTAGGCAACTACAAGTAGAAAGGGAGATGATTCCTTGGACCAGTCACAACTCATTGGAGAGCAATAGAAATTTCACATTTTATGTGAGCTTTGGAAAATTGGCATACAATGGATACTTGGATTCCTAAAAATCTCATTTAAAAAACCCCATTTATTACAGGGTTTTCCATTTGAAAGACCTTTATTGGACTGCAAAATTTGGAAAAGTTGCTTTATTTACTTCTTCATCATCAAGGTGTTCTCTTCACAAATCACACTGATGTCTATCTTTAACACTAAATAGCCTTTAGTAATTCACCGATGCTTTCCCAAACTAACAGACATTTGTTTTCTCAGATCCTAATCCTACTGACTATTTGTTCCTTCAGGAATGCCTTGCAACAATGCAAATTTCAGAGCATGCTTCTTGCATTTTATCACTGAATGTGCCAGTTAGATGAGAATACAATCTAAACACAGTTTATTCCAAGAGGTTCCAGACAATCTCAGCCTAAAAAAATAATGCATTTTAAATTAACTTTCTCCCTCACTTATTCTAACTCTCCAATGCTACAAAATAAAGACATGAAAAGAACTGCCAAAGATATACAGCACAGAATATTTGTAAATCATTTTATGGACTGCAAAACAACAAATGGGCAGATTAAACAGAAATGGGAAAAATACATTAACACACTAAAAATATATGAATATTTTTCAAAAAAATATTGAAGTGATTGGTGAAGGGCACTTATATTTATTACAGTGATTTTTTTTTAGGCTCTTTTCCTAATGCATGCTAAGATGGGATCCTTCAGCATGATCAGAAAATGAATAGAAAATAACTGGTCATTTTGAAAAGATGGATGCATTTCTGCTCTAACACAACTTTTTGTTACTGAAAGTATTTGTTTATCATAAGATCTCGTTTTTGTTGTGTTACTGTTGACAAACTATTTCACAGGTATTTTTGTAACTTTCATGTAGCTAATACAAAATATTTTTCATTTCTGTGTGTTTGTTTTTCATAGATCACTCCTTCTTATGACTTAAATTTTGGTTGCAAAGTGTTTAATGTTTCACATCAGCAACGATGTATTTCAACTGTACGGAATACAGTTGCAGTTTTGCAGAAGGACTCACAAATTCCTAGGTGTTTTCAATTTTAATCTACTTATACTGAGATTTGTGTATAGATAGAACCTTTGAAAGTCGAATCATAAAATTAAAACAGCTGTGGAGAACTTGCTTTGCTGTAAAACCTAAGTTGTGGATTCCTTTTGTCACAGAAACTGCTTCCCAGAGTCAGGTGCACTTACCCTAATGTGGTTCACAACTGAAGTCAATACCTGAGAATAGGGGTCACAGGCCTCAAAATGGGAGATATCTAACAGTTGATGCAAACAGTGCTGGATGCAAGTGGATAGGAATCTCTGAGAGCTGGATTCATATCCAGCGAGCCTGGCACGCTGAGCCTGATCGACTTTTGTTTTATTCCTCTGTGTAGACATAGTCACAATATCCCAGTATGAAATATCTGTGACAGGAATAACTAATAGCCTAATGATAGCATGCACAGTTTGCACTTCAAAAGGGAAATACATAATCCCTTTTTTTTCCCCAAACCACCATATCAGTGGATTCTCACTTTGCATTTCACTCCTGTTGAGTTTCTATACTAGCTACATAATTAAATATTAATAAGGTTAAATGGAGATCAAAACAGAACTTCATATGCACTCTGCCTGACATTACTATTATGTAGAAGCTTAAGGATGTCTCCTGGAATTAAGAAGAATAAGGTGCAAGTTCCTGGCCCATGACTGTATTCCTGTTAAGAAACTGAATGTACTAATGACTGTTCTGTGAGGGTAGTTCTCTCATGTTAGGATTACAATCTGAGCTGTGCTGACTCTGGAAAAATTTTGTCTAAAGACCATTTTTAAAAATGCAAGCACTGACAAATGAC
Source organism: Corvus hawaiiensis (assembly GCF_020740725.1). Classification (NCBI taxonomy): domain Eukaryota; kingdom Metazoa; phylum Chordata; class Aves; order Passeriformes; family Corvidae; genus Corvus; species Corvus hawaiiensis. The sequence continues at coordinate 44,659,853 of NC_063215.1, read as the reverse complement.
TTGCAGTGCTCAGAGAGGTTTCCTGAGACTCATTTAGAGCTATAGATGTAGCCAGACTGCTTTCTGATTCGTGAGATGTACTTGCCCAATCCAGCCAGAGCAGACCTTTCTGCAGCAGTCTGTTGTACAGCTGGAGTACATTTTTGAATGGTGTTAAGAAGACAAGAGAAATAATCTGAGAACTGAGAGGTTTGTATATTTGGTGTCTATCTGCTAGCAGAAATGCGACATTTACAGGGCTAAGGAGAAGTCAAGCTGACATCAGTAATGATGGCAGTGGGCAGAATATCCTAAAGATATGTTGTGGTCTTCTTGTGGTTTCAAAATGTGCATATACAAATTAGAAATTTGGATATAATATTTAATTTGTGTATATTTTACTTATCCATTTCCTGATTTACCTAAGATGGAGGCTTTTTTAGTATCTTCTAAAGTGTTGCTTGAAAAACAGAGAAAGCTGTGCTGTCTTCTTCACCAACAGAGAAGTTGTAAGAAGCATTGTACTGAGGCAGTGCTCATAAGTTGCAAACTGGCCACTATGGTATAAGTGATGATTCTAGTTATTAAAATACAAAAACAAGTACAACATTATATGTCTAAATGCTCTTTTAATGTATTTTTGATATAGATTGTTATTAAACAAACTGGACTTCATAAATATTAAGCACAGCTCTTATCTAGAAATGTTGTTTGCCAGTTTTAATTTAAAGGGAGAAATTGGGTTCCAGTTGTCCTTTGCTACAGATTTCCTGCTGGTTCTTTATCTGTTTTTGAATGTCAATGAATAAGAGTTTCAGTTATTCATTAATATTCAAGAAGTGAAAATCTACTTGTTATCTCTTTGATTAATCCAGCCTATTGTGCCTTATAGCATCAATCACAAAACATTGCAGAGGGTAATGAATTACTATGTGACTGCAGGAAACCGTAAGGGATATTAAACTAAACTTAATCTTTTTAACTAACAACATTCTAAAATGAATGCAGAAAATAGAATTTCTCAGTAAATGGCAGAGTGGAAGGCTTTCTTTGGAGTTTCCGATAGATATTTTTGCACGTTTTATCTATGAAAGACACGCACACTAAAAGAAAACAATGCATCTTTATCTTTCCTGTGAACTAATTCCAGTCTCTGGTGAAACAATTTTGAAAAAAGCTAACGTTCAAAAGTTTCTCTGAAAAGCTTTAGAATAAAATTTTTGACTTCTTATGCATACTAAGAAAAAAAAAAAGGATTTCAAGACATCATTTTTAGGATAACAAAAGCCTTAATAAATAGTAAGACATGTTCACTTAGGTTTATATTGCTATATGACAGCTTTCCCTAGGGAGTGCCTGCAGGGAAGGTTTTCTCTTGCCCATTGGTAGTTGCAGGTGTACAGGAATGAGCTTCCTAATCCCTGCAAGTTTCAACTCATAAAGGTGACTGGTGGGTTTAAAAGATATTAATTTTTGAAGAAGGTTATACAAATTATAGCTGCAAAAGCAGACTAAAGAAAATACCTTAAAGTGAGTTGTCCTTCCCAGTAAGTGTTTAAACAGATAGGATTTAGGATTTTTATGGATAGTCATGTCCTTTTCCATCCATTGCCTGAATTATGCCTCCTACTTCCATAAACAAAAAGCATACATTGTGGAAAATAGAGCATGGAAAATTTGGTCTGCGAACACATCTGCTCTTTTTCAATGTATCTGCTTAAGAGTTTTTCTCTGCACAAAAAAGTACAACTTACTGAAAATGTAGAGTGGTGCAACAAAGAAATATAATAGGCTAGTGTGTAATAGCTTTCCACAGTCATACCAGAAGTAAGGTAATTATTCGATTCCCAGAGTTCATTTTGGTTTAAAATCTTACTTCTGCCTCAATAAGTATTGAATAATGAGCCCTAAACCCCCAAGTCTAAATCTAATTCTACCATGAGGTTTTAAAAGCTTATTTTTGTGTAGGTGCAGAGTTTAAGAGGAATCCTGTGACTTTTGCTTGAATGAAGGCTACCCTGCTGTGTTTGCTGAAGGAGGATTAGAGAAAAATGGTATTAATAAATTATGAAGCAGTTAAAATAAACTGCAGGCTAGCAGAACAACAGAGTACAAAATCAGCAAGACAAAACCTATAAGTTTTACATCTGTACAGCTCAGAATATGAAATAGATGTGCAGTGCCTGGGATGCATGCCTATGGAAATGAACAATGCTGAGTAGCTGTGATCAATGCCAATGCATTTGTTAACTCTCAGGCAGAAGCAGAAAGATGAGTGCTCTTAGCCCTTAATGAATTCAAGTGGCACTAAAGACAGAATTTTTGGAAGATTTATCTCATGGGACTGGTGCTAGCATAGGCAAATCTAGTGGTATACTCACAGTATATCCACTCTTTAAAGTTTTTAGTTAACAGATGGAAATGGAAGATGGGGCAATGTAAAAGAAATATTTCTGAAGTTCAAAGAGTATTTGGGTCTATTTCTGGAAAGCACTGTTTCCAAAACTGTCTTTCAACTTTGGATCTAGCACTGTGTACCCACATCTTAGCATGTAACTCCATATATTTGCTAACTGAAAAGAGAGAAAATTAAAACTACTTGAAATGTTCCACCTAGCCAACAACAGCATATATTTTGTCATAGTACTGACCACTGGAGGAGCCAATCAGACACCAATACATGGAAATACCACAGGTATTTCATAATAAGCTATTCCACAACTCTTTATATGGTATGGATGCATTATTCCAGAAGTAGATTTCTGTTGTGTGGTGAAGAGAAAACAATAGAGAGGAATAAAGTGGTATGGGCACATGCTCTGCTTTGTTAATTGCTTCTCTGGTTTTGTAAAGTAAGATGCTAAGAGATGACAGCTCTGCCAGTTTGCTGGCTCCTATCAGAGAAAATTCAATGGAATAAAGAGATTTTGTGGTGCAAAACAGAAAAAAAAAAGGGCAGGCTTTAAAACACTCATGTTCTTGTGAACGCAGGTCTGGTTGCCATGCTTTTGTTGCTGTGAAAAGCATAAGAGCAAACCTGAAAGAGTTCTTCAACTACGCCACTCCTTTCCATCAGGTGACTTACAAAGCTGAGCTTGACACATAGAATCACTTTGCACCTGTCAGTCCCACGCCACGTTGCTTTTGAACATGAGTCAATATGTTCCAGAGGGGAACAAAAGAAGTCTGTTGGGGGTCATTCTTTTAATGTTAGTGGAAGCACTTAGCTGCTACTAAAATTATAAAAACACTTTTAGTAGATGTATTGGGTTTACATGCTTTTTCTAGTAGGTGATTGAACGGGGATGAGCTATGTGTATGGCCTAACTTAAATATCGATTTAATCCAATAATAAATACTAAGAAACATAATTGTTGTAAGCAAATAAATAATACACCACACAATGAACTAGTTATCAAATCAAATGTAAAGAAGTTTGGAGTTTATTTAAACGTTAGTACGTTAATAATGTGGGAATCTCCCTGCCTTAGGCTTTCAGCAGAATTCTGTCATGGTGGGTCAGAAGCCAGAGGCAGACACTGTGTTATGGAACCAGAGTGATATATAATGAAAGGGTGCTGATCCTATCTTAAGAAAGTGAAATTCTTATGGGTTTTCTACTGAGGTTTACAATTATTTCAGAGAAGTCCATATTTGTGTTTTCGACATATGACATGGTTTGTTTTGTTGCAGAAATTAATGTTGAGACGAACTTGCAAAGAATTTCTTTCTAAGCATCCTGTTTGTCTTCCTCAAAGGGTTATCAACCATTCTTTCCTCTTCATTATTCCCCACATCAAATTTCAAGAAGTTCAGCTCTTCTCAGAACAGTAATTTAAGTAAATTTAGGGAACAATAGGCATAAGATTGTGCTGCCTTAATGATGTCAATAAAATCCTAAAATCATCTAGCATTTGAACGAGACCTATCAATAAGTGTCTGTTTGTGTGTACTTTCCCATGTAGGACACTTTTGCATCTCATCAGCTTTGTCCTTGATAGGATTATGGTAATTTAATTGCTTCATTAAAATTATATTTTACCTTTTATCATTATATTAATTTAAATGGCTTGTAGAGATTTGGTAACTGTGTTTATGAAACAGTTGTAATGGGTCTCTCGGTAGCAGGAATCTATGTTAATCTGCAGATTAAATCTACTATAACTTTTCAAAAGATTGATCAGGAAGAATTTATAATTTGTGGCCGATGATGCAAGTTCAGCAACTTAACCAGAAGAGCTTAGACAAAAATTGTCAGGCCCTTTTCCACAGAACAGTGCATTTCTGTCAAGATCAAAACACTTCATAAAATTGATTTTGATTTTGTCAGTATGTGCTTTGAAGGCAGGGGAATAAGGAGAAGAAGAGACTACTGAAAATGTTTAAACATACAATTTTAATGTTTTATAAAGGAAACTAATACTATTATTTTGCATTATCAATTATAATATAAAATGCAGTCAAAATGGAGAAGGAATACTTACATATGAAACTGCATTCCTCATAGATATTAATGTTGTGAAGAGTTAGGTTGCCTTTTTCAAAAAAATGCATTTGAAAATCAAGAAAACCACCATGATTTGATTTCCTGCAGTCCCCTCTTAGCTCCAATTAGTATCTAGATTTGTATCTATATCATGAAAGTACATTCAAGTTATAGAAATGATATTTTTACATATGTTTAAGAGTACCCTTCTAATAGGACAAGAATAAAAACTGCAATTATGCAATGTTCACGGTTGAAAAGACTCTGATAGCCATCACTTTTCATAAAATATATTTCAACTTTGGGACACCACAAGGCCTTGTATATCTTCTACTAATGCCTTTTTCCAACTGAGTTAGTAGACTGAGTAGTAACCTTGTTACATGTGAACACATATTCTGAAGCATCTATGGTGCTATAGAAGAATTAAAAAAAAAAAAAATTAAATATCTATATGCAACTTTCACTGTCAAAATTTAGTGGATTGTTACTTTGATACCAGACTGTTTTTCAACGAATTCTCGCAAATGTTTCCATACTCACATTTGGAGGGAGAGGAGCATCAGAGAACACAAAGAATACATTTAGAGTAAATTAATCTGGAAAATACATGCCCAGCTAACATTTCATGCAATGGCTAATCATCATTCAGTTTTTGGAACTATGGTAGGGAGATTCAGAAACACCTCTGTGGTGGCCGGTGAGCCTACGATACAAGGGACAGAGAAAGTCCACTGGCGAGACAGTCCCTGCCATCACACATCCTCCCAGGTTAGGGTGAACAGAAAAGGCTTCCCCCAGAGTGCTGGAAACATGCCCTGCTATGTTAATCTACCCCAGTTCTGTTTCCCTGGTTGGCTGTTAGCTGCCCCGCCTCTTTGTTATCTTATATGCTTCATATCCTAGAAAGTTCTCCACTCCAGGTTCCCCCCATTGGCTCTTGCCCCTCGCCGCTCTCCCAGAGCTTCCCCATTGGCTCCCATTCCCCAGTCCCGCCTTTGTACCGCCCTTGTGCCCTCAGATCATTGGTCTCTGATGCTTGATCCGCTCCCGTACTTGAACCTGGACCCTCCATTGTCTTTTGTCTTCGTCACTGGATCCCTTCATGGTGCAGCTGCAATAAACCTCCATCTGTGGAGCTCTACACGGAGAGCCTTCCTGCCTCTTTGCTGCCGACTCATATTACTGGAGCTATCCGTGTGTGTGTGTGTGCATGCCTGTGTGAGTGTGTGCTGGTCCTGCCGAGCGGCTTTGCTGAGGAGACGCTTTTGGAAGGTCACGGCATCGCGCTCCAGCACTGCAAAGCCTCCGCGGAAAGCGACACACCTCCTTGAAATTCATATATTGTGGATGTTAACTGCACAACATCAACTCTATTGATCCATATATCTACTGCTATTCCTAATTTCTATTAGGCTACTCATGGACATCACATATTCCTTTCATGAGTCAGTTCTATGTCATCATCAAAGTACTATAGCTGGGAATTTAATTTTCCCTGAATTATTTTTTGCTTGTTCCAGAACATTTCTGATCTGATTGTTAGAAAGTTTTCTTCCCCCAGTTTTATGATGGGATGCTGTCATGGTCAGTTGACTTCCATTTGTTAAAGTACTAATATGGTTCACAAAGATCTTCTCCTCTGACATAACCTTTAATGTATGGAGGAAAACACATCCTCTTTCTGTCACTTTTTTGTTAGGTTATAATATCCAAGCTATTCAGTACATGTATATATCTTTATTTAAATTGAAGCGAAGATTGGTAGGATCTGAACAACTACTGAATTTTTAAGCATTTAATTAAAACTTTAAAACTTCCTTTATAGCTCCATCACGATAACATATAGATTGAAAACACCTTCTATTTTGCTTGGTTTTTGCCTTGGTTAAAGTTTTAACGAACACCCTCAATTACTGCAGTACTTCATTATATTGTTCAATTTTTATTAGATTTCATTAACATTTTCAGAATAATTAGTCTTCAAAGCCAAGTGAAAAAAGTAATTTTGTATTTTAAGACTTAAATCTGTAAAAGAAAATAAATTTCCAAATACAGTTAGGAAGTGAAGTTCCATAATTTTTCTTAAAGCTGACATAAATTTGTGAGAGAGGGATGGAAGTTATATGTATATTCAGGCCTAGTGCTATGAAACACTAGGGGAAAAAGACTTCTTGAACTTGCTTTCATTTCATAACAGATGTTTTCAGAATAAAGTTTCTCTGTCCCTTAAAATATATGACTTCTGAGAAATATGAAACCAAACATTTCAAACTGTGTTTCAACAGGGATTGGAAGATTAAGTAATCTTACAGAGCTAAAAAAAAAGGCCTCTCATTCTTTTAAAAGCCTTTTAAAGTCATACAAGTGATTTGTTTGTCATGCAATGAATGTTGCTGCTGCATGCCATGTTTCATTTTCTTCTTTTAAGAAAATTCTGAGACCGTTTCAGAGTCTCTGAAGTACTGAGATAGCTTTTGGATTTTGTGAACATGAACAGGAGTTTGAGCCTCTTGGTTCCACAGCATGAACTGTTCATTCACTTGTTTTATTCTGAGATTTAGTTTGGTATGGGACAGACATATTTGTGCGTGCCGAAAATGACCTCCTCAACTAGTATTCCTCACTTGCCTGATGCTGTTCCTGACCAGATTTTCATTGTTTCCCTATGCTGGAAACTCCTCAAAATATGCAGAGTGGTATCTTTTTCTTGAGCACGATTTTCAGAGTAGTGACTCAGGAAAGGACAGTGTTAGCTCTGGCCCCCTTCCAAAGGAAGTGACATATGTTCCTACTACAGTCAAATATTTAGAGCAGGACTGGTGTGCTGACTTCCTGACTGCTAGGCCAGTATCCATGTCACTGAGCTATATGTATGCTGGTGGTTTGCTCTCCTTAAGGATTAGGGAATCTTGGATTTGTTGCCATGCAGTGTTTATTTACTTGGTAAAAATAAAATCCTGTTTCAAAACAGCATATAACTTCAAGTTGAAAGCTAAAGTATTCTAGGAAAAAAACCAAAACAGAAAGATAGGTTCACCTACTTTACTCCCTGTCATCTAAACCCAGTACACTAACCAATTAACACTACATGTGTTATTTTTGCAGTACTTCAACACTTTAGAAGACTTCAATCTAGGTAACAAAATGATTTGAACAGCTAGAATTTATAATGTTGGCCAGAGTATGCCAATGATAATAAAGACAAGATATATTTGATTCTATACCAGTAGGAAATGACCTGCATTTATCCCCTGTGGATGCTAACAAGGGCTGGCAGAGGAATTTTCCTGTGAAACTTTTCTTTCTCATGAGAGGGCAGTTAGAGAAATCCAGCTTCTCACAGGTTCTCTGTGAAAGCTTTCATTCTCATGTGAAATGGATGGACAATTGTTTGAGGGAATGTAAACCATTTCTGCACCTGCAGGTTGTTATGAGAACTGTGAAAATTATTTTCCTTCTTTAAGAATAATATTTGGAAATGGGTGTGTTACTGCTCAAACTATCTCCTTGAGAGGTGGTGGGTCAATAGGCCAATCATGTAATTTCTCTTTTGTGAACCATGCTATAAAAGCTATGGGTGATTAAACGAGGTTGCTTCGGCCATATCATCTGACCCGATGTGATTTCACCGTTCTCTGGGGATAACGGTGACAATGCCCCACATGTATATTTCAATAAGACATAAGAAAGAAGACAATTTTTTCATCTGAACATCTCAGGAGTGCTTAATGTTCTAACCTGTGCGTCATACCCAAATCATCTTTGGGAGTGTCTACATGCAGCTCTTCTTCCAGTCCTTCTTCACTCTTTCATATATGGTGACATCTAAGTCTATAGTGGCCCATGACAGCATCTATATATTCAGGAGTTCATTGAATGAAAAATAATATCTTATTTCTTATTATTCATATTTCTTATGATCTCTGTTCCAATTAAAGCATGGCTCTGATGCCAAACAGTCTGATGATAGCATGGAGTGTTTAAATTATTGACAAAAGGTATGCTTTTATTTGTAAATAGTTGGGATTTTGTTGTTGTTGAGCATTTTTTAATAAAGGAATCAATATATGTAACTCACATGTGACTTTCCATTAAAACCTATTTGACTGTATTAATTTTGATATCAAAACCCCATCCCCGAATCAACAAGCTTAATTGCTCTGATATTAAATCAGATTCACATATGTGGGAGAGAATGGAGCATTGCAAATAGCACCTGCTACAGCCACTACCAGAAGTTATCACTCAGGCATTGCTGCAGAAGGAGCCCAGGCCACAGCGAAGAAGCTGTGAAAATTTTGGAGCAACTGCAAGAAGCAGCCTCTTGCTGATGAAGCTCACAGCTACCCCTCCACTGGAATCATCAGTTCTAGATAAATTCTGAAAGAGCTTTGTGGCCTCAGGTGACTTATCTGGTACTCTGAAAAATTACTCTGGTCCCACATGAGGTAAGAATCTGAAGAGGAAAAGGATGTTTCAAAGCTGTCCTTTCAACTTTCTTAAGGTTTTGCAATCAGAAGTCATTACAGCTCCTTCTTGAAATGGAAAAGAGGGAGTCTCACAGGACACAAATGGAAAGTTTTGGACATTATGGCTAGTGGTAAAAGCCTTCTCAGCATCTGTTTAGTTTTTCAGATATCTGTCTATCTGTTTTACACAGCTAACTCATAGTGAACCAGAGTTTGATCTTCAATGCCTATATTTGTTATGCTATTTTGTGCATTAAATCAATATAGGCTACAAGTCTTTACCCCAGAGTATATCTTGAGCAGTTTGCTTAATGTGATTTCCTTCTAATATGCACTCTTGCGTTTGCTCATAGCCTTTCACTTTCACATTTTAAAATGATCACAGCCTGAACCAAGGGAGCTGAAAGACACATGACTCTTCTTTTTAAAATGCAGAGCCATCAGGGTCCTCTCCTGCACAGGGCTGATAAGTACTTTAAATATTTCAAATATGGCAGAAATTGTGGCCTTTTGCCTTTAGCCTTGATTAGGGTTGGGATTTAACACATGCTGCCTCCATAATTTCTCTGATTAGATTGTCCTTGGGCAAGTGCATCCAACATGTGCTAGGCAGGTCAGTGATCAGTCTTCCACGGGGAAAAGAAAAAACCCAGGAAATATTCATAATTCATTGTGATCAGACATTTAAGAGTACATACACTAGAGAGATCTGCTGGTTATGGGCATTTATTCTATAGTCTTGTTATTATTTTACAATTTCTTCTCCATGTTGGTCTTTATCATGTGTTTTTGTTATTTTAAGGCATTAATATTTCTTGACTTTGTATACACAAGCCAGAGTTTAATTATCCTCATATTTGCCTGTAGAAATACTTCATTCTTTCAAAAATTTTCTCAGGTCTAGAGAAAATGTTCCCTATTTTAAGACGAATTAATCAGGCTAAGACATGAACATAAAAAGAACTGCTGAATATTAACAGCATAAGACACTTTTCTGCAAGATTTTAACTGTGTTTTCTACATTTAAGTGAATATGCATGCGATATAGATATTTACAATGCACCATTCTCATTATAGAAAATCTGTCACTTTTTTTTTCTTACTTTTTTACCCCTAAGTTGTGTTTAAAAATCTTCAAATGGTACTCTCAATCTGCGAGCTTGTGTACAGCTGAACACAAAGGAGTGAAATTTGCCTTTCTACAGGGAGACAGTGTGATTCCTATGCAACACAAGTCCTACTTAAACCTGACCTCAGAAAGCTTAACATTTCTCAGAATCACAGAATAGTTGAGCTGAAAGGAACCTCTAGAGACCATCTAATTCAATCCCCTTCTACAAAAATGGGGTTAACTAAAGCAAGCTGCTTCAGGTCATGTCAAGTTGTGCTTTGAATATCTCCAAGAATGTTGACTCCACAACCTTCCTGTGCAATCCATTTCAGTGTTCAGCCACCCTCACAATAGTTAGGCTTTTCTCTTATGTTTTAAGAGAATTTCCTTTATTTCAGTTTGTGTCCGTTAGCTCTTGTTCTTGCACTGGATACCACTGAGAAGAGTCTGGCTTCCTCTCCTTTATTTCTTGCTGAAGCGGGTTGACCTTGTCTGGCAGCCAGGTGCCCACCAAGCCATTCTATTTGTCTCCCTCCTCAACAGGACAGGAGGAGAAAACAAGATAAAAAACCTCATGGGTTGAGTTAAGGACCAGGAGGTCATTCAGCAATTACCATCAGGCAAAACAGAGGTGGAAATGAATTTAATTTTTAACCAACCAAATCAGAATAAGAAAATGAGAAATTAGAAAAAATCTAAAACCAGCTTCACCCAATCCTTCTCTTCTTCCTGTACTCATCTTCACTGCCAACTTTTTTACCTCCTCCAAGAAGCTCAAGGGGCTAGGAAATAGCTGTCGTGGTAAGTCCATAACACTTTTTCTCTGTCCCTTTCTTCTCCTCACTCTCTTCCCTTGTTCCAGCGTGGGATCCCTTACACATCAGCTTCAACACCGAGTCTTTCCCATGGGCTGCAGTTCTTAACAAACTGTTCCAGTGTGTATCTTTTCCATGGTATGCTTTTTATCCAGGAATGGGCTTTTCCAGCGTGGGTTTCCCTCAGAGTCACAGGTTATGTTAGAAAACCTGCTCTGGTAGGATTTCTCTCTGCAGGCCACAGTTCCTGCCAGAAATCTGCTCCAGCATGGGCTTTTCAAGGGATTACAGTTGCTTTCAAGGTATATCCGCCTGCTTGGTGCGGGGTCCTCCATGGGCTGCAGGTGGATATCTACTCCCTCTTGCACCTCCATGGGTTTCAGGGAGACAGCTGCCTCACCATGTTCTTCTCTGCAGGCTGCAGGGGAAGCTCTGCTCTGGCACGTGGGGCACCTTCTCCCCCTCCTTCCTCACTGACATTGTTGTCTGTAGAGTTTCTGTCACATATCCTCACTACTCTCTAAATAAAGCATTTTTCTAACTTTTTCTTAAATATGTTTAATATTTAAAATATCACTTGTCATTACACTCTATTGCAGGCACAGTGGTGATACCAGCATTACTGGTGGGCTCAGCTTTGGCCAACAGTGGATCTGTCTTGAAGCCAGCTGAAACTGGCTCTGTCCAGCATGGGGCATCTCACAGATACCACCCCTGTAGCCCTCCACTATCAAATCTTGCTGCATAAAGACAATAACACCTGCTTCATGTGAATATATACATTGATCAAATTCTTCTGAAACTATTCTGCTTAAACTCGATCAACCCCATCTCTGAGCCTCCCCTTGTATGTCAGATCCTGCAGTCCCTTAATGATCATCATGGCTATTTGCTGAATGAGCCCCTGGACATTCCTGTTTCTTTTGGACTGGGGAGCCCAGTATTGGACACAGAACTGCAGTTGTGCTTCACCAGGGATAAGCAAAGGGAGAAAGATCACCTTCTTTGACTTTATGATTATGATCTTCCTAATACAGCCCATGCAGCTGTATGGCCTTAGCTGCAGTGGTACTTTGATAGATCATGTTCAACTTGGTGGCCAGCAGGACACCCAGATACTTCTCTGCCAAGCTACTCTTGAACCTTCAACACTAGCATGTATAGGTGCATGAGGGTCTTTCAAGGTGTGGAATATTGCAATTATCTTTTTAAAAAGTGCTGAGATCCAAGTCAACTCATTTCTACTGTCTGTCTAGGTCTCTGAAGGGTACCTCAAGTAACTGATGTACCAACCACTCCTTCAGGTTCTGAGTTACCTGCAAACTTGCCAAGTGTACTCCTGTCCCATCATTCAGGTCATTAATGGAATTATTAAATAGTACTAGTCCCTGTATTGGCCTCTAGAGCTACACTTTCTTTTATACTTAACATGTTTGGAAATTATTTCCAGAAGGATTTTCTCCTTTACATTACTGGGGTTTAGGATAAGGGAAATCAGTGTGTAGTTCCCTGGCTCCTATATCTTGTCCTTCTTGTAGGCAGAAGCAACATTTGCTTTCTTCCAGCCCTCAACGGCCTCCCTTGATCACCGTGACCTTTCAAAGGCAATAGAGAGAGTCCTCACAGTGACACTGGTCAGCGCCCTCAGCACTTGTGGGTGCATCCCATGAAATCCCATAGACTTGTGTATATCCAGTTTGCTTACCTGTCCCTAATCTGATCAGCCTCTTCTGAGAAATATTCCCTGCTCCATAATTTCCCACCAGTTCTAGGGACCTGGCATTACTGAGGGAAAATCTTACCAGTAAAGACCAAAATGGAGAATGCACTGAGTATCTCTGTCTTCCTCATGGTCTTTGTCACCACAATTCCTGTCCCATTCAACAATGGTCACAAATTTTCCCTCATCTTTCTTTAACTATTAATGTACCTGTACAAGCCCTTCTTGTTTCTGTTTGCATCCCTCACCAGGTTAAACTCCAAATTGGTCTGGCTTTCATAACCTAAGGATGGAGCCCTCTTTAGTTCTTTTGTTGATTGCAAGGTCTGTCTTGTCCACATTCTCCAATGCTCTTTTCACACTCATCTACCCCTTCTTTATTTGATTGGGGATATCCAATTCACTGTCCCTTGTTAAAAAAAAAAAATCCATGGACCTCATATCTGCCAGAATTATCTTGGGATCCATGTGATCCATGCATTTAATAGCCATAATTTTCATTATTTCAACTTTAAGCATTGGGCAAGAAAGCAGGGTTTTTCTGATTAAAGATTTGACGACAATTGCCTGATTGACTTGATCTTACAAACTTGAAAGATTCTTGTCTGACCAAAACTTTGAAAGCCACTGTACGATGTAATTTTTTTCTATTTAAAAAGTACCATTCAGTTAGGTTGGAAAAGACCTCTGAGATCAGAGTCCAACCTATAATCTCTTATAGGATCTATTTATAAGATCTATGTAGCAAGATGAAAATTTTAATATGTTAAAGACTTTTAAAAAGAACTTTTCAAAAATGTCCATCTTTCTTAAAACACGGAACATTAAAATCAAAGCTAGTTCTTTTTCTGATTTGTGAAGTCATGAGTCTCTCAGAAAAGAGTATGATATTTTTATTACACTGGAATTGTTTTCTTCACAATTGTAAAGAATAGTTCAGAATATTTCTGGGAGATTTTCATAAAGACTTGGTATTTTTACAAAGTCCAAAATCCTCCCTGTTAATCTTGTTCTCCAGTCTGGATTTCTCATCTGTGTTTTGAATCAGAGAAATCCAGTTTTCCGATAGTCTGCTAATAAAAACTCCTTTTCATTCCTGAAGCACTTTTCTTCCACAGACAACTTCTAGTTGATATATTTTTTTGTTAAATTATGTCTTTAATTCAACAGCTGCGTTATACAGCTCTGTGTTGCTTCCTTTTAAGCCATGGTGAATAATCCTATTTTATATAGATGAATCAAGAGTACAACCGATAGAATCATACAATCAGATAATGGTTTGGATCATTAGGGACCTCTAAAGGTAATCTAGTCCATGCCCTGCTGTGGGCAGGGTCACCTTCCGCTAGACCAGTTTGTTCAAAGACTGATCCAACCTGGCCTTGAACACTGAATATATTGTATACATGTCAGTAATAATAGTATGTTATGTGAGCTTTTTAATATCGAGGAATTCTTTTCTGTATTTAAATTGCAAAGTATTTCTAAATATTGCTACAGTGGAGGGGATGAAACTCTCAACATTAAATATAGTCAGAGTTTACTACTCAAAGTTGCTGTGTAAGGGAATTTCTTCTAATAATATGCTTTCTCTTGCAACTACCATCTTTTTCCCCAGTTTCTGATTACTTGCAAAACAATAAATATTTGGTCAGAAGTTAATTGCTTCTGTTCAATCATTTGACACATTCTTCATTACTTTTAGAGCGTGTGAACCTTTCACCCAGCCACACTTACAATTAAGACTGATGAAATCATTAGATGTGTTACAAACATTCAGTTTATCCATATAGAGTTTGGTATCATCTTAAAGGTCTTCTGTCAGGTTCATTCACTGCTTAATTATTTGTTGTTGATACTGAATAACAGTATGATCACTGTCATTTGTCATTACACTCTATTGCAGGCACAGATTTTTGACTGTGTTGCTGGTGGTTCCTAGAAGGTTTCAGTCAAGTGAACAGGAGTTAATAACATTTCACAAAAGTCTGCAGTTTCCCTGTGAAATAAATCCACTATTTTATTACAATCCATGAGGAATAGCAATGAATACTCCAACTGATGAGGAAATACTTTGCCCTCCTATACTCAAATCTAACTTCCTTTCCTTGATAATTATGTCTCCTAAACAAAGTTAAATTTTGAGTTGAACTGTCACTTGTTGCTGTTCAAGTGTTTCTAAATGAAAGCTCACAAGGCATGATCCAGTTCTCTTGGTTAAAAAGAGTGTAGAAGTGACAGATGCAAAAGTACCTTCAGTAACTTGGTATTCTGTTATTCAGCTGTAGAGTCTTGTTACACTTTAACAACTTGTCGGAGAAAGTAGATAATGTGTGATATCTTCCTTGATAATCCTATCAGGACAGAAACAATAGAAAAATAACGCTGTGTGAATCATCATAATAATAATCATAGTCATGCTGGTAATTTATAAGCCATCTATACCCTCACCTTGTCTGTTTTCTGTAAAGTATTCCCTGTGACTTCTCAAGCAGTAAAGCCTACTCCTCTTTATTATCTTTGATTTCAAGCAGAATATAACTTTTTGGACTATATCAACAATGAGGACAAAACTTGTAGTTTTTGCCTAGATTTTTCTTATGGAGGAATAACCCTTGTTTTAATCTATATCATCCTTTATAGTAGAAGTAAGTAAACCAGGTATAAATACAGTACACAAGTGTGTTACACATAGAGCATGCTGAGGAGCAAAGGTTCTTTGTGTCTGATGTATGAGCTTTTCCTCACATGTGTACCTTTCCTCACACATAGATGGCTGATTTAATTATGCAAGCCATCTATACCATATACTCTACTTGAAAACTCACACCCGTGATAACTGGAAACAAAGAGAGGCACAGAAACCTGGGGATTTGAGATCCTTATTTTCAACCCATGCCAGCTGCCACTTCTGTATCTCTGATCCTCTTCCCTAAAAAAAAAAAAAAAGATGAATTATAGATCTTTCCGAAGTTGGTTCCTTTTTCCATTTTCATCTTTTCCTCTAAATTGAAAAATACTTTTTGATGAAAGGACCTTCTCTGAAAATGTGGCTTGTTTTTTTTTCAGGGAAGAAACTAGTATAAAGGCATTCAGTCTGAATGTTAACAGAAAAAAAATATGCTGATTTCTGGATCAATTTCTTTGGATGAATCACTTTTTGTCTTTCTACACAAATGTATACTTCCATTTTCAGCTGGGGCATCTAGTGCCTGGATCCTTGAGCTGCTCTTCATCACAGCTCTAAGACTGTGACAGCAAGGGAAATTACCTTGATAATGCTCACAAAGGTGTTGTGAGGCTTAAATAATTAATATTAACAAAATACTTCAAAATCTTTAGTTTAAAATATGAGGTAGCAGCTCTTAAAATCTGGGACATGTCTTGTAATCCTAGACAAATTACCTAATAGAGCATTGCTTAAGTGTTATTTGAGACTACTACAGATAAAGACGTGAGGTTTATCTGGTTATAGAAATTCTATTAAATGCAAAATAATGACAGCTGGTCTGTCTGGATGTGGGCAGTAAGAGAATTTTGTAGAGGAAGGCTCTAAAAGGTACTCAGTACATGTTCTCAGTAACAGTGAGACTCAGACTACTTTTGTTCCCTCAGAATGACTCATAGGCTTATCTGAAACACATTTGTCAAAGTGATCCAGGGTTACTTATTACTGGGAATGCTCAGTGTGAAAAGATTAAATCTCTGTGTACCATGGTAGCCCCTTTATACAAGTTAAAACTGCTGTGACTCATGATAGGAAGCAGAGTATATTAGTCTGGGCAGAACTATGTTAATGTACTTCTTCCGCTGTACTCAGAGCAGTAGGAAGATGTTTGGTGATAAGCAGACTTGCACCGCTTTCTTTCTGCCCTGCCCTCGCTGAAATTCTAGCCCGTTAGGCACTCTTCCTACTGCCAAGTATCTGCTGTTTCTCTTGATTGTGTGTCAGTAGCAGCTGACAGCACTCAGGCGTTTTTGTTCCTATTTTGATGACGTCCTTTTCCCACACTCTATTGCAATGCTGAAAATACAGCTTTCAAAAGCCAGGCTGGTTATCTTAACATTATGCATTGCAGGCACCAATGTAGACATCAGTGTACAGTGGATTCACTTCACCTGGCTTCAGGTGCGTGCGTCTGAATTAGCTAACTCCTCTAATGGTCAGTGCAGAGAAAGGGATGGTTACAATCAGGTCTCTACTTAATGGTGAGGTGAAACACTTTTTTTAGAATTACTCCTAGAATGAATTTAGAGGAAATCTAAACAAGTAGACCTATGAGTAGGACTAGATAACCTTTAAAGGTCCCTTCCAACCCAAACTATTCTATGATTCTACCAATTTTAATAATATGTTTCCCACTCCAACTGATAAAAATAATTGTGTGGCTCTATGATGTATTGCCTATTACATAAGGAGATTGACCATGTCTTATAAATATAATATATAATACATATATATATATATATATATATATGCCTCGATGTTCCCATTTGTACATTATCATGAAAATTGCAATTCTGAAACTGAAAGCACCAGTAAAGGGAGCACTGGAAAATGATAGGGAGTAGGAGCGTCTAATGTACTTGTGTGTTTGTGTTCCTTCTGAAAGACCAGTGCTGTCATGGTGAAGCTGGGCTTTTTTTTTTTTCAATATTATCATCTCTTATCAGAGACTCTACTACTTTAGGAGAAAAAAAAATATTTTAGTGTTTTTCACATTTTTTCAAACGTAACAATGTTTAGCTATTATTGTCTCTTTTGGCAGTACTTGATACTAGGATTTTTCACAACTCAATTCACAGCAGGACTTGCTGGTACATTCATAATCTGATTTGACTCATTAGTTCCTATCTAAAGTAAGTATATCCATTAATACAGTTTAAGTTCTGGCACATCTCAAAGAGCTTTTGTAAGTCTTCTGTATTTTTAATATTTAGATTCTACCCCTAGGATTGATTTCTCATCAGTGTGCCATCATTTCCTTGGGTAGGCAAATGACAGCCAAATCTATTTTACATTTCTTTTTGATCTTATACTGCAGTCTTTTGTCCTATGTAATGACCTCTGTTATATATAATTCTGCATGCCACATATCTTAATGAAGTTAATATGGTTTGCATCTCTAGGTTAGCTGTGGTGTAGTAGCATTTGTAGTTTTTTTCCAGTGAATGTTGTCCACATTTTTCTGGCAGATGAAGTTGATTTTCTTTCATATTCTATTCATGTGCCCTGTAGTCGTCACAGGAACCTGTGAAATCTCATGTTGATTTTAAGGTGCTTAATAAATTGCAAAGTCCAACATCTGAAATGTCTCTTAACATTTCTTCCTGACCTTCCATTGTCTTATATGTAGGCAGAGCTGTAGCTGATGATTATATGTCACAGTGGCAGTCCTTTTGAAAAGTTGTCTCTTTTACCTTATCTGGGTGGCAGAAACAGCAGCTTTGAAGGAATTTATGTTTCATTGCAGCTCAATCTTGTTTTGAGTAACAACAATAGCCAAAACTCAGGCATATTATTTCCAGTTTGTTCTTTCTTGTTTCTTACTGTAACCCTGAGTGTACTGTTTCTCAGAGCTACTCTAGTCATCTCAATGCTCTGCAGTGTAGATGTTGGAAATAGAACTCATCCTACATAACAGTAGATATGCATGCATACTTCTATGTTTATACTAATTTTGTAGAAATTGCTTCATACTAGTGATAATTAATGCTTGGTGTTTGCAGATGTTATTTTTTGATGAAATTTTAAAGCCAGAACTTCTGAAATGGAATAAAGGTAGCTGCTCTAATATTATATTTAGTTAATTAATTAATATGGTTATAGAAAGACATACTATTTTAAATTAATACAATTTGTCTTCTTGCTGTATTGTGCAGAAAATTCACAACAATTAATAAAGAGGTAAAGATCTGGGTAAGGGGGTAGGTGTGTAGCTCAGCATGCAAAACCAACCCAGGGAGTAGTCTAAACACTATGCTATGCAGGAACTCTCACTAGCTTGGCCTTGCTGTCTCTGTGAATCTTGAGTCTGCTGCACAGTAAATTATCTTCACAGTGTAGTGAGGTTGAGCATGCATGTGGTACAAAATTTCAATTAGTAATCCTAGCATAGGTATTGTTTAAAAAACAAGCAATACGGCAATTAGCTCCACCATTTATAACATTCCAAGGGTATTGGTAGATGGGAACAGTGAGAAATCCTGTGGCATGTCTGAGTTTGCACAGGGACACCTGTTTCTTAACAATAATTTTCTTCTTTAATACTGAATTTCCTATACTACCAATTCTGATTTTCTTTCTGATTTTTTCCAATTACGATAGGAAAAATTGCAATGAGATGAGAAAATATCTTTTTCACAGATGTTTACTTCTAGGTGTTTCTTAGCCTGCAATATGTCATTTATGAATCAGAGAAAATTACTTCTCTTTGTCACCTCTAGTGTTCCATCCAGCTATCCATATTTTTTACTGGTTGTGATCACTATAAAACAGAATACCTCTATTAATACATTTTTTCTTTTATGATGCCTCAGTGTAGTCAGATAGAGAGCTAAGAAAATGAAAGAATGAAAGTAGCTTCCCAAATCACTTGGAAAATTTTTTCATTTCCAGAACTAAAGTAACAGGGATTTACATTTCATTGCAGGGCAATGCTGTTTAGCGTCTTAAGGAACCTTTGAAAGTCTTACTTATGGAGACCCAAGAAGATATGGAGTAAGTGAATGTGGAGAACTGAAATCATCCCTACATCCTTTAGGTGTTTTAAACTTAAATGAGACGTTTTGGCTGAATATTTTATGTTGAAGTCTGACATTATCTCTTGGTTTCCTCATTATTTATATATCACATACATTTGCTCAGACTTATTGCCTTCCGTTTCTACACAGGAATGAATGACTAACTGACACATTTTTTCCATAATTTCCCGTCATATATTTTTATATTTTACATTAGAATTCAGGTTGGCTTTTTAACTCTTATTTTATGGTCCATAATTTGCTCTTCCAGAGTTATGATTCTTTTAGAATAATTGGTTTGTGATTATCCCCCAATTCCATCTCTAAGTAGTCATTACTTTTAACTGTTTGCCTTTCTGCTTCTTGAGTAAAATCCAATACCTGCTGTGCAGGTCAACAGTTTTCCTGAGAGACAGAAATTGCTGATTATCTTTCCCACAATAAGCTCAATCATATCCTGATTACACACTTACCTCTCTGATTGCCTTGATCCATCCTGAGTTTTTCCCCAAAAACTCAAATGACTCTCAGGCCTCCTCTGCTAGTTAAATTGTTAGTGACAACAGTGTTTCTCTAGATCTTAGTGTTCCTTATTCTTTCTAGAAAGTGTCAGAACCTTTATGTAAGTAACCTGTGGGCAAACTTCTTTTACTCAGAGTTCTTTGCTTCTGGAAAACTAATGCCTGATTTTCTTTCAAAGCTCTACTTGCTAATAAAATCTCTACCTTATGTCTCAGAAGAAAGTGGTGGACAATCAATACTTGTATTATTCAGACTAGGTAATTTAAAAAGTTATTTATCAATTTAAAATTTCAAATCCCTTTTGCTTACTTTTTTTTTGCTTTTATTGCTTAATTATGCAAATGCAAATCCACCTTGGATAACCACATTTGTCCATCATCCAAAGCTTATAATGTCCTTGGTGATCTCAAATTCTACAACAAAAGCCCTGCAGGCAGTTTGATAAGTAGGACTTTACACAGTAAAATCACACTGTTAATTATCATCCTCACTGAATGTCATTGGTTTTCCTTGCAAATGAAACTTCAGTAATCTGGGCAATAAAAACTACATAAGACATTCCAGTCCCACTGTTGAGAGCATTTTTAAACCAAGTTATCTACTGATACAGTTTATATATCCTCTACTCTGGTGGAGAATAAGTTATTTTTCCTGTCCCCATAGGGAAAAGGTGAATGAAATAATTCAGAACCCATTCCAAATTTCCTGTAGTGCATCTGATTTAAGGTTAAGTAGTAAGCAACGCAGCATAGTGTTTGTGCATTATTTTGAACATTAACTAAACTAAAATTAAGAAGTACTATGGTATAGGTTCCTGTTTTTAGATGTAGCTGTTCTTTCTCTCAGAGCCATACACTTACCACTATTGATGTAAGGGCAGTCAGGAGAAGGTGCAGCCTTAGGGCTGAACTTCTGGGATTTCCACACACCATTCCAGGCTGCAGAATTGAGGCAAATTTCATGTAGTGTATATCAGACTAGAGAAAGAGAAGGGTGAATGGCTTTTTACTGCTGCAGCCCTCCTCATTTTTTCTCCAACAAGACTTGTTGCCAGCTGCCATCAACTGCACCATCAGCTTCTTCAGTGTAAGCCCATCAGCTGTGAGGAAGATGAGATTGTGCTCAGCAAGGTAGCATATCAGCACATTCTGCAGAGATTTCTAATATGCAGAGTGTAATATGCAATGCCTTCTTTACCTGCTTCTTCTTCTTTTTTTTTCAATTTTCCTGTTGTGGCACTTTACCTTAGAAAGTACAGAAAAGATCCTAGAGGTGCTTTTGGACTGAGAAATATTCTATTTCAGTTTTTAAGATTATCACGTCTTCTTGATGTTGCAGTACTTCTGTTCACACTATCCATCATGAAACAGGAGAAAGATAAGCCCTTCTTTCCATTTCTAGACAAGAGTGAGTTAAAAGTAGAGAATTTTGATGGGATGCAGTCTTTGGCTTGTTCCTGTAGAACCAGAGAATTTGCACATGTAGCATTTGATTTCCAGTCAGCACTCTTCTAAGCATTGCTTTTGGGTATAAAACAACAACATTCCCTTTGTGTTCCTGTTTCGTGTTACTAATTAACATGGTAACTGTCATCAAAAGGCCAGTAAGCATTGATCTGTTGATCTCCCAAAGAGATTAGCAACATAAAATTTGCTAATAGGATTTGCCTGAAACATCACTGAAAAGCAGAAAGGCCAGTTTCACCTGTGTAACAATTTAATGTGGATGGGCTGTCACATCCAAAGGGTGACTGTTTAGCTCTCATCTTAAATAACACTGATGGTGCAACTCTACATAAATGTTTTTTGTAGCTTTTCTTGCAGTGAACGAAGACTGTCCTTCATTACCCCAGCACAAGTCAGCAATACTAAATTTTTCCATATGAAAAATTTAATGATGATGATGAAATCCTCTTAATAGGGTTATGAATACTTGCTAATTTTGCTATCAAAAGTTTGAAGAGACAAGACGATTAGATAAAAAGTGAAAAAGAGACCATGTTTATTTATCTCTGTGTATGTGTGTGAGAGAGAGCAAGATTTGGTTGAGTGAGAATTTCCTAGAAAGAAAATGACAAAGTTTGCCTGTTAGCACAGATTCATTTCATAGGACATTTTCCATAATGAATGAAGCTAAAGAAAATATAACTGTCTTTTACTGTTCTTTCACTAATTTCTTGTAATAACATTTAGGTTGTGATTGGATCTGTTAGTAAGGTTGTTGTAGGATGGAATGTGATAGAGAAATAAAATTTTCCCAACATTTCATCATCTGCTAAGAAATTATTTCTTAAAATTCATTATACTTAGACAACTGCAATTTTTAACTGAAAGTATTGAAATGGTTCTTCACCAAACAGAATATTGAAACTGTGCAATTTACATAATAAGAGTGTGATTTACATATTTATTTGTTTCATTTAATTTGCCACAAACAAAATGTTCTAATCTGGTTTGAGGATAATCTCTAACCTTCTGTTGTTCTTCATTTAATGCACACACATGCACACACAGACAGACACACTCATACTGGCCTTTATCTACATTTCATAGAATGTGTTTGCTTTACCTCTAAACACATTTCTCCATTCTAAGAAAGAGATTTATTGGGGGAAATGCCAAGAAACAAAAAGAAAAGAGTGACCTTTACAGTTTTCTCTTTATTGTTCCATTTTTTTTTTTTCTGTTGATTTGTGAGGTCTTCTCTTTATCATGTCTAGGTTAACGAATACAATTACAATTGCAAAAATTAACAATTGTGGTTTTTGAAGACAATGTTTAAATGATGATTATCTGTCTTTATCTGTCTTCATTTAATGTTTTGTTAATATTTGAACTGTAAAAATCCTTACATATATAATCTAAAAATTTTCAAGTATTTTCTATATATTAATATTTGTAGTCTTAAAAATTATACAAAAAAAATGTTATGGGGAAACAATTCCCCAACATATGAATTCCTTGTCAAATGTTCAGTTGTCACTATGCATAATGCTAATCTAAACACTAGAATGGAATCAGGAAGTAAATACAATTCTCTTATTAACATTTCTGTGTGTTATAGCTCCACTACTGTTGCCATCAGTCAGGAGAAAAGATATTCAGCAGTAGCAGGCAATAGCTATGATATAATAAGGAAGTACAGATGGAAATTCTCATACTAAGAAAAAGAGAGCGCCAGAGATCTGAATGACCCTTCCAATGAAGCACTAGAACAGCAGCTCCAAATGGGAAATATTTCAGTTTTGGGATATATTTTTTTTGTTTAAAAAATTAAGTGTGTTTTGTGGGTGGTTTGTAGGAAGGGAAATATAATATTTCCAAACTAGAAAGCAGTCACAGAAATGCTTTTTAGTCATAAACACATGGATTTTGAAACTAAACTCCCCATTTGCTGGGCTTCTTATCTTGGGCACAGCACTTTAGTAGTGCAGCAGCCTTCCTTTCTGTTCTGTGTTCAGCCATGACACCTTTGTAATGCTGTCCTGTGCTGTGACGTGAGGTGCTTTTGTCTTCCTTGTGCAGTGTGAAAATGTAGGAGGAATTCAACCTGGAATGGGGTCAGCAAACTTCACAACCATCACGAACAGTAGCCTGTCTCTGTGGTTGGGCACATCCCTGCCCCCAGGATGGCACTCAGAATTGCTTGCTCAACACCAGGGAGCTGAACAACACTTACACTGTCCCGGGAGGAAGGTGTCTCTATCTTCCAGCTTCTAACAGTACATTTGTGTGGTGTTTTGTAGGCACACATGAGCCGATTTAGTTACCTCATGCAAAGTGTCATGAAAACTCTAGGTGCAAAGACTGTAGGGAGAAGCTGGTTTGCATACAGCAGTCTTGGAGCATGGGTGGACCAAGATCAGCATTCAAAAGGCTTTATTGCTGTTTGGACTCAGCCCCATCTCTATTACTTCTCCATTTTCACAATAGTTCTGATCTCATAAAAACTGTGAGTATAAAGGCATCTTTATAGAGTATCTAAGTTAATCAAATGTAGAGAACAGATCTGTATGGTTAAATCCAGTTGTCATGCCTAACACTGAAGGATTCCTAAGACACTTTGAATAGAGACATATCCCCCCAAAAAATAATCCTTCTAGGGAAGAAGTGGACCATTAAGAGAAGGGTAGGAACTTGGAAACAAAAAGACAGAGAGATGTTTCATTATTTGAATGACCTTATTGCCCTGGGAGATTTAGATACCAATCAAGAGGAGCTGAAATAAATATGTACATAAAAAAAAAAAAGATAAGCAGGAGAAGTTATTTAAAGCCTTTAAAGAATAAGCTACAAAGTACAATATATTTCATCAGAAATATGTAAATGTATTGTAAATGTATTCTGAATATCCTTCTAGAAAAAAAATACACTTTTTTGGAAGAAAATTCTTCTCCTATACATTCATCGTGCGTTCAGTATCTAAATTAATGTTATGACAAGGGCTTCAGGTATCAGGATTTCCTGCAAAGGAAATTATTTTAACCTCAACCCAGAAATCACAGGTTATGACAGGAGACAGTATGAGCTTGATGATTAAAAGAGGATTCAGATAAAACTGCTTCTGAGCTCTAATGTAAATTTTCTAATGAAATGACAAAGCTATCTTTCCTTTAGAAAGTGTTTCTGACAAAGTTCTGTATTTGAGGTTAATGACATGTCTACCTGGTTGGAGTCTTTGAAAAGAATTAAAAGTTGGCTGAGGACATATGTGAAGAAAGGAAACCAGAAATAAAACAATTATAAATATTTGTTCTCATGCTGGCAGATCTGCTAAATAATAGCATTTAAATGAAAGGAACCGTCTGCACATTGTTATATCCTGTCCAGCCCCACTGCAGTAAGTACAAGCCTTGCCTTTAATTTCAGAGGACATAGGAAAAATCAACAGAAATTTTGCTTTCAGTTATAAATAAATAATTATAAGATGGTGACAGATATGCAATACAGAGTATTTCAAATATGGGAGAGAACCACTGTAGGAACTTCATTCTGCCATTTAGATGGCAAGTAGCGTGTGTTTCTACTTACATTTTTTTTAATACCTTCATGTTGGAAGCACATAGAAAAGTTTCTAAACTTCATGGAAATTAATCACATGTTCATTACAATCTCTTTCCTGTAAGGAAGTGCCCTAATTCCTGTAAGGAAGCAATGCGACAAGGCATGCTTTTAATGGTCATTACATCAATTACTTCCTACCAGCTAAAAAGTTGTTACTGGTACCAATGAATATAAGAGCTACTGCTGCTTTCATGAAGATGCTTATGAAAGGGAGGGAATCCTTCTGGGACATTGCCATAAATTTTTTTCTACACAGTGCTTACTGGGTGGAACAAAATAAGTAATTAACATTTTTAGAAAACTCTTGTCTTTTCATCTGTAAAGGACTTTCACATAAGCAAGTGCTTTTAACCTTACTTACAGCTAAAGGTGACTTTCTATAAATATGTTGTGGAATAGCTAGCATACCAAAAATTTTCCCAGACAGCTTGAGACTGTTTCTCCAAAGACTGTGAGAAACACAGATTTGAGCCTAGTGATTCATAGTGCAGAATCATGTGGAAAACAGGAAAGAAGGGGGAAAAGGTTTTGTGAGTGGCCTCTTGTAGGTTACGG
This sequence comes from Corvus hawaiiensis, assembly GCF_020740725.1. Taxonomy (NCBI): domain Eukaryota; kingdom Metazoa; phylum Chordata; class Aves; order Passeriformes; family Corvidae; genus Corvus; species Corvus hawaiiensis. The sequence continues at coordinate 44,634,386 of NC_063215.1, read as the reverse complement.
GGGTTCTGGGGTCCAGTCGGGACGGCCGGACGTAGACGGTGACGGATGGAGACGAGAGATCTCTATAGGCAGGTCTTGGGACACAGCCGGTTTATTGTAAAGGGCGTGGGTATTGGGGCACTGCTCAGAGCTGCTAGACTCAGCTCTGAGCAGGCCCAAGAGAGCAAGAGAGTGAACGGGTGAGAGAGAGAGAGAGAGAGTAGGAGCAAGAGTAGAAGTGGAAGAGAGGAATGAATAGAAGAGAGAAAGAATAGAAGTGAGAATGAGAATGAGAATGAGAATGAGAATGTGAATGTCTGAAGTCCTGGTTACAATACAATAAATCATCTTCTGCACTGAATATTCTAATTGTCACTAACCAATCTAATACAAGATACAAATCCTATAGCATTTACATACAGCCTATAAGAGTTCTTATATTACCATAGAGTGTTACATCTTAACTTCTAAAAACTACTCTTTGGACCCCTTCTGCTGAGCTAGTAGGGTCTGCTCTGACCCTTGGACCTGTTTGCAAGCAGAGGGTATTGTTCCATCAAGAGGGGATTACTTCAGTCGGCCATACCATTGTTTTCTAGTTGTTCAGTAACTAAGACCTGGTATTTCAAAAGTGGCTTTCATTTCGATGTTGCCTGTAGTTTTCATATTCCCAAAATCTTTTGTCAGGCAATCATATTTCCAAGGCTTTCCTGTTTCATCTTCCCCAACAGCCTCTGAAAGATTAGTCCCCATGTTATAAATGTTCTGCTGTTCTGTTAAAGGAGGTATTAATTCTAAACCACCATTTGGGTACAAGAGTGTCAGGCAGCGTTTCTTACCTAGTAAGTCTGGGTCTGCTAAATGCCAAATCCTATTTACTGCAGTAGGTATTTACATGTGAATATCCAAGTCACAGGAATAATTTGCTTTTTACTTGCTTGTCAAAGGCATTTGGAGAGTGGGAATACATAGTCTGAAACTGTTTTCATGGCATTTTTATGTCATATTCTCTAAAATCTTTTAAAAGATCCTTGTCCAGCTGTGGTTCAGTTTCCCCATTCTCTATGTTTCTCACACTGTATCAGCTGTCCCAAAGATTTTATTGCTTCTGACTGAAACACTGGTTCATGTATCCCCAAACCATCCTGATTTCCATGTTACCCCTACCATTCTTTAGTTATATATGTTATATATTAGCTTTAAACAAAATATCAGTCTCTTCTTTCTCCACTTCCCCTCCAAAAAGACAAAAAATAATATAAAGAAAACCCTATGATAGAATTGCTACCTTGGATAGAATGAGGTCTGTTTGATATGATAATATGTCCTGTATTCCCAAGGTTATTTTCAAATCTAGCCCATTCTTGTTTCTGTTAGGAATTTTCTACATGTCAGTCTTCCCTCATATATCCAGGTTCTGCCAATTTGTCAGACTTGCTTTATCTACAGGTTGTCTGTTATGTCAGCCCACAAAATAACATGTATACAATGCAGTTTTATATATAGTAATGTGGTAATGCATTTAAAAATATTCTGGCTGTAAAATAACTGTATGTGGCCAAGATAGCTTTCAATTGATACTGAAAACAGAAAATGCTAATGTTTTTATTACACTTTGGAATGTCTGAAGTGTGCATACAAGTACTATTCTACTTCTTAAATCTCTTGACCAAAAATCAGTTGTTCTTGTATTTTATAGGTGAATATATATGGGAATTGTAATCAGGTAGAGTGAAATTTCTGCACCGTGAAGTTACAGCCTGAGCATCTCTCCAGTTCCTGACTAATCCCTGCAACAAGAGGGGCCACACAAGTTCCTGGGGACTTAATCACAGGAATAACTTTTTTCAGGAAGCTTCAAATCTATATAAGAATAATACACTTGTCTTGGTTAATCTGCAGACCTAATGTGACTGACGGTTACAACTTCATTGTAGATTTCAATGTAGGACACTGCAAGCATTAATCTAAATAAAAAAACCAGTCTACATTTTAGTAAATTTAGAGAAAAAACCAGGAAAATATAAGCACAAATGTTGCATTTCTCTTTGCATTCCTAGTGCAGAGAACAAATAAGTCATGTATTTAAAAAATTCAGTGTTACTGCAAATAATGTGATGTTAAGCTAATAGTAGATGCCTTGTGAGGTGGGTTAATTTCCCAAATCAATATCTAATTATATATATTTTACTCATTCTATTAACAAAATCAAGGGAGCTGAAAGATTTCTTCAGTAAAAGTGAAGTGCGAGAGAGAGCAAAAATCAGGGTTGTTTGACAGTGGGTAGCTTACTTTCAATCTCTGCTGGAGGGAACAGCGAAATAATGCAATTCCAAATCGCCTTTTGCTGGGTTTTCTATTTCTTTTTGCTGTCTGTCCTTAGCTGAATATGTGGTAAAGCAAATTCAGCTATTACTTCCCATACTTGCATCATTAAAAAGAGGATGTCCAGTGATTAAAAATGTTTGAAGCAGACAAGAGATGAGAGTGAAAAATAATTGGACTAGAGTATTGACTAATGCAGACTTCCATTTTACTATGGAAAATAACATTTGGTTTTGATCACTCACAGACAAAAGCATTCAGCTTATTTCCTCTCTCCCTATTTTTCTTACTACTTGTGTATCTCAGATGTTCTATTGTTTGTTAAAAAACACATTTTATTTTCATTTTTTTGATGTTAGTATTCATGAGGTAAAGAAGGTGTTAATATCATTATCTTGTTTTAGATAAAGATGGATTTCAAACGATTCTCTGTGAGGAATATAATAGTCTGTGTAGCTGGTTGTTCATGATACTTCTGAGAGAAAATATATTAAGGGTATTGAGATTTTATGAAAAAATATTCTGCATTATGGTGTGGTTATTCTTTAAGGGTTTTTTTATAAGGTTTGCAATGGATATACTTTGGCTTTCATACATTCCTTGTCAAATCCTCCGGAATTTGGAATGCACAGATAAAAGGGCAGCTACTCCTGGGAGGAAAAACCTAGGCAGCAACTTAGCAATCAAACCTATAGTTAGACATATGTCTAACTAAAACTGACAATGATTTCCAAACTGTTTAACAACCTCAAGCTTTGGCAAAGGTTATATAAATTACTTTGGATTAGTTTCCACTGGCATTTATAGGCATAATTTTATAAGTTTTATCACTTTACCATTTTCAATTATTAAGTATTCACAAACCAAATAGGATTAAAGTGAAACCTTGCATTTAGTAAGCAATATGTATGATTATTTTTCACTGCACACTAGTGAAGGTTAGAGCAGATGGGGATCTAGCATGGACAAATAGAAGATTATTTTTGGGGAAAACAAGAACAATAGTATATAAATATTACAAAAACTGGCAATGCAATAGATTGGTTCTCATTTCCATGTATTTATAACACAGTCCCTTTAGAATACCAAATGACTGGTCATTATTTTGATAGAGACACTGATTACTTTGTTTCCTTCTATTTCCTTTGCAATCACATAAGCATTGTGACAATAACAATGAAATCTGCAGAGAATGGTTGCAGAATTTGATAGATAGCGAACTTATCAGTAGGCATTCTGGAATTGACAGTCTGCTTTAGCAGAGTTGCATGTAGGAATTTGGAACTTAGACAAAGGCAGCACTTTTAACACTGTTTGCTAGCTAGGAAGCCTGAGGCCAGGATGTGTGTAAGCGTTAGTGTCTTGTCATATACAGTGTCACATGTGTAGTCTGGTCTCTTGCAGTGACGCCAGGCAGGACAGAGCTGCTGGCATGGGCCAAGGACCAGTTCTGATGAACAAAATGGCCCAGCAGTGGTTTAGAACCAAGGAAGTTTAACTTTATGTGGACAAGCTATGCTGCGCCAGGTGTCTGCTGTGACAGAGAATGGTCCCTTGACTATTTAATATATTGAAATAGATGTAACTTGTTTGTCTTTTAGGACAAACAGAGTTTGTCCTTTAACAATCAGTGTGAAATCATGTCTGGCAGAATTGAGAAGAAAAACAAAATCCTATTTATAACAGAAGTAATAAAGCTAAATTCCAAGTAGAGGCACTCACAAAGGACTTCCCCCAATTTAGGATTTTCACCATCTACAGTGAACTAACTTGTATGAGTAGATTTTAAAAGTGTGATAAGCAAGAGAATTAGACGAAGCTAATAAACTTCATTTTTCAGAAGGGCTTTAATAGTGCAGTATCAGTATAACACTAGCCACAGCTATGCAGAATCCAGCTTAGAGCTGGCTTTGATTCAACTGTGCTGGTGTGAAGTTCTCTCTTGCATCTGTTTGCAAATGTAGCCTGCTGATGTACACCTATAACAGCATTTATAATTGCAGTTGAAAGCACAGTTTTGAGTAGTTAAGGATGTCATCTATCTTATGCTGTCCACAAATAAGAATACTATTCTTACCAAGTAAAAAAGAAGTTCAGACTTAATCACAAGAATGTAAATGAATTGGATTTTTAATGACTGAAGAAGTCTTTTAATGCACATTGAACTCCACTAGCATTTGTTGCAAGATCTTTTAAAAGCTGAGTTTATGAATCTGTTTTGGATTTTTTTTCTCAATAAAATTTTGGGGGTGTAATCAATACATCATCACTTTGAACTATTGTTTTGAACGGTTTTATTTTTTGTTTGAGTTTGTAACAATGAATCCTACTGCTAAATGCAAAAAATGTTGTAGTTTCTCAACTAGCAAATCTCAGGACTCTTAGACTGAGCTCAAATTGTGATGAATTCAAGACTATGTCTGCATCTGAAAAACCTTTAAACCACTATTTTTTTATTCTTTTCTTTTCTCCTTGCCTCACTTTGCCTTGACTTTCAGGTAGAATTGGAAAAGAAATCAGCGGGGGTAGGAAATCTTGATTTATTTGGTTTTACAAGAAATAAATATTTTCAGTTTGTTAATATAGATTAAAAAAAAAAGAAAGAATAAAACAAGGAAAACAATCAAAACAGTTAATACAAAACCTTCCATACTTAAATAAGCCCTGCTTATTATTTCTATTCTATTATTTCTTATTAAGATACAAGAATACTTTGGGTAAAATGTAGTAAGTTCCTAAAGCACTGGCTCTTAAACTTCACAGATTCATGATCAATAGTGGAAACATCATAGGAGAGTCTTTAATAAGATATATTAAAAGAGATTCTCAGTCTTCAGATTACTTAAATGGTTCAATAAGTCTAAGCACTAGGCTGCTTTTTCCTGTAGTTTCACATTTTCGTTTCACATTTTCACATCATTAATGTGTGTTATTGTGTGTATCACCAAAGAGTTTTTAATTTTCTTTCTTTTATAATTTATTGACTGCATGACATAGTTAAAAAGTGTATTTTACTTTTGCAGAATTCTAACTGTGCTGGACACACACCACCATCATCTGTTTGGTCCCTTTTATACACTTTTTGAAGGTTACTCTTCTGTAATTAAAAACAAATTTTCTGCCTGAATGACTTTTTAGGTTTTAATTATATGTATGCACATTTTGCAAACCTATATTGTTACTAGGGTCTTTAGTAAATGTCCTGATTTGATGAAGAAAATGAATTGAAAATGTATTGTGAATGTTTTTACCACTGTGGAAGATTTTAGAGGTTTTCCAAAACTCTATTAAATTTCCATCCTCTACAATAAAGAAATAAATAAACAAGAAGAACAACAACTGTGAACTTTTGTTTCAATAATGTTATATATTGGCCATTGGGATTTTCAGCTTATTGAATAACTCTATGGAATAGATATGTCTCTTGTCTTCAGCAGAGCTGGGGAAAGATATCATCTCTCATTACAATTCTGTTGCAACTTTTAGTTGAACATCAAAACTTTTCAGGCTTTTGGACTGGATTGTTTGTGTTGTTAGACAGAGCTCAAAGGCACTGGCTCGTGTTTGTTTGACAGACTATCACTTACAGTGCAATGAAGGAAGGCGTCTTTCTGTCAGCATAATCTGAAAGTTCTTCACTTTCACTACATTCTGCTGCATGCTGATTGTCACCATGGTGTTGCCTTAACCAAGGAATGAACTGTGGGGTTGAGCAGGGAAAAAAAAAATGCTTGCTACTCATATGCCTCTGTTTTATTACCAGTCTGTTGTAAATCACTGAGCAGCTGATGACATTTAGTCAGGGACAGCAATCAATAAAGAGAAAATCAGAGCTCTTAGAATACCTCTGCTGGCTTTGCCTGCTCAGCTTGTTCTGCCCTGTTCACAACATGCAGCAAACCTGAGCTTGGAATGTAGCACAAAGTAATTTTTTACCCCACTCAATTATAAATGCTTGGTTTCTTAATATTTAATGCCATGATTAACACTGTGATGAGCCGTGTCACACTTTTTATTTGTCCCTTTCATCTGAAGGATCCCAAAATGCTTTCCATACCTCTGATTACACAAAGACTACAGAAAGGTTTCTTAATCCAACAAGGGGGAAAAAATGACTTTAACAGTGTAGCACATCTCATTGTTATTAATGATAATAATCATTCCTGGCACTGTCCGTAAGTTTCACCTTTTTTGTGAGGCTCTCAGAAAGCAATTTATAATCCAGCATTGGAAGTCTTCACACACAGTTTCACAATACAGATAAGCTTATATCTGCAGTAAAGGAAAGTGGAGGCACACACATTAAGTTACCCAAGTCAACAATGCAGTTATAATTGGAGATCTAAGGAACTTTGAAAAAGTTCACATATTCTCACCTTGATGTCCTATTTTAGCTGTTATGACATATTTCTGAACTAAATGTCAAGATAAGATGTGACAATCTAGGGAAGAAAATCCAATTTCATCCTATTTGGATAATTAATTTTTTCTAGACTGAAAAAGCTCTGCCTTGGTTGTGAGACATGAATACTAAAAAATATAAAGAGGAACTGAGGAACACTATGAATTTTTCAAGAGTTCTGGAAAGTTAACAAGTTATTTTCAGGCTTAGTGAGCAGAAAATTGCTATGTTTGCAGTAAATCAGTTTAGTCATTAGGACAAATCTGGTGCTTATGGCACATACCAGGAGCCTCCATGTGCAGGATGAAAATATCAACCCAGGTATAATGAGAAGTTTAGTTGCCTGAGATGTGGACTTGGGGGCAAATAGCTGACAATCTCTGTGTGGAGGTTGAAATAGCCATATGGCATATATATATATATATCTCAGCTAATATCAGCCCATTTGTTGATGGCACACAAAGTCCTAGCTTTCACTTCTGTGTAGTGTGCAGAGATTAATATATGTTCTTCCATCCCCCTCCCCATCAGCTCCTTATCCCCTGAACTGCAGACTACACACTGCTTATGGTGTCTGAGAATAGGAATCGCAGTGGAGAAACAAATTTCATTCTATGCCCTCTTCCTGTCAGGCCACCACAGAGGCAAAACAGCACATGAGTCTTGGGACTGGTGAGACAGGGACCTTGGGGAGCCTGGTTAGACAGCCTGAGTGAATGAGGGAAAAGAAATGCTGCGACCAAGTGCTTCTCTTTGAATGTGAATGACCTGCGACTTTCTTTCCTCCAGATAATTATTCTGCATTTTTCCAGACCTCATTGCAATCTTTTAAATATTGCATTTGTGGTTTCATAGTGGCTGAGTGTCTACCAGACAGTTAGTGAGAAGACTCTGCTCCCTCCAGGCAGGGCATGTAGCATCAGAAATGTCAGCTCTTATACTTGGTCCAGTTTGCATGTTGGGCATGTACTGCTCACTGTTTTGTCTCCTGCTCTAGGATCCTAAGGTTAGCTGTCACCACGTGGGACATCAAAATCTGTCTCTGACAGAAGAAATCTTGTAACTTAGGGGAGATGTCTTCATATGTTATAAATCATCCAGATTAATTTGTCTTTCCCTCTAGGTGAAATTTAAACGGTACCTCTTCCTCCTTCCCTTCTCTCTCCCACCTTTTTTGAAAACCTTTGCTGATTATGTAGTTTCAGCTGTAAGAAGTATTCTCTGTGAAACCTGTATTTAGCAAACAGAAATAAATGCATCCAGCAACCAGATATCTTCTCTTCTGCCATGCATCATAATCATTCTAAAAAAGATATTAATCTCACAAGACTTTAGTTGTAAAATTGCTTTAGTTGCTTCTGACCTTTTTTCACTCTTCTGCAGTCTTTGTACAGCCCTATTCATTTATCCATCAATTCTGAAGACAAAAGCTCCTGAGAGTTTTTTGAAGAGCCAGAGTTTTGTGACTGTAAAGCAAACATTGTGAATATTTTCATGAAACTTGTTTTTAATATTTTCCTAATTTTAGAAGCTTTCCATGTGGATTGTGTCACATTTCATTATACATTCTAGACAAAAGAGCCTATTAGTCTGACAGCAGTAAAGATATTCTTAATTCCTTTAGTATCCTTCCCATTCTGCTGACTGGGATGCCACAAAGAACATGAGCCTTTCTGAAACAGGCGTAAAGTAAACAGCTTGTTATATAGGTCATCTTTATTTCATATTCATTAATGCTTTATTGTTCATGGCTTTTTACTTAATTGTATTTATTTATAGAAATTTCCCACTCAAGGCAGTTTGGCATAGTATCTACAAAAGGAGTTTATTTAAATATTTACATACTTAACATGCAAGAGTTATATGATAAAATGTTTGGAACAGCTTTTATGTAACTGTTCATAATTTGAAAACAGCAAAGTCCTTACCTTCTGTTCCCTTCTTACTAAGAAAAAATAAAGTCACCATAAACTACACATTAAGCATTGAAACTGATCTTTATGGTCAATCAGACACATGAACACAGGTTGAGTGTCATAATTGTCAATGAATTTATCTGGTTATGCTGGGGCTCTGAGAGATTTTTTGTGAATCTGTATTCTCTGCAGCTTGTCATGAGGAGACCCCTTAGTCATGTATCTTTGTGAGAGTCTGTTGATTACCAGAAAACCCTGCAACATCAAAAATCCTTCACAATTAGTAACCAATCTCAGAACACATAAGAGAAATGAAAGTTTTTAAAATAAATTTGGACTTGAGTAGAAAAGCCTTATAGTCCCTTAAGTGTTAAATTGGTTTCTATCAAACACAAACTGGCAACTGTATTTTATACAACATCAAAAGGATTGAGGCATCGTGGGAATAGACTAACCTTTCCTTTCTGTTGTTTCAATGGACTAATAATTAATTCATTACTTTTCATGAATATGTCAACAAATTTTTAACAACTGCCCAAATCTTCTGTAATGATATGTTTAAATCAGGCAGGTATAATGACCCATTAAAACTAGATGTGTGAAAGGTCACAGGTCATCCCAAGGGTACTGCCTGCCCTTATTAATGCATTAGTAGCTATTAGTTATACTGCTACCCTGATACCCTGCCAAAGAATGAATTTTCTTATGAATATCTAGCAGGTATAGTACAACTCTATTGTGAAAGGAGAAAAGTAAGAGATAATATGAAGATGTATTAGAGGTGTATCTTAAGACACTTGCATGTATTTCTCAGCCAGGATTTTCAAGAATGTAAAAGTACATGGGCTTGATCATCATTTAAATCCCTCCTTCTTCACATTGGTTCTGAAAGACAGAAAGCAGAATGCAGGTTTGATTCATGTTTTGTCCATCCTATTTCTGGCATCTGAGCTGAAAAGTTGCTTTGCTGTTCAGGGACTGACTAGGATAACTGGACATTAAGTGTCCATTATTATTTCTTTTAAAAACAGTGAAAAATCAGGTCAAGTCAGATGTGTAGAAACTGCAACAAAAGTCATGTGGCTTAGCTCAAATGCTGCTTAGGACTTACCTTAAAGCTTTTTATACAGATACTAGAATGGTTCACTTGTCTGACTATGCTTTCTTCTATATCTGAGATTTAGTATTAAAAAAGCCAAAAGCTGTCCCCTTTGTTACTTTTTAAAAAAAATTTATTTGACAACCATTTTCTTCTTTTCTGAAGAAGAAATACTTATAAAAATTGATTTTTTTTTTTAATCTGAGTAGAAACACCCTTTTTGAAGAGCCAGAATTAGGGTACACTGATGTTCTATGCAAGCTATAGTGTTAGAAATTAATAAGCATTTTCTCTGTGTGATGTTGGTTTCCCTAGGTACATCCACAAGAGCAGTCCACTGTAGGAGAGGGAGAGTGAAGTCTATTTGCACAGTCATTTATAGATTGGGACAGAACCTGTTCATGGGGTGGGAGAAGGAAAGAGAGAGGAGAAAATGCTTTCCATAAGAAATGGAAAAGATGCTTAAGGAGATTATGAATAAGCAATACTCTGCATATTGCAGGCCCACAGGCCACATGCCCTACGTACTTGCTGCGGTGTGCCATCATAACCACATACACATGCATTATCTCATGGGTTGCCCTTTCTTATAAGAAGTGGGCTTACTGCCTGTGTTCAATTTAATTACAGAGGGAAATATAAGCCAATGCCTAGATTCAGCCTAGAAGAAGGTGCTTCCTGATCTTTTTCCTAGCCTGAGAATCCCAATAAAGTGCATGGTTCTGTATGCAGATATCTTAATGAGCCTAGGCAGTTTGCCATCTTGAGCTTAAGCCTTTCAACTGTTTTCATATGGAGACCCTCCAAGAACTTAGAGCCAAACCAAGAAGCCAGTGACAGTCTGTGTCATGTGGTCAGGAAAATAAAACACCCATGTGTGGTGGCACATACTGCAATGCAGACTGCACTGTACTTGTCAGCAGTGGTGTGGGCCAAGTCTGAAAATATTCTTTTTGCAGCCAGTCTCAGCCTCCAAGAAGTGACATACTAATCCTAGAAGCCTGCAGTATACCACTGCAGCAGATCTTCCTGTGCACATAATCACAGACTCCTGTGAAAAATGTTCTTTAAAGGTATCATAGAATCATATGGACAGCCTTTAAGCTCACACGGAGTTCCGCTCAAATGATGTGTATGTAGACTCTTCCTGTCAATGCCTCTCATGTCTTCGATTTGCAAGACAAAATATATAATTAGTGATTAATCAATCACTTCTCACATTACTGTTTTGATCAGCTGACACTGCAGTTTATAGACTGCAAATCATAGTTCACTTGCAGGAAGGATGACGAGGCTCCAGAGGCAGTGCCAATCTCATAAATAATGGAATGAGAAAGTCATGTGGTCCTGTTGAAGACCCAAGATGGTTACTGGTACAGAGAGCTGGGCCTTATCTTCCTTAACTGAAATATTTATACATTTTTATAACTATATCAGAGAAAACTGAAGAGGGTGAGTATTCTTCTCTGAAAGGGGGCTAGGCTCACAACTTAGAGGAGCCAGGGCAAAGGCCTGTGGCATGGCTCTACCTTACTCACACTGTTTGCCTTGGGAAAATCCAGGTCTACTGCAAGCATGGCTACCAAGAGCAATTAGGACATAACCATAGCAGTATAAACTGGTTTCAGCTTTAGATTTTTGCAGTTCTGTGAGTTAGTGTTAAAATAAGTTTATACATATCTTTTGGGTGTGTGATAACCTGCCACAGATGACTCTGTTTGAGCACAGGAATTGGATCGAATATCCATGTGATCTCCACAGCTCTCTTCCAACTTCAGCCCTGCTGTGATTCTTTGATTAATATACATTAATAGCAAGTCATGTCACAGTTATAAAACTTACAATTTTTAAAATTCAGACCAGTGTGGGTACTCACTGCCAAAACTGGTTGCTAAATTGGTGTCTGCAAGTGGTGGTGTTATTACCTGTATATATGCTCTGTTGCTTCTGCTACGCTGAGTAAATTTTTAGGTAAGGGTAAGGCACTAATTGTATGTGCATAATTGTGTGTGTGTGTTATTATTTTGCATTGTTTGTGAGTAAATTTAAAAAAATCAATAATTTGTGGAAGGCATGGTACGTATTGTGATTTCCTTCCTATAATCACCCTCTGTTTCTGCCCAACCAGTTGTTTTGGCAACAATAACCAGTGAATATCTAAAACTTCCAAGGTTAAAAAAAATACTGAAGTTGTGAAGTGGAATTCCCTTAAGACCTTTCTCTGAGAGAAGATCTGGCAGAAGAGAAAGATATTTTTACTTTTGTGCTTGTGGGCAAAACCCACTGTTTTCTTTCATACTGCTTTCCAAGCCCTCCAGTTTTGTTGGGACAATGGAAATAACACCAACTGACAGATGTTCCTATTGAAGTTTTAATAAATCCTTAAAAAACATTGCTAAGATAGCAGCATCACTATTCTGTGTCCTTTGATGTATTTGTTAGACACACCCATAAAAATTTAAATTGAATACAGGCTCTACCACCAAACGAGTTAAGTTGTAAAAGAAACTTTCATTCTTTTCTAGAACCAGAAGCAATTATCCACAGCTCAAAGAATTTCAGCAGACATAATGAGGGTATGATATTAACCAGTCAATTGGACTAATCTGAATGACTGTCTGTACTCCCAGCAAAAGAGGCCTTATTATAGTTACAGCTATTACACTGCTGTAGTTACAAGGTTACTTAGAAAGCTGAACTCAATCTATCAGCATATTAGAGACTGAAATGCCAAATCATCAAACTGTAATCCTTAATATACCATTTAGAAATGGTGGGATGAGGAACAAGCCTATATGGAAACTCAGAGAGCATAGGAACTCCTTGACATAATTCTTCTCCATATTCTGAACCACTCATTCATCTGAATGATGTGAGGGAAGTTCCTATATGTTTTTTCTTCTTTCTGGAAGTTTTCTTCAGCTTGCAACTTGCTAGTGACACTTCTTGCATTGTAAGTTCTCATTTAAATGAACTCACTAAAGAGATTATATTTCATTATTACGGATTTTTTTTTTTACATTTGACTAATAAGAAAAGTGAAAAAGCTAGCATAAGTGTTGATACTGCATTATAGGATCTGGAATCATAATAATCAGGAAAAACAACAGGTTATTTCATGACTGGTAAAAATGGCCAGATTTTTTTCTCTCAAAACGTGCCGTTGAGTGCATTTTTCATGCGTGATGAGGGTTCAACTGTGCTTCATTGCAAGGCCATAATTAGACAAGACTATTGCATACTACATTATGCATCTGGAGGTTAGAAGTGAGGATGATCAGGACCATAAAAGAAAAAGATTTTCTGCTCAATACTGAGAGCTGGAATGAGGGAGAATCTGGAGCTGGATTTCAGATCAAATGAGTTCAAGAAATGAACTAACAAGAACAATAATATAAAGTCCCTATGAGAAAGCAAGGCATGAAGAGAAAGACTTCTGATCCAAACAGAAGGAACTGCAAGAAGGACTGGACATGAACCTCGTACTGAGAGGAAAACAATAGTGTGGAGTGTTCTTTTCACTGGAGTGGGCTGACATCTTTCTTTGGCATCCTCACGGAAGTATGGAAATTGAGGGAACCACACCAATGAGAACAGAGTAAAAGTTCTTGGCTAGAAAGAGCTATTTTCCTTCCAATTTAACAAAAAGAGACTGAAAAGAAACCTGAAAGTTCTACATTAAGATACAAAAGGACAAATATGAGCATGTGACGTAGGAGAGAAAGGTGTTTCTTTGTTTGAACTCTTATACAAGATGTCTGTTTTCACCAGAGAACCAAATCAGCCAAAGACAACTGGAAGCCCGGTACAGGCATGATCTGATTTTCGACTTTGCAGTTAGGCTTTTAGAGGTTGATTGTCTCTGAAACCTGTATTGGATGAGCTTACTTGCCTGCCTTACAGAAATCATTGATTTTAATCTCAAGTAGCATATTAGGAACAGTAAGAAAAATATCATATAGTAATAAAGAACAAATATATAGCAAATAAATCTAGTATCTAGAGGATATTCTGGTGTAGTAGCTTAGGACTCTTTCTATAAATTATTCTATTCATAGGTAGATGTGAACATATTTTGGTTCTATCTCAAGCCAACTGTTAAACCAATTCCAACGCCAAAGTTATATTGCACGAGTTATGTCACGTGCAATTCAAAGTGATAAGCCCAGATCAGATTACTAAAAGTACCATTTGGCTAATGACCAATGTACTGCACATCAGCTTGCTGTGCGACTTTGATGACAAGGTACCTTAATCTCTTTTATACCAGTCCACTAGTACACAACAATTAAACAAGAGCGTATTCTGGCTGTGAGACTAACTTTATCTCCTCAATAATTCAGAATTTCTTTAAAAATTTGATATTTCTTTTCAATGTTCCCCTCTTCTAACTCTGTTTTAAGACCATGAGTAACTCTGACTCTTCTGTTTGGTCTCCATTCCTGCTTTCTCTTCTCCTTCTGAACCTGTTCCTCTTCTGCTGCCTCTGGGCTTAGCAGTTCCTTCCCTCACTTTAGAATATAACCTCTATCTCAGATTGCTGCCACAGAATCCAGAAGGTGAACAAAAAGGTGAAAAAAAAAGGAGAAATCTGTGTAACTGTGGAAGTCTTTGTACATTTGGTACCTATACCCATTGACATTTTATACAATTATATTTAACTATATATAGTTAAAGAAAATTGTATGTATATTTATATATATATGTATATATTTATATATATATTTATATATTTATATATTTTTGTATATATATATATATATATATAATATAAACATTTCCATATTTTTTTTTCTATGACAATAGATATTCTCAGTATTTTTTATGGGCTACCCTCCACTAACAGATGTTTTGGGTGTATCAAATTCTGTCCAAAAAGGACACTTTTTGAGAATTTTCTTAAATAATTACAACATTAGTGTTTTATTTGAGCACAGTAATTCCAATTTGAATATTTAAACAGATCTACAGCATTCTAAAATATTATTTATTCCTCTAGTAATTGTTGAAAGGCATGATTTTAGTTATACAGTGTCATGAGAAAAAAGCATTCCTTGTCCTCACTGGAGAAAAGTTACCACTTTAATACTAGATTCCTTTATGAAGGATTCATATAATTTTATAGCCTTATAGTTCACAGAAAGTTTTTTTTTTAAAAGGTTCAGCTCAATGTTCATTTTAATTTAGCTCTTCTATAATGGAGTGTTTTTTACTGGAATGTTTACAGTTGGTGCATAGATAAATCATAAACAGAAATTCTAATTTTTTGGTAGTTATTCATATAAGTTCCATTATAGCCACACTGCAGGCAGTGATGCACTTCAGGGATTGTGCTGATGCTGATGTTATAAAGCAGAAGAACAAAGTTTAAATGGTCTGTAAATGTCAGCAGAATCCTGATAGTAAATTATGACCTTACTATTGACTCCTGAGTACCTTTAGCTACATTTTGTGCATTTCATATAATGAAAGTGTAGTTCTCTTCAGATGACATAAACAAAAGAGTAGTATATTCATGAATTAAAGAGGATATCAGATACCTATCAGGAGCTCTGTGAAGTTATTTGGAGAAGTGAAAGTCATCTTAGGAAAGCAATAATATCTAGTGAGTAGTATTGCAAGAAATACTAGCATCTGTATTCTCACAGGAATTAACTTATTTTTAACTTTTTTTTTCTTTGGTGTAAGAGTTCAATATACAGAACTCTGAGATTCAGCATATTAAGCTTTCTTTATTCTTAAGCATAAAATTTGGATTCTTGCCTTGCTTTTCATTTATATATTGAAACTTTGTAGCTTTGAGGGGATACATTAATGTCCACTGCAGTGTCTGTGCCCATGAATGAGGTTCCGAGGCAAACTGAATTCAATAATACAGAGTTGATTATGGTTAACAGAACCACAGGTTTGTGCTTGACATATAAGTGACCTTGTAATCCTCTCCTTAGAATTCTTGCCACCATTCCTCCCTCCTGCCACTCTCCTTTATTGTGTTTTAAAATTAGGTTAGAAGGACTTTGGGGCAGAGACCATCCTGTCACTTACATTCCAAGGAAGAGCTTATTTTTTTTACTGCACTGGAAATGTATCTATTGTGCAGATAATTTTTTGAGCTCCTAGTTGTAAATGTTAAAATTTCATATCCTCCTCATTCACATTCCCTTCATAATCCTAGGTGGCATTCAAGAAAGTTATATGTTGCTCATTTCATTTCACAGCAATGAAAATGATCTCCACTGGCTTCTTTCTTTCCTCAACATCACCCAAAAATTCCTGCCTTACCTATTTCTTTCATACCATTTTACTTACTGTTGTAAATCTGGGTGTAGTCAAAGTGATATTAATAATTTTTTTTTTGTGTGTCTAACCAATCCCAAAATTCATTTGTTCCTTTGTACAAAACACATAGCTGTGCCAGTGAGCTTAGTAAGGCAGTGCTGGATTGTATCTGGTTTGGGATAAACATCTTCATATGCTGCTGCTCTTTTGTTTGGGACGCAAAGGCCATTCCTTTTAAAAAGTTAGTCTGTTGGGAGAAGAGTACGGCTACAAAGTAAAGGAAAGCTGTTTGAATGTGTCACCAGTGAAGTCAGTGCACAGCCAGGATAGGATTGAAGCTTTGAAATTCCTATTAAAAAAAAACTTTGAAGCCTTTGGAGTTTCTCCTTGGCAAATGATGATACCCTAGTACAGGAATTCTTCCCCTTTAAAAATAGTGGGATCATCAGGCACCTTTATTGTCCTTATCAGAAATAGCTACTGTCTTTTACTGCTAAAAATGGCTTCTGATGAGTACACAATGCTGTACTGCAGATACACTGGGTAGTATTTTAGAGGCCATAAGAATTCTGTACATTAGAAATAAATAGCTCCTTCTAATACCAGGAAAATCCAAGTGATGCCTAAATTTCTTATATATCCTGCGTCAGAAGCCAGCTAGGAACTAATAATAAATCAGTATTGATTGAAGCACTCAGGAAGGTCAGAGAACCAAAGTGTTGTGAATTTGACAAGTGTGGTCAATAAAAGAGGCAAATCCCATTTGACCATTCAAAACAAACACAGTTCTTGAAATATTCACTGGAAACTTCATCAGATTTTTAAAAAATATCTTACATAAGCATTTTTCAGACCCTGATGAGCTATTGGCTTTCATCCTTAATAACCAGTATAAGGATGCTGACATACCTTGACTACAAAAACCTGGGCTGCTAATGAAGCAACATGGAAGCAGAGAAGTAGTGAACCCTTCTCAAGGGGTCTTCTGTCCTTGTTGAGTTCAGGCATCATGTGGGTGAGAAAAAGTCTTATATCATCTGAATGGGAAGACAGGATTTTAGTCAGAGCATTTTGTATATTCTTAGGAAACCTGGACCTATTGTTTCTATCCAGCTGCTCTGTTCAGTGTGTTCACAGCAGATCAGAGCTCTTCCAAGCTGGGAGCCCATGGCCTATGCCCATCTCACTGCATCTACATCTTTTCCCAGTTTCTGCTCCAATGCTGTGTTCACCTTCAGAACCATGCAAAACCATTATCCTTTACGTATTTAAGTACCTGCTGAAGACTCACTTTTATTGAGCTGTTTGTCAGAGGTTATATCACTATAAATATAAAGATGCACAAGCATCATGTCATATAGAGCAATTTCTCAAAATATTTAGATATGGTTCTTATGCTACATCAGTGGTCACACTTTTTTATCTATAGGTTTTACTAGCAGCACCAGATAAATACCTATTGAGACTGAAAACAATTGTTTTTCAAACAAGCATAAGAAAATGTGAGTTGATGGTTTAGTCATCTCTGGTATTAAATAGCCCAGGAACACAAGCAGTTAGCACAGGCCATCCCCTCTAGTTGCGTATATCTCTAGGAGTTTGCATATAAATACATTTACTCAGACAACTGCTCTGGAGCTTTCAGACTGATTTGCAGTGGAATGCTTGGAAACAAGTCATACGTCTGAGCTCAAGATGCTGCACACACAGTTTGCTGCAAGAAAAGACAATTGACTTCTGCTTTATCTTCACTGAAGGGGAAAGACATAAAATAGTCATAGAATAGTTTTGGATGAAAGGAATCTCTGGAGGTCAACTAATCCCATCCCCTGATGAAAACAGGTCTAGTTAGATCAGGTTGTTCAGGGCCAGCCAAGTTTTTACCACCACTGAGGACCGCCCCTCACAATGTATATGTGTCTGGGCCTTATATCCAGTTTAAATTTTTTACATTCAAAGACTTCCTAAATTCTACTGTGAGCCTTTTAATTAAAAATTGGTTTCCCAGTTTAGATACTTTTATACCAGATTTTATACTAACTTTGGAAAAAGAGTTTTCATATGACAAGAGGTATACAGACTTTGAATATAAACCAAAATTTACCTCCGAACTTTTAATCTAAATGTTTAAACCAAAGCTTTTATTCCTAAAATAGAACTTGCACATGCTTAGATTCAGTCTATATTCTAACAAGCATGAATTTGCTGATTGAAGAAAAGAAAACTTCTGATATTCCCCTGCACCTTTTGAAAATGCACCATGTCCAAACGAAATAGGAAAAAAACCCCTCCATTTATTAGAGTAACCCAGGTTTCATTTTGTACTCATATTTCTACCTAAACTAGAAGCAGAATATAATCTGCCCTTTTTACCTTGGTGCATGTTCTGTTTGGCCGTTTAATGGTTCTGATGTTGACAAGCCAATCAAATGAAAAACATTTTGATTTAGCTTTTTAATTATTACTTTATTTTATTTGTGTTCACTGAGATGAAATAGAAAGGAACTGCAAAAGCTATATGCCCTTGAGACGCAAAAGGATTCTTGTGAAGAGGTAATATCTTTGGAATAGTGTACTGAATGTTAGCTATTGTGGGCTGTGCTGAAACATTTCACCACTCTAGTCAGAAAGAAGATTAAAACCTCCCATGTGCTATAGAGCTGACCAGTGACAAGTCATCTCATCCAGCAGGGAAGATGCATGTGTAGGAGACAGCAGGACTCTTTTGTCGGTCACAGCAGATGGGAGCAGTGAAGTGATTTTATGAGATGTGAGATGATGGACTGAAAGATTGAAATTGTAAAATATTCTTGCTTGTCATGAAGGGCAAGAGGTTTTATTTTTAAGGTTTTCTAATCAGTGTCAGGTTTAACAATCCCTAATGCATAGCTATAAGTGCTAGCTGCAACAATAAAGAAGAGCCTGATTGTCTCTGTTCTGAGGTAGCTGTGGACTGTGTTGATCTGTAATTGCAGAGTACTGAAGTGGTCTCTTACATTCAGTATTAGCATGTTAACTATAGACACTCTGGGGCTCTGCATAGTGAAACTCATGCCAAATTTCAAACGTGTGTTACTTTTGTCTGCTCACAGCCATCTGATGGTTACAACCAACAAACACTGTCAGCATCATGCAAAGTACTGAATACTGGTTGTCACTCTATTGACTAAGTCAACTGACCATAGTCAGTCTCTGAGAAGTGCTGCTCCCAAGACCTCAGCACCACAGCAAAGTTTTGCTATGCAATAAGACTCAACGGTCCCATTTTACTGACCTTTTTTTTCCATTCCACCCATCAGAATGGAAATAGTCAAAAGCAGCAGTTTCAAGATCTGAATGAAATTTTCATACTACACTTTTATCCTTAGCTGCAAGCCATTACTGGACACTACTTTGTCCAATTTAAAATGGTTTTGATATCCATGGTTATCTGTTCTGCAACACCAAAGCTAGGGGAAAAAGGTCTTTTTTGACTGCAAACTCCTTGACATATCAGGTGAATCTCTGTGCAGTGAATTTACACTTGCTGACAATAGGCTTATTTAGGTTTTGCTCTTGAGACTTAAAATTAACTCATGGATCACACTTCCCCTGAATTTGAAGGCAAAAATTGAAACCATTAACTTAAAAATACTTTCCTGCCCTGCTGTGCCCTTCTTCAGTCAAATTATTGGGACTGATATAATTTTTTTTTAATTTCAATCAACAGAGGCTGTGTTTACTTGATTTTGCTTATATACTTTATATACTTATATAAAAAGCTTAATTTCAGTATTCCTCCTTCTTTCTCATCAAGTCTGTAAAAGGATGGAGTATTCTGCCTGTCTGCCTTTAGACAAAATTCTATCTTGTAATGAAAGTTCCAGTCTAAATTGATGTTGGTGGCTAGAAATATGATATCCTAGCCAACTTTTTAGTAATAGTCTTCATTCCTCTCTTATTCTCAGCAGTAGCTCTGGCATTCATTATCTATTTAATATCTGATGCCAATTCCATTAAAAAGGAATCCAATTGAAATGTACAAAATTCAGTTTCAAACTTTGGTGCACAGAATTTTTGTTCAAATGTGACCTCTATTTCTTGTGCATGTTATCAATTTTCAAATGAAATATTTGGATTTGCAAAATAGTCCAGCTTGCAAAAGGGGAGATGTGAAGGCAAGTAGTTTTCATCAATGGGGGACTTTATGATGTATCAGCTCCTGCTGATTTTCCTTTTCTATCCACAGGCGAAGCATGGAAATTCTCCTTTTGAGGGGCAACAGAATCTTTTGTTAGACCACAATAGAAAAGCTTACAATACTAAATTTTTATTGTATGCAAGACAACTCATAATACTCTTATTGTAGGCATCTCCAAAGGTATGTGTGTGTCATAGTATTTGATGTTCTTGAAAATAATTTTCCTCTCTTTTCAGAGTGCACAGATTCTTTTTTTAAGAGACAATCTACACAGGTGAGCAGATAAAATATAGAGTACTGTCCAAAAGTCAAAAAGTTATGAAGAAATTCCAAGGTTTAGAGATATGTTGTGGGAACTGGAGTAAGAAAGATGTGAAAAATGGGTAAAATAAGACCAGACAAGCTACACCAGAATAAGATTATGAAAAGCAAAAGGCAAACACAAATCTTGAATAGAAAGGTGAAGAGATGAACAGATTAAAATATTTAGTTGCCTTGTTGCTATGACAGCAACATTATTTCACAAGGACTAGATAACACAGAATAGACTTGCAGGATGACTAGTAAGAAACATGTTCCAAGAGTCCTAAGGATAATGTTCATGATGTGCACTTGGTTTTTAAATGTTGAGCTTCAAAATGCCTTCTGTGATTTTAGGAGTGTGATCCTGAGGCCTGTTACAGTTCTCCAACTGATGTCCACTAAATAAAAATCAAGACAGAAACTTTAAACTATTCATATCCAGCAGAGAGAAGATAGGAAATGCTAATTATACTAAATTCCATTTCATATGGAGTGTTTTTACATCTGAAAAATATATGGAATGTTTTTCCACATGTTTTTCTTGTGGTTACTTTTGCATTAATGTATCTTTCTAACACTAAATTTCCATTAAGTGGACATAAAAAATTCTCTCAGATGTTATGTAAATTTTCCTTGCCATAAAGTGAAGATAGGATGTGGAAATTTTTGTATTTTTGGAAGAACAACTTATTCTAAACAAACTGTTTTGAATAGTCTTGTGCTCTCTTGAATATATGACTGCTAGTTAAATACCCCGGAATAAAAACTCCTGACCATGGTCTCATTCCTTTCCCCTCCCCTCCCCCTCCCTTCCCTTCCCTTCCCTTCCCTTCCCTTCCCTTCCCTTCCCTTCCCTTCCCTTCCCTTCCCTTCCCTTCCCTTCCCTTCCCTTCCCTTCCCTTCCCTTCCCTTCCCTTCCCTTCCCTTCCCTTCCCTTCCCTTCCCTTCCCTTCCCTTCCCTTCCCTTCCCTTCCCTTCCCTTCCCTTCCCTTCCCTTCCCTTCCCTTCCCTTCCCTTCCCTTCCCCTTCCCCTTCCCCTTCCCCTTCCCCTTCCCCTCCCCTCCCCTCCCCTCCCCTTCCCTTCCCTTCCCTTCTTTAGAGATCTGTTTGCAAATTACATGCCTCAGATTAAAATGACTAGTAGATCTTTTTTTCTTTACAAGATTGATCAGAATCATTCCTATACAGAACAGAAATGTCTGAATTTTTGAAGACCTCTAAATGATGAATATTTGATATGCAAATAAATATTTAAAAATTAACAGAAATATTTAATGCAAAGCTGATTGACTTTTCTTTAATACCATTTTGGCTCTGATACAATGTAACAGACAGACCAAATGCATTTGTTTTTTTATAAGAGCTGACTAGATTTATTCTGAACATTCTAGTAGGAAAGCAAACTAGATTTACATTTAGAAAAGCAATTATTTATGTTTGCACAAATAAGTTATGTAGTATCATATCTCAAACTAGGAAATATAAGAAATTGTTTCTGAAGTCTTGAGCATGTTTCATTTTCAATTTTATAATCATTTGTGTGGCATGTACTTTATTACTTCTGGCTGATGATACATTTTTATTTGGAAATGGGTGTAAAACATGGAAAGAATACAAATCATGAAAGTGTAGAAATAGGTAAATTGGTAATCATTAAGGATGAGAAAGCATATACATATAAATTTCATAAATCTGAATTCTCCTTTTTAAAAATGGGAAGTTTATGAGAATGAGGCTATTAAATATAAAATTAATGGAAACCTGGAAAAATGCAGAGAATTTAACTGGGCTATTATGGATCACCTTGATTCTGACTTTCATGTGCATTACACTCATGGGAGATGCCCTGTAATATTTTGTGGTGACATTTTCTTGATTTTTAAAGTACTTATAATGCTTTTGCTTTACCCATTCTGTATTAGTGAGTTTCTATGATGCACCTTGAATTGCTCACCTATGATTTTGACCTTTTTGGCTTTTTCAATAACGACTAGGTCTTGAAGTTATCTTTAGTATGTTTTTGGCTTCTTCACGATACCGGAGAAAATACTGATTGTTTATAAATATACTGGATCTTTTAACTCACTTTAATAAGGGATCTATCATGCTAGGGTATCTGATAACATAAAGCCTGCACTGCCCCTCCTGTGTCTCTGCTGCGCCAGTGCTGCTTCGAGATCCTTCAGGTAATGAAACAAATTTACTCTTTGCATTTCAACCTGGGTTTGTGGTTGTTCTGGCCACCTGCCTGTGCAATTCACACAAACTCCAAAATTAAAGAAAAAAACCCCCCACACCCAGCCCAAACCACAGTCTATTTACTTTAATGCAACAACACAAAAGAGGAAAGGAATTCCCTGCTGTCTAAAACAAGTCACATGTCAACACTTGCAAGAAAATGACGATAACTGTGAATCTCCCTGTAATAGCTTTCCTGACAGTGACCTTTAACAGAAAGTTCAAATAAGAGTGGATACAAATTATTAAGCAGGTAGTGTGCCAGAGCCAGAATTTTCTCTTTTTCTTGCACTCATTTCATCTTAAGATTGAAGCATTTTGAACAAGATGATTTTTCTGTGCAGTCTCTAACACAGCAGGGGCCTTGTCTATGATTGCTATTGTGATAAATATGAAACAGTTCCAATAATCTTGACTAATATTTGCCTTGTTTAGGATTAGCTATGGTATAAATGGCATTTCCATGGTCTGTTTTCAGAGTCTGATTTTCTGTTTTTCATTCTGTGCCTTCTAATCAACTTGCACTTCCTTTTTTATTTAGGTTGTTCTTTCATAATTCCTGATTTCCAGAACAGTGACAACAAAAGGAGTGAAAAAAACCCATGCTGGAATCTATTTTAAAGGCATGAAGCAAAATGCCTTTTGCAAGTCTTTACAAGTCATGCCTACAATGCAAGTAATGAGTAAGAAATGTATGATGAGAAATGTCTGATTACCGCAAATCAAAACCAGATATACAGCTGGTAAATGACAGACAGAAAATCTTAATACTGAGAGTTTTCATGCTTTGTACACTCTCAAGTTAGATTTTACATGAACCAAAATAGAAGATATTTTATGTTTAAATATTTTTTAGCTGAGTAATCTAATGCTTAATGAAGGTTCATGATTCTCTGAACTTTCAGATGATGGGCTGTCTCTGATTTTTTAGTTTTTGTAATTTTTAATTTGGTTTGGTTTTGTTGTTTTTGTGGGTTTTTTTGGTTATTTTTGTAGGAGATGACTATTACAAAGTAAAATAAGGGTACTGTGAAGCGATGACACACAAGCAAGCTTCTTTGCATCTTACTAATTCACATGAAAAAAGCAAACTCAGCAAACTAGAATGATCATGTCTTAGAGTCCCTAATAATTAAAACAATGCAATTACTGTTTAAAATCTGATTGTGGCAATTGCATATAATTTCCACTGCGGATCATCTCATCAACCATAAACTCTAATATGGAGGTAAGTGAAGAAGAAACTCATTTAGAGTAGGTACTTGCTCTGTATGTCCTATGAGCACAATCAATTTCCAGTGTCCTCAGGTCCTGCAGATAATATCGTTTTTGCAATTCAGTTGATAATTCATCAGTAAAACTATTTCTGATGAGAAGTCATGGACTCCCACTAGTCCTTTTATTCCTTTGGGCTCTAGACTGCATCTGATCTACCTTATCTGATCTTGAGATATGTTGAGATGTCCTCAGTTTTCACTTCCCAGCTGGTAAATTTCTGCATAAAAACCCCCTTTAAAAAGAAACCCCTTGCAACAGACACTCATCAAGACACAGCAGACATTTTTGGTTTAGGGGGGATGCATTTCTTTCTGTGTATATCCTGTACAGATAAACCTCAACGTTACATCAGTGTTGGTATAGCAATTATGATTAACATTTCTATAAGGAAGGACATTAGTAGGGAGTCACATTGTGGTCATCTAGTATAATACATGGTAATCCATTTAGTCACTCACAGAATTATAGAATAGGTTATTTAGGAATACACTGTTCTTCAGGGATATTTCAGACAGGATCTTGTATAAATCAAAATAAAGAAACTGTTCTGGATAATCTAATTTATTTCTTGAGTAGGTATTAATTTAAAAAAAAGAGCTCATTCAAAAAGAAAATTAATATTTTTCAAGAATCAGAAGAAAGCAGTGTGATTTTGGGATTCTGAAAACAGAATTAACATCTATTAATTTTGAAAGAGGAACAGGAAGTGAATGATAGAAAGAGTTACCATCTTGGCCCTTGTTTGGCTTTGATAAACTATGTCTTTATGTAAACTGAAACCAAAGCCTCCAAATTTTTATTCCTTCTTTATTAAAGTCCAAAAGAATAAGATTACATGCTTACAATTTTACTTTTTATAAGGCTCTGCTAAAAAAATTATTTCTTATTAGCTCCCCTAATCCCACTTCTCCCCCAGACTCAGTTTAGTAATTTGTGGAAGCCCATGAGTGCTGCTGAGAAGTTTTACATGTCCATGCATGGTCCACATTGCAGAAACATGACCAGACTGGAGGCCTTACCAGATAAGTCAAAGGAAGCTTCAGAGACAGAAAGTCTTTTATTACCATCCTCACTTCTCTGCTGGGTAGGAAGCAGTGTTTAATAAACATCTCTTTTCTGAGCTAGATGGCAATGTTTAATATTTTCTGTGCCAGCACTAATTAGCTGGAGATGTAATAAGTATTCTCACAAGTCTACATGAATACACATTTTCTACATGAGCTACATGAATACTTCAGTTCCAGATTTTTAAAAATATTGAGAAGTTTTCTGAGTCACTGGTATAAATAACTAACAACATTTTTAATAGTGAGAATTATTGAAGAAAATAGTACTTTATACTGGTATTTTTGGAATCTAAATGGAATGAACTGGGAAATTGTCTGTCTCTTCATTTGATTTTGGAGACCATGAAAGGACTCAATTTTAGTCAGTAATTGTAGGCAGCAGAAACAATTCGTGACTTTCCAATGTGGTGTTATGCATAATGATTGTTACCAAAGTATTCTAGGCGAAATAAACCCTCCTGTGTAAAAATACTTGTAATCTTAACCACAAAGGTGTAATCACATCTTAACTGAAATCTAAATTTGCCAAAACTTGAAAGTATGGACCCTCACTCAGTAATCCATAATCTCTTTTCTTTCTCATTTTTATTCTCTTTCTTTTACGACAATTTGATAATTAAGTTTAAGGGGTGTATTCAGTGTCCCATTCTGATGAAAAGTTATAAAGCACAGAAAAAACCCACAACAGTTCACTGACCACCCACTTCTTTGAAATCACTGTATAATAAATACACAAAATCATTACTATTTAAAATATTTAATGAGAATAAGGTTGATTTTTCCAGAGAAAATCATAATCATATACCTCTGCAAGAAAAACTGGATATGCATCTAATATATTCTCCTAAACTGAATATTTCATGGTGGAAACCACCATATTTGATGGTAGGTCTTCATGTATCTGAAGATTACCATTCAGGAGATAAGGCTTGATAAACTGCAAAAGGATATAAAACAACCATTTTTAACATGTCGAGTAAAATAGAGAATGTATTTAAGATACTGCAATTTCCATTTCACCAAAACTTTCTACTTGCTACAGATTCACTTTCTTCTGTATCCTTTCTTAATGTGCCTTTCCTCATATCTTATGAAAACTGAGAACTGGAGCCATTCCTGGCTCCACTCTCACCCACCAGTTTCAAGGCAAACTGGCAAGATGCCATAAGCCATCCCACAGCCTAGTGAGGCTGCTGGGCCATGCAGATGCTGGGCAGCAGATAGTTACTCAGTTCCTTGGAAATTCTTGCTGCTGGAAGCTTTCCTTCCACTGAAACAGTTTTGCCCCATGAGCTTTTTCTTTTTTGAAAGTATTTGATTGGTGTAGTAGTTAGCGCCTGAAGCTGGTTCACATTGTGACTGTGACACTGACTTCTTCTCCCCAAAAGTCACATCTGCCAAAACGTGGCTGTTCAAAATGTCAGGGAAATTCCTTTCAGCTCTTTTCTGTAACTAGACACACTGGTAACCAGAGAAGTCTTAGTAAAAGTTTTCTAATTTCAGTCATTCAAACTAAAGTTCTTTTCAACTTTCTTAAGAAAACCCAGAGCAAAAAAAGAGTATAAAAACTTGTTCTGAGAAAATAGGATGGGCAAGGGACAGGATATAATTAGAAGTCTGGGGGGAAATCCTTTTTTGGTGAAAAAGTAGTTCCTATGGTGAAGTGTGAGTGAAAATTTAGAAGGCTGTGAAGGTGTTGACTCCCACAAAGTAGTACCACTGGGATAAATCCCAGGCCAAACAGAAGAGAAAATGAAGTGGCAAACCAGGAGAAACTTGGATTGGACAGGCCCCATTCTGTGCTGTTTTTTAGTGCCTGTGGCTAAAGAATGAATTCTGGAAAGGCTAAAGTGTACTGAATGGACTACATCTTATTTCATAGTCATGGTGGAAATTATCCAGGATGAGAAAAATTTGCTGAATTTAAGTTACTAAAAAAAAATCCATGCAAGGAGTTTCTTGAAGAACATCAGTTTGTTCAAAGACTACCAACTCTTCTGATTTTCCACTTCTCCCCCCCGCCATTTAAAACACCATTTTTGTTGTTTCTTGAGCATTCTTTATCTAATTGTATATACAGAGCATTGTCACCTACTAAATACAAATAGTGTTTCAGATGATCATTACTTCCCCTTGGATTTTAATCACTTGACAAAACTTTTTGAGCCTAGTTTTCTTCTGTCAAGACAATTTACACTGTTGTGTGTTGGATGAAAATATAATGAAAAATATGTACCTTTCATATTTTATACTGCAAAAGCTGGAGGAGGCTCTCACTTATTTCCAATGTTTAAAATAAAACAAATTTATGTAGCTTTTTTCTGATTCAAATAATAGAACCATGAACAACTCAAGTAGGTAATGAATAAGATAAATTGTCATCAAGATAGAGATCTCTTCATTGTGCTGACTACATTAGTGGAATTGTTCCCTTGATTGTTTTTCCACTGAAAACAAGAATGTTTGTCCATTATACATCTATTATGAAGAGAAAATTCCTCCAACAAAAATTTCTTCTGTTTCACTTGTTCTGCTGTGTTTGTGACAAGCAAACATAATTTCTCTTCTATTTTGTTTGCCAAATGTGTCAGGGGCAGGCATTTAGACAAACTCATATATCAAGAAAAGGGCTGGATTCAAGCTTTGCCAAGGAGGACTGGGAACAGTACTTAGATCAACTTACAGCAGAAGTTTTTGAAACCCTAATTGCTGAAATGTGGAAAGTGCAGAACCTGAGGAGGCTCCTCTAAATCATGCTAGTAGCAGAAGTTAAACCAAAGATCATCTGCTTGACCCTACTACAGTTGTCCTTCAAGCTCTAAGTTGAGGGCCTGACATCAGGCAGTAAAACAGAAAGAGACAGAGCTGAAGGAAAGAGAAGGAAGGAGATTCAAAGAATCATCAGACTGACTTTATCATAAAGATGACGGGTGAGTTTTAGCTTACAGCTGAGGTTATCAAAGGTAACCTAAAAAGGAAAAAATATCCCAGACTTTTACAACAAGAGATCAATAGAAACTGTAAAAAGGATGGGGATCAGCTGGAGGAGAAGCTGATGAATCCTTGAGAGCTAGAGGACAGCCAGGGTAAAATGAAATTACAGAAGTCAAAGGATGATGAGATTAAAGAAAACACTTGGTTGAAAACGAAAACCAGACAGGTCAAGAGACTGAAGACAATGTGCTGATTCTAACATTTGGTTGCAAAAAGTGCAAAGGACAGAATCTAGATTGAAGATGGAAAGCAAAATGCACATTTAGACATCATTAAACATATAATTATCTAAATTTAAGCTAATTTTTGAGATTGATCTTTGAATCATTGAATAGGAAGAACCAGCTGCAGAAGACAGCTTGATTTAAAACAGGGCTTTTAAGACTGAATCCCCTTACCATTGATCAGAGATTAATGAGATGACCAGTTGAGGCTTGGATAATTGTCAACTATGTCTCTGATTTGTAATATCAAGGAAAAACTAAAATGCAAGGTGCTCCAGGCAAGTGAGAATCATTTACTTATTGTGTTCTCAAAAAAAAATTCCAAACTCACACAGTGCAGAAGTTGGAGTCACAAACAGAATGAGCTCTCTTTAGAAAGTGTATTCTGGAAAAGAATTTGTTTCTTTTAGAGTATGACTTTTCTGTACCTGGAGGGCAGCTTTACACCCAAGATGTGCTACTGTGAGAGTGAATAACAGCTGAGTCTCACTTAGGGAAAAAATTCCTATCTGGTGAAGCTCAGCTTCCTGGAGAACACTGAAAAAAATTGTTGCAGTGTTTACACTCTCAATGAAACAAAAACCACTTCGTCTCACTCTTGCAATATTCTTTCACATAACTGAAAGTTTAGGCTGATACAAATATTCTAGAGGGAGAACAGTTTTATCTGTCACTAGATGAGTGCTAAAAAAATACTCAAAATATGTGCATCATCAGCTTATTTTGTTTGTTTGTGTTTTTTAGTATCAGGAACCAGGAATAAACTGTGCAGTCTATCCAGAGTTATTATCCTCTTAAAATACTTGTTACTAATTTAATATCTGATGGGCATTGCAAATAGTGTTGTTTTAAATGTGACATTGTGAATATAAAATAAACTCTTTCACAATGTATACAGAAATAACATTCTTTGTTTCCAGCACCTTTTGCATGCTTTGGTTTGTCTGTTTGTATGCTGGTCTTGCATGAACCAATATATTCATGCAATTGGTAAATCAGTTCCTCCAGACACTGGAATTCTTTAGGCACACTTTCAGGTATAGCTTGTGTTCAATTTATAGCAGCCTGCCACTCTAGAAACAGTGTGATCAGCATCCTATTTAGTGGACTCATTTAACTAGGATTCTCTCTCTTTCTGGTTCTTGGTTTTTTTTACAGAGAGGAAGTCATCCTTGACAAAAACAAAAAGGAATGGACAGTCTGCATTTGCAAAGTGTGAATAGCACTTTTCCCATGATTAGTTTGATTACTCACGTAATAAAAACAATATGGCTAGTATTGTCCTAAGTCTGAAGGTGACCTTTCCAACATTTTAAATAATAGAGAGATGATTTATGGTGATGCATTCCATGCTATTACACTTTGACATATATAAATGATGTGCTGAAATTCTATAATGTATTAATTTGCTCATGTTATCTGTAGATATTGCACTATTATATGTGAACTTCTATACTATCCTAATATAAAATTTATTTAGAAACCAAATTAATTAACAGTAAAAAAAAACCCTTAAATTATTTCTTTAATAAACTAAATAAATTAAAAATAACATGAATATATATAAATAAAGAATTTTACATCTGATTGGAAACATTTCAGTTAAGTATTTCATTGTGACAGAATTTTAATAATTGCATGAAAATGTTGGACTTTAAATTCCTCACAGGTATTTAAAAATAGCAGGAAAAAAAGTATGAAAAAAAGTATATCATGAATATAACAGTATATCTGTTTCTTCTTTCCTTTCTTCCATTCTTCCTCCATTTTCTGAACTAGGAAATAAATACAGCATCTGCTGCAGAGCCGCAGAACCACAGCATGGCTGAAGTTGGAAGGGACCTCTGAAGGTCACCTTTTCAACCCCCCTGCCCAAGCATGGCCACCTAGAGCTGGCTGTCCAGGACTCTAGTTAGATAGTTTTTTAATATCCCCAAGGATGAAGACTCCACAACCTTCATGGTCAATCTGTGCTAGGGCTCAGTCACCCTTATAGTAAAATCTGAGGTTTATAAATGTACAGATACTGTATATATTGTCAGAAGAAATCTACATGGATCAGCATAGTTGGGTTTAATTGCAGGATTTTTTAAAAATCTTCTTTCATTTGTCCTTTAACAGAAAGAATGTCCCTGTTTTTTTTTCCTCAATGTGTGCATTTTCTGTGATTCACAAAGTTTTGCTGCAATTTTGCTGTGAAAAAATCACTGAACATGACCACCTTCCTCTTGTTTCCTGAAGTCTCCCTGTGTATTCTCTAGCTGAATAGCCCTGGTGTTACCTTATGGTGTTGGAATTTATGAATGCGTAAGATGTCTCCCTGTCTGCTTCTTTAGTGAGTAAAGGGGCTGACAAGATTGCCTGGGATGCTTTCTGTAGGCTCAGAACTGTTGCAGCTGCAGGGAGACAGTGATTAAAATTACAAAGGTCTTCAGTCTCCTGGTTCAGAGGACAAGGGAAGACTTTTTGTGACAGAACACTGGGTTGTTTTTTTGTTATTTTCTTTCTGCCATTGCAGTTATTGCTGTATGGTTACATGTGGGTTCTGGAAAGTGTTTCCTCCCCGTTTAGCATGGCAGGGACCTGCAGACATTTTTCCTTCTTTGCCACATGGGGTATGGGTTGCCTGCTAGGATCATCTAGGCATAACTCAATTCATTAGTCCCCTGCTAATGTAACTAATGTTGTATCTAAAGCAGCAGCCTGTGTTGAAAGTCTTTACATAACACTGTTTGAAGAATTCTTTTCTACCTTATCAATTAACAATTAACATACATACCACATAGCTTCTCAATTTTTATGCCCATGACTTCTGTAGTTTTTATCCACTGTCATTTTACAGTTCACAAAACCCCCAAAGTTTCAATATCTTGAAGGAACATAGTTATAATGATGTATTTTTAAAAGCTTATTTACAGATATGATGGGGTGCTTTTTCCTATGAGAGACGTTGTTTTCTCTCTGAAATACTGAATTAGTTGCATTGTGCTGACCTTACTCTACTTGATTTTGATTTCTGTTCCTCAGAAGAAGGGAGTTTTAAAGGGATATTTCAGAATCTGTCTTACAATTGCACAGGAGTCTGTATGTACAGTTTTTCCAGTATAGCCATTTGTTTTAAATGTATAAGAAAGCTGTTCACACAAATATTCGAGTATACATCATCAAATCACTGTAGTCTTAAATTGCATTTAGCAGTGGAGATGCTACAGATTGAATACAGATTCCTGAAGTGTTTTCTGCCTTATAAAGATACTCGTCTCCCCCCACCAAAAAAATTAATTAACATTTAGTAACCTTGTGAATCTGTTCTGTTTCATCTGTAAAAGAGGAATGCATTTTGGATAAAATCCCTTTCTGATAATGTCCTAGACTACTAGTTCATCGACATTGTGAGAAACAAAATATGTTGCTGCTTTTTCTTCAAAATGGTTATACATACACTGCTGATCTCCAACGTTTTCTTTTCCTTTTTTGTGTGAAAGTCTTTACAGACTGAGACACTCTAAGTGCCCAGTGTGACTTAAAACGGGACTAAGGGAAATTTCATTCCAGTTTTATCATTAGCCTAATAAGCAAACTTAAATATCTTCCTTTCTCTGCACTTCAGTTTATGTCTCTATCTGATTAAAACCATGAGAGTTCTTTTGTTTATAGTGTTCTTTGAGATCTCTCCAAAACAAAAACTTGATCAAAGAATGAATAATATTTTGCCATTTATTGTGTTCTAGATTGTGTCCCTCCATCAAAGATAGATCTGTTGAACCCCTTCATGTAGCAGGCAATTATATTGAATAGTAAGTTCCATTCTGTTCTTTCACTTATTGGCTGAAGAGCATCCATCACCCTTCATTTTTCCTTTGAATTACAAGAATTAGAGAAAAACACTGCTATTGTATACAATATTGTGTATTGTATATTGTGACTATAGTGCTTTTTGTGGTATACTTCAAGGTATACACATATTAAAAAAATTTTACATGTCAGACCTGGCTGTGAAGATTAATTTATTTTACTGAAGTCCAGATGTCTACAGCAAATATATCTACATTGAGTTATTTTCCTAAATGGCTTTTATTTCAGTCAGGAAAAACAAAGAATTTAAAGGCATAAATCAATTGAGCTGTTTTAAATTTCACCTTGAGGATGAGAAGAATTGTGCTCTGGGAATGCCCATTTTCTCCACGGATGGAAAAGGGGCTGACTAGTCCTAGCATCTGCACTAAATCAGATAAATCCCTCTTTGTGTGAAGGGCAACAAAGCTTGTAAAGGGTCTGGAGAGCAAGTCCTATGAGGAGTGGCTGAGAGACCTGAGGTTATTTAGCCTGGAGAAAAGGAGGCTCAGGGGTGACATTATTGCTCTCTACAATTCCCTGAAAGAAGAGTGTAGGCAATTGGGGTTGGTCTCCTCTCCAAGGCAACCAGCGTCAGGACAAGAGGAAATGGTCTCAAGCTGCTCTAGGTTGGTAAGGAGGAAGAATTTCTTCATGGAAAGGGTTGTTAAGCACTGGAATGGTCTACCCAGGGACGTGGTATAGTCACCATCCCTGGAGGTGTTCAAGAAATGACTGGACATGGCACTTAGTGCTATGGACCAGTTCCTAAGGTGGTGATCGGTGAAAGGCTGGACTTTTTCAACTTAAATGTTTCTGTGATTCTGTGAAGCACACAGCATCACTTATCTGTAAAGTGCAATATCCAGAGGAGGTCAGCAATACATTTACTCTGAGGGTCACAATCCCAGTGAATTATTACGATATTTTTATGTGATTTAAACTGTCAATAAAATAAAATAAAATAAAATAAATTGGTAAAAATAATAAATAGTTAATATTGATCAGTTATATAATTATTTAATCAGCTGTATCCTACATTTGGCTTCAAATGTTTCTGTTCTACAGTGAAACATTTACACTACTCTACCAAAGCATCACAGTGAAGAAACATAGTAAACAACAGCCAGTCACTTCACTTTTGGTTTTTGGACATTTTGCATCGCACCTAAAAGAAAAATTAGGACAGGAAAAAGAATGGAAAATATTAGTATTCAGCTTACCATTCTTCTGTGGTGGAAGAGCTCTTCCATTTTTTATTGATTCTGCTTCTTTGAAGGGAAGATCAAGCTGAAGAAGCTGTAATTGGAAGTGCCCCAGTTACAACTAGAATCTGTCAGAAGTTCATCTGCTAATCATTTTGCTTACTGCTGCAGCCCGCCTGTCTACAGCTTTCTCCCTTGGGAGCTCATTGCCTTTGTAGTCTGTAGGTTGTTGTCATTTACAGGTAATTTCCAGATTCAGTTCAAAGAGTGAGTTTAGGTTTAGCAAGTCTGAAATGGCACAAATCTAGCTACTGCAGAGATTAGCTGCAGGTATTTTCAGGTGTTCTTGTCATGCTTCCACTGAAATGACCAACAGTCAGCCAAGTTTTACAACCAAACAGAACCAAGAAGAGCTTATTTCATTGACTGTTGGAGATTTGGTAGAAATTATTTATTCTGCAACTTTAATAAAAGCTCTCTTCCCTTATATATTGTTAGCACTCAACATAAAATTCAGATCTCAAGCTTCATTTCTGTATACATCAGTCCTTTTAAAAACCCAGGCAAATTTTCGCTCCATATGTATATGAAAAAGCCTTGTTGGAGACTCAAGGGCTCTCAGCTTTCAACTTCATCTAAAGCAAGAATATATAGTTGGCTTTGGTAGAAGCAAATATCAGATGACAGAAAATAATACCTTGGGAAGGAAGCAAGAGAACATCTCTCTATCAGTTTTAAAGTGAGAAGAAAACTAGTAAAATTATTGTTGACATATTAATGGAATTTTGTTTATGATAATATCTTTATGGCTTAATTGCATTGTCAGTTTACTCTAGCTAATATACATCTAAATATACATATATATACATATATATACATACACATACTCCCACACCCACACCCACATATATATATATATATATACACACATGGAAATCCATATGCACAGTGCTGTAATCTATTCTTTGTCACATGGGTCATGTGCTATACAAAGCAGAGTTTAATCTTCCCTCTTCCCTCCTCTGTATTAACCAAGCTCTCATTTCTTATTGTGTTTTCTACTTCTTTCTAAAGGATTAGATTTTTTTAATTGACGAGCCTGAAATTCAAGTCCTACTAGTTTTGCTTGTGTATCACTGAGTAGATTAATGTCTATATTTTTGTTAGCATATTTATGAAGGGTTGATTTTGATGCTCATTTCAGTGATTAATCATTTGGTGATCTAGATCTAAACAAACACACTCCTTGACTGTAAGTGCAAATTTTCTGTGTGACTCCCAACAACAAGAAAGAGTCAATCACATAAAACTACTGCTTATGTTTTCCAAAATAATCTGAAATACAAGAATCTTTCAACACACTGATTAGCAAAAGAGGTTATTCTGTAAGGGAGGAAAATAAATCACTGAAACTGATTGTTCAATGCAGAGCATCCTTTAAAAGCACAAATAGAATCTGAGCCAGTACTAGCAGAGAGCATTCTAAGCTAAGATTATGCTGTTATCATATCATGCACTTGAGAGTCCTCTGGTAGAAAACTTTGAGAACAATTACTCACTGATTAATAGAGAGGATATTAATGTCTTTCAGAAGATGCAGTAAAAGTGTTCTTGAGTCTCAAGAATCTAAGTTTTCATTAAAAAATAAGCAGCTTCTAGTTATCCTCATTACAATGCGGAAGAGGTATAGGTAACAAACCAAAAAATTTCAGAACCACGGCTCAGGATGATAACATTAATATGGAAGGGCTTTCTTAGTTCTCTGAAGTGAAATTCTGCACAGATCTAGAAGATGTAACCCAGAAAATAGGAAATTTGAAGTAAGTATGTGGTTCTGGGAAAGTAGTTCATAAAAAAGATAGTAAATATACTTTGGATAGTAGTGAATAACAATAGGTGCTGAACATCTGTCAAGAGGATGGAACTAAGAGAGTTCAGGGAAAACACACCACCTTGAATAAGTTTTCTCTATGCAGGCAATCATTAACATTAAAATCTAAAAGAAAGACAAAAATACTCCCCATAAAAAAACCCCAACCCTACAGCAGCATCAACAAAAAGGTAGAATATAACATTCTTAGGTGTGTTTTATTCCCAGCTGTGTTTAAATTGCATTTGTTCCTATGGCTTTTCCATGCCCGTACAAGTCATTCTCCGGCTGCATCCTTCTCCAATTATGTGTATGGTTTCCACACAAAAACCTGCAGCAGCAAGTGAAATTTGACCTTTTGTTCCATGCTCCGCTCAGACCCATGACACATGGGAGTTTGTTCCTAACCAAACTTGAAAACATGTCTCTGACTTAAAAATGAAACAAAACAACAGTGGAAAACAACCTCTTGCTTTTTAATTTAACACTGCCCCATAAAACACAACAATAATACTATCAAATCTTAATGTTGTAATTAATATTTCCATAAAGCCCAAAGGAAAAAAATATCAAGATTTGTTTTACATATATAACTTTCAATACTGACCTTTAGATAACAGAACTGACTATGTTGAGCATTTTCTTTTGATATAGCTGTGTTTGTTCTCTGGATGTTTTGCTGTTTAAGGTACAGATACTTCAAATCTCTTCTAAAGGGTAGGGTGCTGGTTTTGTAAACATTGAAGATAAGTTTAAATCATGCTAAAGGTAGCTTTTTAATTAGATGAACATGGGTCATTTCTGACCATGCCTAACTGTTGCTATAGCATGAATTCAGAAATCTATATATGAATGAAATGCTTCTCTCCTTTAGAAGTTATACCATGGGCATACCAAATAAAGTTTGGAGGAACTTGTTTCAGCAAAGTAAGTGAATTATTCATGAAGACACTTGATTGTCCTAGGAATATTTGGGATATGAGCATTTCATGGGACTACGTTGTTGGTATATCCAAACAATCCCACGTTTGTTTGGTTTTTGTTTGCCTGATTGACAGGTTGAGTTTATGACCTTGGATGTCATTTTTGTTCATCATAATTCACAGAAGTGGCCTCAACCTACATCATTAATTTATTCAAAATAAGCTGAAACTTGGAATCAGTCATTTTGTGCAGCTAATCAGGACCCTCAGAGGAAGGAAAGGATGAGCTTGATTAAGATTGCAGATTGAATTTGAGACATTTTGCCTTCATTTCCTCCCTCTGTGACTCCTGGTATTTCTGTCGCAACCTTCTGCAAAAATCTTGACTATGCAATATATTGCTCAGTCCTCTTTTCTTTGAAAGAACTGATATTATTCCATGTAGTTATATTGCAATTCTTTTGGGCAATAATTGCTACTTTCTTTTTTTGTGTGTGGACTCTAACACAATAGGATCTATGTGTAGTTGTTTTGTGTTTGTTGCTTGGGTCTTCAAAAAAAATACAATACTAACAAGGTATCAATCATATTCCACACTTGCACATTTGTCATAGGCCAGATCTTGACTCAGCAATCTCTCATAGTTCATAGCTTATTTTATTTTACATAACTGAACTAAAATCTGCACCTGATTTCTCCTCACAGCTGGAGATTATTACTGTTCTCCCTGCTGTAAAAAGGCTGACATAAATACAAAGCTATCCTATGGGGAAAATTGCACTAAAATAGAAAAAAAAAAAAAATCCTAATTCCCCCCATTAAGAAAACCTTAAGGCATTGCTAAACTATGCAGATTTTGCGGGGTGTAATGTCAATAACCTTATCCCTATGTCCAAGGATGGACAAGGCACATCCACACTCAACTTGTTACCAGAGCCAGGAAGGGATGCCATGGGAGTGAGAGCAATTAGAGAAATTGAAGCTATTAGATTCAGTATTTGAGGGAAGGCAATTTAATTTTGGAACCATCTCTCTGTTGGAGGTCACTGTTGCTGTAGGGAGCCCAGCTGCAGGAAAGAGGCTTGATACTGGATTGTGGCATACCCACTAAACTGAGCTTTTGTGTTTGCACTGACTGTGGCACAGGGAATGTGCTACTTCCGTAACAGCACAGCTTACTCCTGGCAGATATTAAATAAACTGTGACTTCTGCCAGAGCTTGCTCCTGTGGAATTCAATTTAGACCCCATCATGAGTGTGAGCAGGTGATTTGGCTGACTCTTCCTGTGGCGATTAACTAGTTACATTACAGTGCCTGGATACTTCCAATGGGATCAATCAGGTTATGTTAATTGCACCAAGATAATTTTAAAGTGGTGTAATGGGAAATTTGTTAACTTGGGAGAGATGTTATATTTTTAACAGTAAGGGGTATTGTTATTATTATTCTTTTGAACAGGTGGTTTAACAGCATGGAAAGAACCATGCCGCTGACAACAAGAGAAAAGAGAAGGATGCAGAGAAATGAACCAGCAGGAAGTTCAGAGTTTGTTTAGATAATTTGAAAAACTTATTAGTGGATGGCTCATCTGCACCAAGAAATACAGTATGCTCAAAATGAAGGGATTTCACCAGCAGGACTTTATATTGCTTTCTCAATTGCTTTTTTCTTTAGCTTCGGAATGCTTTAACAGAGGGAAAAACCTTGGATGGTGACTTTTATACAATATTATAAGTTGTAAAAGCTGTTCATTTGGGAGACAAAGAGGAAAAAAAATTAATGAAGATACTCAGGAACTGCTGGTGATGCTCTTTTTATGGCTGATCCTGTCTTCTTAAAACTGAGAACTCACAAAAGAAGAGAAAACACAATGTCAAAGGTAATTTTTTCATCTGATGCTGATCATTGTGAGTACTTAGTTATCCAGAGAAAGGCAACCTTCATCCAGGGCCACCACAGCAACTCCCATTGCTAAAGGTAAAACAAGATTCAGGAAGAATGGGACATTGTTGAATGCAGCCTCTGATAGAAGTTGAAAATTGCTTATGGTAAGAAGTGGAGTAGAATAAATGAGAAAAGGAGCTTAAGAAGCAGAGAATCAGAAGATTTAGCAGATGAAATAGAGAGGAATTGCAAAATTAGTTCAGTATTGAAAAATATTAGATTGCAATAAACTGGGGCTTAGCAGTATGTTTGCTTCCATGGTGGAAGTAGCTGTGGGTTAGTCCCTGAGGGGATTGCAGTTCCCTCAAAGGACAGACAGAAGTGAATGTGTACTAGGGGTAACTTCTGGGCTAGTGTTACGACTGCTAGGGGAAGGACAACAGGGAATCTCTTCCAATCTCAGTCCCTTCTTTTCCTAGCTATAGCATAAAGGACAGGCTGTTCCCTCCTTGCTGTCTTGTAGAAAACTTATTCTCCAAGTTCTGGGAGTGTTTCTGACTGTAAACCCTGATTGGATATACCAGCTGCTTCCACTCAGCCTTGAATTGAGCGCTTTTAACTGTGGATTAGGAAAAAGCTTAAGATAAACTCTCTCCATTACATTTTTTTTATTAGCCAGCTCAGAGAGCCCTTTTTTCAGCAGGCTCATTATTGCAAATCCAGCGCTGAAGTGATCAACTCTCTCCGTATGTGGTGTATTGAGTACCCCTGTTCCAGGATCATGGGTTCCACTTTGGGAGCAATGCACCTAGCAGTTAGCTGACACAAGGCAGGGTAATGTGGTGTCAAGTACTGGCACAACATTTCTTATGAGAGGAGAAACTAGTAGTTTTGAGATATGAAAGGAGTTGGATTGCTGCTGCTATTCAGTCTCCTGCTTCATGCCACAGTTGTGGACATGGGCTACTGCTCTGAAACATGTCTTTCTGCTAGTTCAGCCACTGAGCAAGCAATAAAGCAAAGAATCATGTGGCATGACAACAGACAGTTGAGTGTATGATTCACAGAATAAAATAAATAGCACAAATTTTAGAATATATTTGATAAATTCAGAAAGTAAATTAAAAAACAGAAAAAAGTTATTACTGTCTGACCTAATCTATTCAGTTTTCACACTATCAAAATGAATAGTAACTTGATAACTGCACAGTAGGTATTATTAACACAAATAATAATTTTATGTAACCCTTAAGTCCATGCTAGATCATAAGCATTTCCAGAGACTTGTTTTAAATGCAGGATAATATATACCTTTCAATAACTAGTTTACTTACATTTCTATTATTGCTTATAGTCTAGGTTGGCTATTTTAGTTGTAGGGGTGCAGCACAATATGATGCAGTAATGTGACAGTATGCAAAGTAATTGGGAAGAATAAGTTTGTTTTTTTACACTATTTGCCTTTAGAGGGATGAGTAGGGCAGAGTAAAGGAGGAGATACAGAGTGGGCTGGACCCAAGCAAGCGACAAATATATGCTGCATTATGAATGCAATATGAATGGCAGAGCTGGTCATTAATCACTGGAAATAGGGAGGGACATTTCAAATAGGGGATTTTTATTTAATATGTTTATTCAACTTTTAGAATATTTATCTTACAAGGAGGTAGTCACAATTGAGACTAATAAGTCTCATTTATAAAAAACATACAGTGAAATGTCTTTTGACAAGATTATAGAACTGTCCTGTAAAGCATCATTTAATAATAAAAAAAAAATTAGAGATTGTTATGACAACCTTAAAAACATGCAGTGATTAAGTGGGGTCATAAAAAAAGTGAAAACAGATCAGAATTTATGAATAAATCAATGGTCTCATCTGTACTGTTGTCTTTATTTATTGGTGTTAATATGTTTGGGATGTTTACTGTAACACAATATATTTCATACTTTGTGGAGATCTATGAAAGCTATTCCTCCCCTTATCACTTTTGCAATTTATTCTGAAGAACTACCAATTCTAAGATAAGTGAGATTCTTTCCATACCAGAATGAAGGTTCTGTTTTTTGAAATCATTAAATGCCCATTGAGATATATTTTGGGCATTTATAATTATCTGTTATTTTATCTCTAGGGACCCAGGTCCTACCTCTGTGGTAAATCCTGGCATTCACTCCACGCTGGTGAGTGACTGAACTCCTCCTTCAGCATTGTGTGGCAGCACCTTACAACCTGGGAAGCACTGCTTCCCTAATATTTTATCCGAGATAATTATATTAAACATTGTGCCAGAATCTTAAGCATAAAGGTGGTTTAGCCTGGAGAAAAGGAGGCTAAGAGAAGGCTTTGTTGCTCTCTACAGCTCTCTGAAAGGAGGTTGTGGCCAAGTGAGGATCAGTCTCTTTGCTCAGTCAGCTTACAACAGGACAAGAGGAAAAGGCCTCAAGCTCTGCCAGGGGAGATTCGGGTTAGTAATCAAGAAGAATTTCTTCATTGAAAGGATGGTTAAGCATTGGAATGGACTGCCTAGGGAGGTGGTGGATCCACTGTCCCTGGAATTGTTCAAGAAATGACTGGACATGGCACTTAGTGCTATGGACATGGAATTTAGTGCTAAGGTGGTGTTTGGTCAAAGGTTGGATTCAATGATCTTGCAGGTCTTTTCTAACCTTGATGATTCTATGATTCTCTTCTATTCTGTAATTCTATGAAATATCTGGTTTATTTGATCCTTCATACGCATTAGTCTGATGAAATGTAAAATGGTACATAACAACAAAAGATCCCTATCTAGAAGGGCACAGCAGTGAATGACCTTATCAAATGTGTAGAAATTCACCTTATCAAACATGTTAAGCATTCTTCCATTATTCTGGGAGGCTCTTCTGTCTCAGTTGTTGTAGTAATTTAACATTCAATTTTGCTATGGTGTTGTAGTGGTCACTATCATGACCTATGAGGGTTCCCTGACTGTCAGGTATACGACGATGGAGACTGGGATTCACAGGATTCCACGATACAAAATATCACAGAAGTTTCTGAGAATGTCTTCATTACAAGTTACTACAAAGCTATTGTTATTAAAACCAAATGCTTAGTATATACATACACACAAGTCTCTGCAAAATTTCTACTAGGAGAGCAGTTAAATTTATATATGTATGTATGCATATATATTACTAGAGTAAAGCAGTTACTGAGTTCCAGCTATGGGAGCAAATACATGCTTATGAACATTTGCCTGTGTGTGTGCCCTATAAATGTATCATACAAGCTGTTACTGCTACAGCAATCACCAAGTTGTTCCAATCATTGAAGAAAAAATTGTCACTTTAGTGGTTATCCATGTCCTGGTGTCATGGAGTGCAGAGTCAGGCAGGCACCCCCATCAAGACTGGTCTGTCTAGGAGACCTTGTGCAGGTTAAGCACTGGAAAAATGTGCAGAGAAGCTCTCTTTGAGTAGGCAGCAATTTACTTTTTGTACTTTTTACTGTAGATACATAAGAGGGTGCACATTGTCAGTTACTGGAATAATGATTGCTGATTCCTGTTTTCCTGGGAGATCAGTTCATTATCACAGTTTCTTTATCCTGGATCCATCAAGGTTTCTTTGTTCTGCCAGCTACTCCCCATCACACAGAGTTTTTGGATGAGCTTATCAGAGATGTCTTGGGACTCCAGCTAAAGATATATCCCTTTTTGTCAGTGTGTTTACCAGGTCACTGTTGTGGTGGCTTCTATGAGGTGTATGATGCTTAAATTCTTAAGCATCAATTTTATTCTTACTTCAGTGAGAAACTTAATTGGTCATAATTTTTAACAAATGTGAAAGTAGTAAAAGAGTGTGCCTGACACCTTAGAAATATAACTGTGCACTCAGTCTAATGATGTTTTCTTTTCTATACTTCTTGCATCAAGACTCAAAAGACTTCTGTGTGTAGAAAACCAGAGAAAATTAAAAGAACATTTCTGGGTAAAAAACCCAGTTATTTGGTTTGGTTTGGTTTAATTTGGATTTGTTTTGTATAGAAAGATATAAAACAAGCGGTTGTTTTTTTGTCTGAATTATAAAAGTACTTGATTTTTTTTCACTGTGGCATGAAATTAATTCTAAATGCTTTCATACCCTTTCTAATTCTAACTGCTTTCATACTCTTTTTGGAGACTGGAATTCAGAGAGATGTTAAGTGAGTGTCCAAGGGCATTGAAATCACCCTATAAACTTTAATTTTCTGGGCATTTGGTCATCATCCTCTTTTTATTCTCCCTTCCTCCCCCTAATCTGTGTGTCGTGCAATATTCACGGCAGTCAGAAAAGATTTGCAAAAAATAAAGGGTTTTGTTATTTTTTTTAAAAATGTTTTAGGTCAGTGTTCAGTGAAACGTTTATTATTATATTTACCAGGTGTACTGCAGGGGCCAATAAGGTACCATAGCAGCATACCAGCATTTTCTAAAAAGTAAAACCAGCACAAATTTTGGAGCATTTTAGTGAGCTGTTGTAACTCCAGTCTGTTGTAGCTGTACTTGCTTTCTCTTCCATCCTGCAGGGCC
Organism: Corvus hawaiiensis; assembly: GCF_020740725.1. Taxonomy (NCBI): domain Eukaryota; kingdom Metazoa; phylum Chordata; class Aves; order Passeriformes; family Corvidae; genus Corvus; species Corvus hawaiiensis. The sequence goes on along the minus strand of NC_063215.1, from coordinate 44,591,829 downwards.
ATCCATATTTTCTTGTTCAACTCACTAGCCATGTAATGTTCTGAAGACCAATGTTGGGGAAAGCGCTCCTTCAGTGCTGAGGACTCTATTTATTTGCAGTTATGAAGGAATCATTGTGAAGCAGCAGGGAAAGAAGGATGGATAAAATAAAGATTTGTCCAGTAACTGCAAAAGTGATTACCATCTAATTCTTCATAACATTGTGTGTTTTCAGTCCTACTCTCTTTCAGTGAGGGTATTGGGTGGGGGATCTCTCATTATTCAAAAAATATACGTATCTCCTTATAACTAAGTGAAATACTGGAGTGAAAATATTTATAGAAAGGGAGTGAAGACATCCTAGTTTCAGTGCACATTAGGAAACTCCTTCAGCATTAAGGCAGAATAAAATGTTATATATAGATATATATTTATAGTCTCCATGTGTCCTTATGGTGGGCTTTTACCAGAAGGAGAGGCAATTTCATCAAGGAGATGCAAGTCAGTAACAGATATTAATCCTATTTACCCCCCCTATATACAGTCTCCTTTGCTCTTTTGCCTTTCTAATCCACGCTGCCTTGGACACTGCATCTGTTCCCTGCCTTCATTGTCAGTGCCTAAAAACCAAGGTAGGAAATTCCAGTGCTCTAACATTGCTGAGAGTTTGTCTCCCAAAAGATACAGTCCTGGACACACAATGTTGCTGCCGAATGCTTCGGTCAACTGAGGAACAAAAATAAGGAGGATATACCAAGTTTCCTGTGGTACTGAGATGAAAATGTCTAAGCCTTTCTTCAGCTCTTCATGGTGACATTGTGAGCTGGAACCTCAGCCAACCAATAGACATAAATATTCCTGGAAATGACAAGGAATGAATGTCAATTAACATGACAAAATCACATTGGAAATGCTTTTTGCTGTATCATGTACATTTTGTTCTTTCCTGCTAAGAATAAGAGTTATTGTAACCACAAGGCAATTTTATGTCTCCAGAATGTCCTGATCAATATCTCTTTGTTGGTAGTATGTAGCAATCAGTATCATCCCTAATATAGAAGGGTAAAGAACCCAAAAGTAGCAAATTTTCTACAATGTAGAAGTAAAGGTATTGATTGCAGGTACTTGCTCTTTGGCCCAAATTGTGGCTGCAAAGTATCAAGTTAACATTTTTCCTCTGTTTTTCTCATCCCTGCTACATCTTCCTGCATGCATCCAAACATCACAAACAGAAAAAACAATAGAGCAACAAAGCTTTCCAGAAAGAACAATGGGAAGAGTGAAAAAGATCAGCCCTTTTCTGGTCTACATTATTTAGCAATTAAGTTGTAAGCTCCCTTCTCTTTTCTTTTAAAGAAGAGTTAAATATTTCATTATGTTTTGGATTATGGGAAAAAACCTACCAACCAACCAACAACAATAGAAAAACCCAAAACCCAACCCAGTATAAAACTAAAGGGAAAACAATTGAAGTGCTAAACAGAATAGATCAAAACCCTTCTCTTAATCCTATCCTGTCAATTATAGCCCTCAGATGTGGGGGAAATCTGCTGACATTTTGAGATTTTTAAAACGGGGAGTATTAGAGGTTGCATGTAGGAACACACTAGTAACAAAAGTTTCAAACATGAGTTTGTATTTGGAAAAAATTTCACCAAATTCCAAGTTCAAAAATGTCTGCTTTACAAGTCCTGCTATACTTATGTTACAGCAACAGGTATTAAGATGATACAGAGATTGCTAATCATCAACTAGCTGAAGTGTCTGCAAGGGTTGAAATGCTCCATTCACATGGGATTCTAAAGGAATACCAGCAATATTCTGAAGAAAATAGTCAAGCTGCAGATTTATAGTGCTGGAATTGGACTATATGTCTTTTGTAAAACTGTGGCACAGCTAGCTAGATTGCAAAGCAAAGTCAGAAACAACATGACACACTACAGCAACCAAGTTCTCTCAATTCTTACAGGTTTTTCAGCAGACTATTTTTATTGATATATGCCTTCCTAAATTTTCCTTCTGTTGTCTTATAACTCATAGTCCTTGTAATGCTGTGAATATTAAGACGGAATGAAAACCAGAAATGGGAGAAACATAATTATAGGGAATAAATGTATATGAGTTAGAAAAAACATAAGATGGTTTATTGTACCAAAACCATAAAATAACCTATAAGCTGTGCAAAAAAAATTTCTGAATCTCTATCTAAAATTTCATTTAAATCCTGAAAGATTGCTTAAAAATGTGAAAAGGATTTTGGGGTAAATTCTAGGTAAATATATCTAGTTAAATTTCTGTAAATTTTCTTGCTTTTAAGAGTGACATTATCACAGTTGCTAACAGTGTGAAGGGGATGAACATCTGGTCAACAAGGAGGGAAAATGAAAACTTTTGTGAAAACCCATTTTCATCAGCCAGCAATACTTTGCAGTATAGAAGGAAATTACAGTAGTGTTCTTTTATATGCCAATAATGGACAGTGCCCACAGAGATTTTTATATCCAGCAATTTCCAAAGAAAACAAACAAGAAAATTTTGGTTTATAAAACACTTAATCACTTTATCTGGTTTCTTCAGTGCATGAACAATTTAATGGAATTTAGGGTTTAAAATTGCACCAGTGAGAAACCACTTTAGAGTCCAGGGAAAAATGGCATTGTCACTATGTCAGCAAAACAGATATGTTTTTTAAATTCTGTGTTTCAATTCAAACTAACTATTTGTGTTCATACAGGGTTATTTATCAAAGCTGAATCCTTCTGTACAGGAAAATTCTGTGCAGGCAGATTCTCTATCTCATTTGTATCACTTCCACTATCAGGAAACTTTCAGAATCTAGGCAAATAAATTTGAAATATCCTTACTATAAGCATTTGTAATAAACACTTTTTATTCTATTGAGAGTTATTCACACTTATCCCATGGAAAGATGAGTACACATTATTGATCTCAGCAGTCCAAGTTCAAATAAAATAAAATTTGTGTAATGGTTACAGTTTTTATATAATTTTAAAAGATTTTTATATGGATAATTTTTAGTATAACAATGAGACACACGAAATCTTTTGAATTTCTAAGATGTGACAGGTGTTGAAGGTGTGAAAAAATTGAAGGTGTTGGAAAATTTTCTCTGAATGCTCCTATGTCTCCAAATTCCCATGCATGTAATTTTATTTTTGGATTTTGTCCTGTATTTCTACATCTTGTTCTAAATTAAAAAAAAAAAAAAAAAAAACAAACCAGACTGGATGTTTTGTTGCATATTTTCATAAATAATCAAAATGTGACCTCTGTTTTTCACTCGTTTTATTCCTTGACTTTGAAACTTTGCAAATAGTTTATGCCTCTTCATATCTTAGTAGTTTATATTTTTTACTGTTTGTTTTTAAGATTAGATCTTCGTTTTCTCCTAAGAAATTACTATTGTAAACCCCACCAAATAAATGAATCATGTATGATAACTTTTCTGTAGAAGCTTTACTGGCATTGGTCTGCTTTTTTATTATATTCTGTGGGGGTTTTTTTGTCAGTCATTTAGTGGATTGAATACCTACAGTGCCCTTTCGTTCAATTCCACATTTCTATAAAGGTACTTTGACAACTTTGGCTGTGAACCATTTTACCTCTGCTTTGCACAGAGGTTCTCTCTGAATTCCTTAGACTATGGATCAGAAACCTGGCTTGCAAAATTTCATTAGTAGTGCAGGAAACTACTGTAATTCATCTAAGTCTAGTAAATTCAGTAGGAGTCAATTACTTAATTATACTTAAAAATGTCATCGATTGCTGTCCTGCATTGACAAGTTAAAGATTCTTTTATATTTTAAGCTTCAAGCCCATTTTTTGGATCAAGAGTTGAATGGAAATATCATGTCACAGCTAGACCTATATGGAAAACCTGGAAATCATATGAACAGAGTATTGTGGATCAATCTTAGCTCTAGGTTAAAGAAAGACCTTTTCAGAATTATCAATTTCAAATTTTGCAAAACCACTAAATGTACAATAAAGAGATGACATGCTAATGGTCTGTAATACTGTCAGCAGTGCAAAAAATTAACAGCATAATTCAGTGAGTTGCACTGTTGACTTATCCTCTTTTCATTAATACTTTTTTTATAAATCATAGGTTCTGACTTCTGCAAGTGTGCAGCATGGCTATTTGTGAATGGTTTTATTTGGTAAAAAATAGTAGCATACAAATGATGGCTGAACAAGATGTTGAACATCAAATTATTATAATGGAATCTATTTATAAAAGTAATTTTAATGTATTCTTTTGTGCTCTTTGCTTATGTTGCCTCTTTTATTTCCAGAGAGAACATGTATTTATAATCATATATTGTCAGTTGATTCAAGGTTAAAGACAATGTTGATTACCATAGAATGCTTGATTTTACACATCGAATGTGTATTACATGTATTGCTCTCTTTAAACGTCTTTCTAAAGCAGTTGGTGATAAACAGTGATGGGGACTACTCTTTGTGACAAATCAGTATGCTTCTGTCTCCTTTGACATATTCAATAGCCCAATTGCCACTTTTTTTTTGTGTGTGTGAAATACCAGATGTTTCTGAAAATCTTTTGAAATGAATCAGTAATCTATTAAAGCTCCATTGTTTGAAATTTTGAATGAATTTTCAATACAAACAATGGAGAATTAGATAAAGACCTCCCACTATTGTTAATAGGAATTTTACATGGAATGTTCTACTCCCATTTTAAAACTTTCCATTTTGCTCCGCTAAGTTCCTTGAATACTAAAATACATGGAGTGAAACAAATAACATCTAAAACAAGCATGGAAGAAAGTTTGAAGAGCATGAAGTATGCAAACATTTGTTCATAGTACCTAACAGGAAATAGGAATATCAGTCCTCATAAATCTGAATATATTTTGTCTCCGTAATATCTTTTTTTTTTTCCTAGAGCAAGAGGGAAAGTATGGCTTTTATAAAGTGACAAAAAATAGGGGTTTATAATACATACTAAACAACTACTTTTTGTTACTACTGATGTTATGCCCTTCTGTGCAGCTTTGCCTATTTCCCCTATAAACCATCAGCCACACTTTTTCTATAATCTTTTGGAGTAAAACACAGAACATTTGCTAAAGAAATTACATTATATAAAAAGGTACTATCAGATGGAAGACGTCTGTTTTTAATTTACTTTGTGTTGACACAGATTTCTATCTGCTATCGGTTTTCCTTATCTGGCTGACGAAATAGAATTTGTGCAGTGGATACATAGAAAGCTCACTGAATGGCTATCTGTCATAGTCAGAAAAGGTGCTATCTGTCATCAGCAGAGACTTTACTTGCTCTTAAAAATCTTTGCCAATACACAGAATATCAGCCACAGTGTCCTTGTCCTTTGCTTTGAACACTGTAGTTATTAGAAATGAGGGTACTTGTACCAAATAGCATAACCTGCCTTTCTTCTCACAGGTATTCTTTAAAATATCCAATGTGAACACTAAACTAAAACTCCAGTGTCTAAACAGTCAGTATTTATTAAAAAAGAAAATAAGATAATCACCTATTTTTAAATATGTTTCTGGCATGTTCAGCTTGTGCCATTGCCAGAGTAAAGAGGGACTATGTGCTTCAGCAGCTTTACCTATTGTGGTTAAGTATTTGAATCTCAGTATCCTGGTTCCTTCTGACATATTAAATACAGAACTTCACACAACAATTTTTATTTTAACATGAGTTTTCTGGACTTAAATTAAGGAGCTTAAATTAAGGTTACAAACCAATTACTGAGTAGCTTTTCTTCTCATGAAGAACTGCTTAAGAAGTCTCAGGCTGAAATGAAAGAGATCAGAATGCCTCAAAAAATTTTTTTGTCAGTGCCTTATCGCTGTGTTCCCTTTGAAAGAAGAAAATGAAACAGTTGAAGTAATATGTATTACTGTAAAAAATTTTCACAGTATAGTGAGGCACTGGATCCCTTAAAGTCAGGGACTGTAGAGAAATATTTAAAAAATTTGTACTTTTTGAGCCTATTGCAGTCCAAAACATAATGGACAGTTTTTTCTTTTTAACTATGGCACATTTAGGCTCTGATCAGAGTCCTGTACAAAGAAAATGTAGTCAGTCATATGAAGAAATATGGTAGGTGTTCTCTGGATATAAATTTCCCTTATATTTCTAGTTTGTTAAGCAAGTTGTTAGTTTTTGTTCAAAAAAATCTACTCCAAAATTACAAATATTTAAGATTCATCTCTTAATATAGTCTTCAGTCCAAGAGAAACCTTTATTTAAGATTTTGAAAAGTATGTTTCATCTTCAATTCCAGACCTGAAGTGACTTGTTATTTTAACTATTAAGAACATCCTAAGCATGAACAGTGATATTAAAAAGTAAACACATCAAGAGATTCAGAACTTAATGATTAACTTCATAATGTTTTACACTTAAAACTGTCCAATGATGATGAAGAAAAACCCTTATTTTAGAGAGCCTATAAACATGGAGGCAGTAAACCTTGATGAAGAAGTCACTGTGCTAAGAATACAGAAGAAAAAAACTAATTAAATGAAGGGGGAAAATCAACCACTCTATCTCAAATACTGTAATGACAGAAACATTTCATTCCAAAATGTGCAGGGGAATTTCAAAGCGGCTAATATTTTGAGTGGTCATGTTCAACGTGCTCTTGAGTGTGTGCAAGTGATAGAGTGTGAAAAACACGCTTACTTCCCTATATGGTTGTGTTACACACTAATCACTGTGCTGCTGAGCACAAGCTGTGCCAAACCATGTCTAAATGACATGGCTACTTTCTTGGTAATTGGTGTTTCTATTTCCTGGAAGAATCCCTTTCATATATCCTTCAGGAAGATGCTGTTCTTTGGGCCGTGTTGTTCCCTGCCACACAAACGGTTGCTGTAATAGTGAGAGCAATTCTGCATGGAACCTTTTGTTAGGGCTGAGGCAATTCCCTTGGTTATATGAAACAGAATAGGTGGTGTCTGCTTTTAAAAGGAAAAAAAATTGTATATAAATTAAGATCCACTCTTTGCCCTCAGGAAGGGCAAAGCTGAAGGGTAGATTACAAATATCCAAATTACTGGCATGAACTACTGGAGTTCTGCCATTGGCTTCATTCTGTAAAGGTAAGGACCAAAATTTTATTCTGCATGTGCACTGCAAGAAATATGCACAAATCTCTTGGATTAAAATCCTTGTGAAGTAAAGTTACATATGAGCCTGGAAAGATAGAGACACATAATGTTAAAGTTCACCATTGTTTGGAGTGCCTTGCACAGTGAGGGAAGGATAATTCTTTAGAGAAGTGTCCCTCATAGTGTTCTTATTTGTTTGTCAGGATTTTAACAAAGTTCTTTTCCTCCCAAATGTAGCTGAACAAATGGCAGTGCAGAAAAAGGAAGGAAGAAGGGTGCACTAAAATTTTAAAAAAAACCAATACCATCCCACTTAGCAAATTAAAGGGAAGATAATTAGAAGCAACATCACTGTCAATTGCAGTGATCAGTTAGCTTGGCATTATAGTACTGACTCTTTTCTTTTTCCTAAGGAGAGAAAGAATTAATTGCAAAACAAAATTCAGAAACTAAGAGTACCACAGTGTACCCTTTAGAATAGAACTTATTCCTTTAAGATTATTTTATTTAGAATATATTTTAAACCAAGAAAATTTCAAATTAAACAAATGAATGCTGTCATTCTGACTTTCAATAACAAACTAAAGGACCTATGAAACTCCAGGGGCAGATTCTTAAAAACATTATCAACTAAAACACCAGGAGATGTTGTACTCGCTTGAAAAAAAATTAGAGGAGTGATGACTAATAACAATAGTGGTTCTCATTGGAGAAACGGTCTCATCTGAGATATAGTTGTTGTTTGGTTTTTTTTCCTGGCCACTGCCCATGCAGCACCATAGCATTCCAGAAGTGTTGTGAGCTTTGTGTTCTGGGTTTGAAAAAGCTACAGGAATAACACAATTGTGATGGTATCCACCTAGCTGTTGGCAGACACCTGTGTTTGAGCTAGTGCCCCAAAGCTCCTTTCCTAGTATTTGGAGGACTATCCCTTCCGAATGGAGCTACCCCAATATGAGTGACTCTTAAATATCAGATTAAACTGGCTTTTTCAATGAATATAAAGTGAGCCTAAAAAGGCTACCTCAGGTACAGACATTTACAATGTAAAGTTAGGTGAAATTACTCGTTCCCTTTCAACTTTGATACCATCTGTTCAGTTGCTTCCACTTGCATGTCTCTCTTTCCTTCTTGCAGAAGGTGGTAATTTGGTGCTATCTTGCCAAATACTAAACTTTTGTTTTTCATACTCATACCTGTCATCAGGAAAGCAAGCTTTGCCCTAATTTACAGCATTAAAAAAGTGGATTCCTAACACTATGAAAATAAAGCATGTCCTTTATAAAAACATAAGATGTCAGAGTGCTTTTATCCCTATGCCAAATGAATAATAGTCACATGACAGGTAAAATGGTTGGGTTCAATTCTCTACTCTCAATATTGAGGAGTTGAACCTGCTTCTTTTGCTGACAAGATGCATGTACCTGTGACAAACTGGAGTCTTTCCTAGAGAGGAAGTGAGATACCATTTTCTCCTCCAATGAACCTTTATATAAAAAATGTGAGATTCACTAGAAAGTACTAACTAAAATATAATGATAGCTGGTGGATGTCCATGTAATGAGTTAGAGAGATATATTCAGTTGCTTTGTAAGAAATTGACTGCCAAATGGTACATAAGAACCAGGAGAATTGACAACTGAAAAAAATAGGGGTTTATTTCTGATTAAAATAAATAGACTGCATTAAACAATGTTTAATTTTAGAAGTTGGTTGCCTTAGCTGTTTTTTTCATAGTTGACATGCACTAGACCTGGTTCACTTTGGTATGTGTAATGGTAACGCTGGCATAAAACTTATGCAAAACTGAATAATTATGCTTCATAATTCTTCTAATTTTAACTTGTTAGTTTGGTGTTTTTTGAACTTTGTATTTGCTTATTTATAGGAGAAATGTTCATGAAGGATGTCTGGACTTCAGGCGGCTCTCTTGAAAGCTGTTTCTTGCATAGGCGAAGTTACAGCATTTCAGGGAGTGGGTATCCAGAGCCAGCCCTACAGCTGCCAGCTCCAGCTGTAGGCATACTGAAGCCGCTTTCTGTTCAAGTTACAAAGCATTATATACTTTTCTTTGCTGAGTATCTTAATACATAACAACCAATAAGCACCATACACAATACCTTTACATTTGCCATAGCCTATCATAGCTACTACCATCACCATATTATAGTCATTATTATCCAATCACAAGAGTAAGTATGTTACAATTTAAGCTTACAATGGAAAATTCTCAGACCTCTCTTCTTCTTGCTACATCGACATTTCTTGTTTGCCTGCGATAGCTCTTTTTGGTAAAAACATGTTTTCTACTTACTTATGCTCTTCTTGAGACTTATTTACTTGGTGAAAAATATGTCTTTGTAGTCACATACCTTTGTCCTAATCATAAAAATCTCCTTCCAACTCATCTCCAATCTTTGCCTTCTCAGTTATTCAGTGCACAGTGTTTCAGCAAAACATCTTTTACTCTATATCAAAACTTGCTTTCATTTCTATCTCATCCTCAGTTTCTACATTCAGAGATCTTCCAAGCCTACATATCTGTGAAACTTTCTTACCAAACTTTCATCCTCTCCAACACTTATTGATCTGTGGTACAGTGAATTTTGTCTCACAACAAAAAGATATGTCTGAGAATTAAATCACACCCATATGCCACCAAAGTAAAGCCTTATTAAGCAGAGAAATAGAACAATAGTCCATAACCTTTAACTGTTCTAGCTGATTCTTAACAGCATTTTCTACAGCTGTTAGGACTAATGTTTCTCTACTATCTCAGAACATTTTTATAGTATTGATTTTATTATTATTATGCTCAATAAACTTTTAGTATTTCTTTTAACAAGCACATGTGATTTTTCCTCAATGATAGTCTCACAGGAAAAGGACTCTTTGAACATCTCTGAATGTGCAGCATACCAGTGAGATACAAAAAGTCTATTACATAGCTACTTCATTTCAGTATGTATTAGGTAGAGATAAGAGCCTTTTGTTTGATTAATTCTCTGCAAAGTCTTCTATCAAGATATTAATATCTTTTAAATAGGCATATCCACTTAGTAAATGAGATATCATCAGCTTTCTTTATTGCAAACATTGCACTATTTATCTATTTCTTTGGTAGTAGTAGTCACAGCCCTACAGCCCTTAGGATATAAAACACACATTTGACATGACAAGGCACAAGGTTTGCGCTGTCTATAACCAGAAAGATTTCTTTCTTGTGTATATTGTCTTAGGTACTTAGAAGGAGTAAATTTGTAAAGATGACACAAATGTAGCAATAAGTACAGACAACATAGAGACTGTCCCCTGAAAGTCAACCTACAGAAAAAAAGTGCACCCTTCTAAAATCTCTACAGAAATGTTATTAATGTAATACTGTGTGCTGAGAACAGAATCTAATAATAAAAACATGATTACTGCTAAATTTGCAATCCATGTGTCTGTAGAACTCCCATGATAACCTTATTGCTTCAAATGATATATGCACTCAGAAGCTGAGATTTGGTTGAATATAATTAAAATTCAAAGCAGAGGTTGTTATGATTGTTCAGATCACATGCATCAGATGACTAAACATGAAAGAAAGAGGACTACTTTAGCTAAAAGGATAGCATTGTCACACCAGTGAATATCTACTAAGTGGTCCTTGAATTTTGACTGGAAATCTGAAAGACTCTGCACCTCAGTAATTTGTAGTTGCTCTTCAGAATCCAGAAATGAGAAGATGGCTTGAGACACCCTAGTAACACTGGGACTCTTCACAAGTATTTGGGACACTAATCCCAGATTTTCATCCAGAACACTTTTTATTTATTTATTTTTTTACTTTAATGGGCTTACACTGGCAAAATGAGAGTCTGGGGATCCAGATACTTGTATTTGGTTTCATAAGACTTGGCTGTATGCTGATACATGGGTTGGTAGAGAACACCTAGAAATGTTAGCATTTAACAAACAAAGCAAATGTCCCTGACTGTTGCATTTTCTACATGTGCTCTGAAAGGTCACATACTGACAGTGGCTGCTAAAACAAAATCAGAGTAATTTCATTTAAAACAGCAGTCCCTGAGGATTATACACCAGGACCAAGAGACTTGGTTCTGTTCATAGAATAGCCTATGAGGATTCAAAATTACACTCTCTCTTTCCCTTTTACAAGGGAAAGAACTTATGGCACAAGACAGAGAAAGCAAATTTCTAGGGCTCACTGATGTGAACATTCTGCTGCTGTTTGGGATTTTGAACCTGTGCTGGCATGGCTATGACTGCCAAATCAGACTTATTTTGGACAATGTATATGAAAATTAAAAAAATCTCAATAGTTGCGCTGTGATATTTCCCCAAAACATTCTCCTAATTTCCAAATACTTGTTACATGGAATCTAAAACTACTCTTAATGTGTTTCAAAGGATTTCTCTCCCATTTGTTTTCTCCATTGAACATAGATAATCTACAGTTTCTCTAAAACACAGTGATTATAAATTGGTAGAAATGATATGTTGCTTTGTTCATCTGAATCGGCCACCTTCCAGTTTCACTGAATGTCCCTCTGGTCTTTCACTGGAAACAACAGCGAACATTGTTCATCATTATTCATCTTCTCACTGCCACTCATGATTCTGTAGTCTTTTACCATATTTAATTTTGGTAATTTTTTGCCAAGCAGATGAGTCTTAGTCTCCTTATGGAAATTATTCTATCCATTTGATGGATGGCCCTTTTTTACTCCTTTCTGAATATTTTTCAGCATTACTAGTATTCACTCTGTATTTGAAACTGTAGATTTTACTGATTCTTTGCAGTTTTGTCTTCTAATAATTCGTAATGTTCTTTTTGTTTTTCTGACTACCACCTACTTCTGACTACCATACATTTTTATAAATCTAGATTTATAATCTCATTATTATATTCCCCCCATTCATAAGAGCAAATAGCCAGCTCTGGAGTCCATCTCTGTATAGGTCAAATAAGAGCTTTGTTTTTTCATGTCTTTAAATTTAAATTAAAATTTTACCATATTTAATTTATGTCTTTATTGCCCAATCATTATCAGACTTCTTTTCTAAAACTTTCTGAACCTCACAGGTATTAATCCTGACTGCTAGGGTCCATATTATTTGGAATGCCTCTTGATGCAACCCCTTTTTCAGATCACCTATAAATGTAATGAGGAAATGGATTTCAATGCTGTGTCCTCCAATTTGGAAATTAAACAATTCTGCTTCCTATCTTTCATTTTTGAATTCTATATGTTCTATATAGTCTATACATTTACTGTGGTGAGTTTTTTCGTCGCACTTTAACTTGATACTTACATGCTTTAAATGTAATTTTTCTGGGGCATACTCCACTGAGCCACAGACGTAGCTTTCCAAGTGTTCATTCTCTCATTGATCCTATGAATCTTACAGTCACTGCTCCAGGCACTTTAACTTGAAAGGATACATTCACTTGTGTCTTTAGTTCAATCTGTAATCTAACGTAGATCTCAATCCTATCTCCAAAAGAAATTTGCGGACTGGGAAAACTGATGTCCGTATGGTGTCAAACTCAGAAGATCAATCAGATACACTCTCCAGAAAAGTTAGGAGAATTTCTTCAGATTTTTCCATCACTCCCAGCAGCCATGAGTTAGTTATGGTGAACTCCATTCCCAGGCTCCACAGCTTTCCCCATGCTTGCACAGAGAACATACATAAACTGCTCAAGCTTATGAAGTCCATGAGGTGTTGAGGGGCCTAAATCTCTGGTCGGTAGCACCCTAGCTCATTTCTGAATCTTACCTTCACATATAAAAAAGGTATAAACACACATATTTTCCTTATCGGGTACTTGCACTTATCTTTGAGCTCTTGTTTCATGAAAGCTCTGCTGTCACTCAAATTTATTCCTAAATCAATTGAATGGCCCACCAAGTAACACAAATAATTCAAAGACTCAAATAAAGAAAGCTTACAAACAGAAATCTGGAAACACAAACCACACACAACACTCAGAAAAATTAACTTTTTGTGTTTGGTTTTTTTTTTTTTTACAGACCCTGTTTGAATAACTATTGATTTCTCTTGAGACTAGAAGACACCATTAACTTAAGCTAGTGGAAATTTCTGATCTTGCTACATGTCTTTACCAGACAGCTTTATAGGCAAAACATTCATTTAACAAGCACTTTGAGCATAAAACAGTGACACATATAAATGAAACTATAAGAAAAATACACATAGTCATCTTAGAAAAATGTAACAGTTGTCTAGCTAACGACTAAAGCATTCTCCAATTGAAGAATGTAGTTTTGGGGTTAGTTATCTTTATTCTTCCCCCAATAGACTATGTCATTCATCACATCCATTTTCCTTTTACCAAGTGCAACTCTTGGTATTTGTTACTGTTTAACACAACAAAATAGTAACCATCTATTCTTCCCGTCCCTCCAGAAGAAATGCTTGAATGATAAATGTCTCAGACTTGCTCGATCAACAACTCACCTCTTCTTCATGGCTTAAAAGCCAGGTACTTTTGTGTAATTTCTCTTCAATCCTCACAGTTTTGTCAGTAAACCAGGTTGGTGAGAGAGTGCTTATGAATAAGTGTCCTTCCATTCTAGTCTCAGTCACATGAGTGTTACAGCAGAAGCAAGACAGAACACTATGAACTGTAAATTGGCAGGTTTTATGGTAAATTTCATATGATTTGAGAATGGATTTGGTCAAAGAATTGATGGAGAAAACATTCATTGTGCTTTACCTGTTTATCATTTTATGAGAGAAAGGCTTTTTTTTGAATTTTACACTACATGAATTCCACTTGGAATTAGGTTCTTTTCTCCTTCAGTGAAAAGGGGATGAACCAGGATCAAAATCTTTAATGTCATCTGGGAAATATTAAGACAGAGATAATTTACATTACTTAAACATACTTCACTCTGGCTAATTACTAAGTTACTACATATCATTATTGCATAGAAATATAGAATGTTTAAAATAGCTCTTCCTAGTTCTTCTGATTGTTCAAATGGTCAGACATTATTAGTGGAGAATATGAAAATCACTAAGCCTCACTGTTATATGTTTCTAATCAGAGTGCCTTGAAAAAAAAAGAAAAAACTATTTTTTCAAGTGACATCCAGTTGTTACTTTCACTACATTCAAATGCACATCTAGCAATTCCACATTATGTGCATTTTAAAAACACTTACTGTGATTTAGTGCAATTTTCTAGTACAATACTAATGTGCTAAAACTAAATTCAACTCCTTTCTAAAATGCAGCATGGAATAACTCTCCTTTTTTGGAATGATCTTTCTTCTACCTCATTTTTAGTAAATTCTAGTAAACATTAAGCATGCTACCAGTGCTTTCATAGAAGTACTTACATGACACTTTCTTTCTGTTTTTAGACTAATAATCTGACTTAATTATGAATGATGCAACGATTATAAATGTTTGGGTTGTCTTCTGAAAATGTAAATTGATTTTACATGCTTTTTCTCCTGCTTCTTTCAAAAACAGACTTAATGTTCCGAGCTGAAACATCTGCTTTCAATAAAATCCTTATGAATTTTTCCCAGCAAGTCCACTTGTAATATGTAATTCCTCTTTTGTTTGCAGCTATTTCTGTACTTTTTCCTCATCTTTCTTTCAAACTTATAAAAAGAGAAGTTAAATCCCTTGTCCATCTGATGCATTTCAGAATTTTCCTTGGGATGATGGACCTCAAAACTCGGAGTAATGTGCAATAGCCATTCATGACCTGGGAAGAGATATTCACCTAGGAACAGCACTACAGTTGTAGGTCTGTTCTTGCCAGAAGGGTGTAAAGAATGGGATTACATCCTAATTCCTTTGGCCTTACCTGGTGTGGGGAAACCAGTGTGTCACACTGAAGCTTGTCTCTGCAGGCATTGTGCATTAAGAGGGCACTGGTACAACAAAAAGCAAAGACTCCTGTGTAAAGCAAACAGCATGGTGATGTTTTCCCACAGCACAGAGAAAAGGCACAGAAATCTCTTTCAGCTCTTCCCATTTCAGCCAATTTTTCATTTCAGGGAGAAAAATCAAGGGCAGCAGATATTTCAGCTTAATTAGAAAAGGAAATGGGAGCCTTTTGGTTGCTCCATCTGACCACTTGAAGTGTCTCTGGGGAGGTCTTTGGCAGAGTTAAAACAGGACTAAGACATGTTTCTGTCCCTTTTGTACAGAAAAGTCTTCCAAATCTTCTTGTTCTCATATCCATGCCACAGCTTATAAGTAAGCCAAACAGTGAGAAAGGGTTGAACTGAATGCAGTAGTGCAAACACAGACTTTGCAAAGGATTTCAGGAACCTTAAAGCATAAACCTGAGAGAAAAGCAAAATGCAGCCTGCCAGACTAAATTTAAGTGCTTTTTTTTTGTTATTCTATACCATCTTCCAGTGAAAGTAGCTATGCAAATAAAGCTCAGAAATAATTTACAGTAGCACCTGAAAGTGCCAATGTTCCTTTATTTTTCAATTTTATTTCTTCGTGGCTTCCACCCCCCTCCCCAAAACTTTTTTTAATAACCTAGATGCAGACTAAGTAGGCAGCTGCCTGGGGCTGTCACAGCTTTAATACATTTCCTTTGAAAAGCTTTGCAGATCATTCTGTTGAGAGGAGCAAGGAAATACTTAGGGCATTCACTGAGCAGCAGCTGCTAATTCCCCTTCCTTACCCTGTACAGTCCCAGAAGGATCAGCAAATTAGGTCTTTAAGACATGTCTCCCACTTCTCCTCCCCCCCTCCCCCCCAGCACTATCAACTATTCAACTCAGCTATTCAATTCAACTCTCTCCCTAACTTTCCTATAGCAGAGAAAAACTTTAACATGACACTATTAAAATGGGTAAATTTTACTTTTCTCATGCTTGTGAGAAAACAGGACAAGATCGACTAAGTACTCAGATTTCCTGAAGGCTTTTAGAATCCTGAAAAAGAAATAAAAAGAGAACTTTTTTTTGTTTAAATTTCTCAGTATAGATTCTGCTGTGTGTTGTTTTGTTGTTCTGCAGTAAGTCAGATGATTTAATTATCCAAGGCTACACTCCAGACATCATCATAAACTGTAACATTTGTTTAAAAATACTTTTATTATTTACTGCTAATCAGTCCCAAATCTGTTGGTGTTTATTTATCACCATATATTTATGCTCTATAATGTGCTTGTGATGTTGATTTCATCTGTGCAACTCCACACAGTCCCAGTCTTTATGGCGAATTACAATTTTGAAGACCTTTATCCGCAAGCAGTTGTATGACACACTGTCTTTTCTCAAATAGCTTGAATATAGTTTTTCTGTTGCTCTTCTTTGCATGTGTAAAAAGAAAATTGAAGAAATAAGATATTAAAAAAAGGTAAATCAGCTGACAAATAAAATGTTAACAAGAGTTTTTTTCAATTTTCTGGGAAAAGTCAGAAATTACAATCTTGGAAATTTTGACCATTGTTTGCATTAAAAATTAGTCATACAGAAAAGTTAAGACAGTTTCATTACATTATCGGGATACTTTTCTAAACAGAATGTTTAAACTTCAATTTTTATAACAGCACAGTGTATAGGTGAATGGATTATCTTTGCCACTCGTTCATACCACAACCACCGTTTTCTTGTGTTGCATCTAAATTTCAGGAATTAGAGTACTCATCATTTCTGGAAGTGACTGAAATGTCACATTCCCATGAAAAATAAGAATACAGTGAGCAAAGCTGGAGGCAGTAGCTAGTCTAGTTCTCTCTTTTGATATTTTTGAGTTTCCTTTATTATTTTTGGTTTTCCTTTTTTATTTCCTTTATTATTTTTTCAGTTTTATTTTTTGATAAATTAAAAATAACGTTTTGCAGTTATACACCGCGTTTCCTTCCAATGTTACTCACTTTTATTGTGATTAGAATTTTACATTGTGTTAATGTTTTTTACTAAGAACCACGTTAATTGTATCATCTAGTTTCAATTAGCTCTAATAGAGTCCATGTATGGCTTCAGAGTCTATTGTGCATATCCTCACATAGATGGGCAAATGGAGTAAAAGCTATTATTTTGATGTCCTGATAAATTATGTTCCATATTATGTTAGATTAAAAAAATGCATGACTAATGTCCCATGTACACATGAGCTGTGACAGCATTTCTGAGTGTTAATCAGTCTGGCTGATGTCCATTTTCTTTTTTTTTTTAATAGTAAATGCAAATTAAGTCCACATCTCATTATATTTAGTAATTTACTTCTAAATGTTCAAATCTAGTCGTTGTTTGCAACGTTTATACTGTTGCTCTCCACACTAAATTAAAAATAATAATAAAAATGAAGTAATGATTATATCTGGATTGGAGCCTGAAGATGGTTGTTCTTTCTGAAAGCACATTGCAAAATTGCACATAAACAAATTAGTGGCTACAGGCAGCACTTGTTTGAAGCACAGTGGATTTGGAGTTATTGAATTTGTTTGAAAACTTTGCCATTAAACCAACAAAGAGGTTTTTCTATGCAATAAAATGTAAGTATCGGAAAATTCTGTTACCATTTTGTTATAAAAAGAAAAACCGTAGTTTTTGCAGCTGTGAGGTACTACTGAGACTAAAGACATGGAAGGGTGCTGGGGGCACTGTTGTCAGAGTAAGGTTGGCTGCAACCCTGTAAGACACATCAAACAGCAATTGTAAGAGTGGTTTAGAGATCCTCCCATGGTGCAAACCGATCCATTCCCTACTACAAATCCTCAGAGGACCATAATGCTTTTCTTAGGCAGAGTGCAGCTGGAAACTTTGCTTCTTCCTCTTGTGAATCTGTGATCATAGAATTATGGACTGATAGAATAGTCTGGCTTGGAAAGGACCTTAAAGATTGCTGAGTTCCAACCCCTCTACTGTGGATAGGGGTTACTTTCACGACATCAGATTTCTCAGAGCTCCATCCAGCCTGACCATGAACGCTTCCAGGCATGGGCATCCACAGATTCTCTGGGCAACCTGTTCCAGTACCTCATCACCCTCATGGTAAAGATTTTTTGCATTCTTCCAAGCCTGGAGAGTACTTTGTTTGCAGAAGGATTATATATAGATGTGAGTTCATAAAATGGTTGTCATAGCCTGGGCTACTCAGAGATAATTCTGGACCCAGAAATGACGTACATACAAATATAGCTTGTCCAAGGTAGATATCATATATAGTGCCTGGAATATTTGGTTTCTAGAGAGAAAATAGTATTGTCCTTAGCATGTGCTATTGGGTTCAGGATCATAATTTAATGGCACTCTCTTGTTTTGCAGAGATGACTACAATTTTAGATGCTCTTAAAATATTTCCTAACTCCTGGAAGCCCTGTGCAGTAAAGAAGTGGGAGCAGAGGACAACCTTATTTGTGTGAGAGGCAGATCAGTTCTTGGCTTGACAGTGGACTGTAGTGAATCTTTGCCTGCAGAGAAGGCACACCTGGGCTTTTCACTTGGAACAAGTGAACATAAAAGCAGGGCATTTTGCACAAGTTGAAAACTGTGCAAATCTTTGAATCTACAGCTGAATCCATCCTAAGTACATTGTAGATGAGAAGCAGATGCAGTGGGTACAGCATGATTGGGAAGCAGTGCATCTATGATCGTGGCATAGGATACAGAAATTATTTATGTAGCACTGCATTTTGCAATCCAGCGTTGGGTCAGACAAAACACCGCTTCCTTTATGATGCAGTAGACATACTCAAGCTGCTTCAAAGAATATTTGTGATCCAAACATTCTAGGTATGTCATAAATGAAAGGCATAAGAAATTCTTACTGCTTTGCCTTGAGTATAGCAGTTTGACAATACTGAAGGAGACTGTGTTTAATGGTAAGGCTGCAGCCCTTCATGCACTCCTGGTAAGACTGTTCAAACTATGTCTGAATATTTGATGGCTGGACCATAACATACAGTGACTTATTATTTACTATTGGCTTACATCTATCTGACATTAGTGAAAATTGCAAAAAGTGCTGCTGCTGTTAACCCAGAAAATGAGGTTAATTGTCTTCAAAACATCTTCATAGTTGATTGGCGAATTATGAACAAATAAGCAAATTGAATCTGACAGAGTAACACTTCACTGGCCATTCTTAACCATTTTTTCATGTCAATACGATTCTAAAGATTATAAAATAGTAAGCGGAAAAAAATATAAGAATACAGATTATTCTTTGGGCAAGTGTTCCTAGCTACTTAAAGAACAAGTGAAGAAGTCCAATTTTTTTCAGAGGCAACACAGTTGCTGGGATTTGACTATTTGACAAAGATGGAACCTCTGAAGAGCTTCTTTGATGAAAACTGTAATTGAAGCAGACAATGAACACACCAGGGTTTACTGAGACTTATTGCCTACATCACCTGCCCTGAATTATTTTTACTGCTTTTAACTGTGAGAGCTTTCCTCAAGAGGAACATGTATAGTTTTCCAAGAAATCTTTTCTTCCCAGTCTGCTTAAGTGTCTCAACATTACCCAAGTGTGGACTCATCACCTTTATCTAGGGAAAAGTAGACCTCTGGAGGGACTGTTTCAACTCCTCCTAAAATATGTATCTAAGAATAACTGGTCTCCAAAGGTGTAATTTCTCATCACAGGCTTTAGAAGAAACCTAGGGTGATTAATGACTTATATTTATTTGTCTCTTGAGATAAGACCATTGGTACGTTTTCATTTAAAATTTCTCTGCATATGAAGGGAAAAATAGTTTAAGTGTAATAGTAGTTTTGATTCTGTATCTTTGAAACTCTGTGATCAACTATTAGATACACTAACAGTCCCAAACAGTGGCAGAAGCAATGAGCCAATTTTTATTCTAGGAAATGGTTATTGAGATAAGAATGGACAAATCTGTTCTATTTTGTTTTATACTGCTCTGTGAGGGAACATTTTCCTGTGATTAAATTCTGATATGTTTCTAGGGAAGAAGACTATTATGTTTTTTATGACCGATTCATCCATGAGTAGGTAGACCACATTTTTTTCACCATACTTTGTAAGTTCTTATAAATACATAGCAGGACATTTAACATTCTAGTAATCGACATCTTTGATTTGAAAAGCTGTGATAGATTCCAAGAATATGGACTGTAATTATCTACAATGGTGAAAAGGAGGGCTACACTTTCTTTCTCAGAGATTACAGACCCGTGTTTGCGTTGGACAAAGATTTTGGAAGAAATCACTGTAACTAAATTGAGAAACCATACACAGATTTCATTTTAATACTATGTGCAATTAAGGTATTCCAGAGAGACATTCGAAGTTATTTTGCCCTGTTGAAGATCACATCTAAATAGACCAAATCTGAAGACATCTAGCTGAAATACACTTCTCTGGTATATAGTTCACCTGTAAAATCTAGGTTATCATATATAACCTGTAATTTTTAGAGATGAACATTAAAATGCTTTTGCATTTACTTTCCCCCCAAATTCAATGTTTTTTTACATGTGAATCCACACGGCATTCCTTGAAATAATTTTGAATACTTCTATTTTATTCCCATTTTTTTAAGTGCTCTACATTTATTAATGTTATAAACTTCCCTCCCCCTTTTCAAACCACTTTTGTTTATTTTATTACAAAACCTACTTTCTTAGTTAAGCATCAAATATCTATCACAGAAAAAATTTAAATGCTTTATAATCACAGTTTAGAGCTTAAGTATTAATGAGGCCATTACTCTAAAATCAAGTACTTTGTTTTTCTTCCTTTTTCTTTCACTGTCAAGTCTTATTGGAGTCAGAACTTCCTAAAGCCTGGTCCACAACACTACTTTATACTGATTTAAAATTACATGTTGCATTCTATGGTGCTAATCCAATTTTACAGTCTTATGCTTTTTATAGGAGCAAGTGACTGTGATTTAGGTTAAAGTGCATTAAAATTCTGATTATGTCAAAAGCTGTGACAGATTAGGGAAGGACATGAAAAGGGAATTCTTCAGGGCAGAAAGGACAGTCTTATCTGATGTAGGTGAACCAGATATTTAATGATTTTTTTTAATAGAAGGACATCACCTCTGCATAAGAACACTTTCACTAGAAGCCCTTCATTAAAAGCAGTCCCGTATGACTTCTTATGTTTCAAAAGTCTAGAATATGAGAAGTGATAGCTCCCCTCCGCAACCAGAAGTAAATTATATCCAAAATAAATAATTCAAATTATATGTATGAAATGGAAAGAGAGGAGTTCAAGTCAATTGGCAGCACGCTTTGTTCAGCATCAAAACTAGTAAATCAAGGAAACCAGCTAACAACTCTGTATCGGAAATGACTTTTTTTTTGATCTGTTTGTTCTGTATACATGCATAAGTCCTCTAAGCAAGAACTGTCTATTTCTGTAGGTACCTAACTCAGTGCATCTTTTAAATGATGTTTTTACAGAAATAGTAAACTGTTCTTCAAACACCTGTTTTGAAGACAAAATTTGGATTAATAATTTTTCTTGATTATATTCTAGAGCAAATTTTGAACAGCTGCAGAAAAATGGGCACAAACTCTTTTGTGGCTCTTAGATTTTTCCTTCTTCTATTTGCAGATGATTACTAGTGTTCAATATTTTAATTTTCACTGGAATACTACTTTATTTTAATCATACATATGCTCCATGAATAGAAGGATCCATCCTTTTAAGTATGGTCACACCTCGGTATGTCCTAGAAATGAAGTAAAATAGTATCTTTCCTCAATTATTGTCCTGAATCAACCCCTCTGACTGAAGGCATATTTCTGATCTTTTTGGAATTCTTCCTGTTTCTATCAGCTCAGGAAACATATCTTACCACTTCCTCCCTCAAGATCAGTGACCTAAGGATATTTTACTGTTCAGTCGTTCAGCTGTCTGAGAAGAAGTGAAGCTGCTAGACACAACAGAGTGGGAGGAATTCTGATGCTGGTGAAGTGTCTTCCCATATTTTTTTAGAGTTAGAAGCTCAGTTTACTCAGACAGGCCACAGGCAGCAGTTAGGGGCTTATGTAGATTCATTTCCACTTTTTTTATTTTGTAGCATATTGTCATTGTCAGCTCTCTGCCTTTTCTAAGTAACTTGAAATTCTCGTGTTAATTCTTTGACTGGCTTAGAATAGAGGTAATTTTGAGTCTGCTTCTTTTCTAGGTTTCCACAAACGGATGTCCTTTATGCTTTATTAGTTTCTTTCTGGGAATTGTGCTGATGAAATGAGTTAGCAGTGTGTTGCATGTTAGCATTGCCATCACGTACAAGTTTATTAGTGTGTGATATCCACCATGTGCATTGATCCAGGACCACCCTTCAGTACCACAGTTGTTTCTTTTAAGATTAATTCATAGTTTGTAGAAGGGAACATGGCAAAGGCAAAGACTGCAGAAGCATGGAAGATTTGAAAGGACTGGTGTGAAATAAAAAGGGTAATAAGGAAATAACCCTAGCAATCCAGAGGACAGGAAAAAGGCAGAAATGTAATTTTTGTCCCTGTCTGCAAAATTTCTGAATTCCTTTTCAAAACCAAACCAAATTTTAAGGGTTTCTGGATCATTTTGCTGGTTTTCTTTCGTAGTGGATAAAACCCTGTTACTAAAAATTATCTTCCTGCAAGGCCAAAACATAAAAAAAAAAAGGCTAGGGAGCTGTGAGATTATATTCCTGGTCATTTTACCTGATGAAAAGGTTACATCTCATTATTCTACATGTCCTACTCATGCCCTGCTTATTCCCTTAGTCCCTTATTTCAAGAATAAGTCAGAAGTTTCTCCTGAACTTGAGACAAATCTAAAGAAGAAAACTTGCTGCTGCTGAAGTTTGTGAGTAAAAAGCATTTGAATTCTGGCAAAACTGTATTTCTGCAATGAAAAACAGTTAGTTGAAAATTCTCTATCTCATAAAGTCATTGCTTCAGAGCTACATGGAAAAATAAATTGAACCTGTCATTGCAGAATTGAAGTAATTAAACAAAGTATATATGAACATAGTGTCACCTTCACTTTATCAGAACTCAAGTCTGATATTCAAAGAAGCTGAATACTCACATTTTATAGGTAAATAAAATGTAAATGACATTATATCTGAACAGTTTACATGAAGAAAATCTACCAACTATCTGTGTGTTAGCTGGAACTTCAAGAGTCTGGCTCTTGCTTGCATTTTGTAACACTTTACTTTCTTACTTGTAATAACATTTCTTCCTGCAGTATGGATACATAGAATATCCTGAGTCGGAAGGTACCCTCAAGAGTGATCAAAGCTCAACTCCAGGCCCTGCACAGAACTGCCCCAGGAATCCCACCATGGGCCTCAAAACATTGTCCAGGCACTTCTTGAACTCTGTGAGGCTTGATGCTGTGACCAAGATCCATTCATTTGGAAAGATAGTTATGTTATATTTTAAAGATGGATCAAAATTGTTTTATTAAAAGTAAAACACTGGTTAATGACAATTAATTGTAAGTGAATCAAATCTCAGACTTTTCACCTTTTCTTATAAACCCAAGGACATGACACAACCATGTCTAAGAATTTATTGCTCCTAAACAAGAATTGTGTCAAGGCCACCTACAAGTTCAAATTAGCACACAATGTTAAGTAATTGATTATTATTATGCAGTAGGTGGATTCTTCCAAGTTCTTGGTATTTTGGGGTATTGTGAGGTCTATAGTGTTTATTATAGTGTGTGGATACAAAAATGATGTTAGCAAGAAATTTTCCTGCTTCTTTCTAAGCCCGTGGGATACTTTTCTCTCTCACGAAAAGATTAGCAGAAGTTCTGTAAACTATGGACACCTGCAACCTTGTAGAAATATGTTTATGGTACAGTAGAAAAATATTTTGACAATGGATGTTTTAGGATTTTAGCCAATCACCTCAGGGGGTGGCTGATCCTTTGACCAATTAGACTGTGAAGAAAAAAGTCTATAAAAGAGTTTGTAAAATAATTAAATAAATCAATCTTGCTGCACAATTCCTGCCTGCTGGATCTCTCCTACCCTCCCTATGGCTGCAGGAAACAGTGATAATAGTGGTGGATTCTTACTATTATATTCAGCAGAAGAAAATATGGAAACTATTCTTTAAAAAGGCATTCCATTTGTTATGCTATCCATAGACAGTATGCACAAGTGTTGATCATATAATTTACACATGGAATGAAGCAGGCTTGTGCTATGCTCTTTATCTATGAAGGAATCCTGAGAACACATGGTCCCACCTCACTTTATAGGAGAGTCCAAATCTATCAGAACTAGATAGATTATATTTATGCTCTTCAACACTGGTCATTTTCTTAAGAGGCCTTTCCTACACCATTCACAGCACTCTTTATGTGCACGTATGTGCAGTTAGGCAAAATCTGTGAAGGTTTTAGTTAAATGTTGAAATCTTGGGAATCTCATATTTCATTATTTTTCTCCAGACACAAATGACAGTGGAAAACTAAAAACCATTTTGGTCATGTGTAACATTGCAAATAATTTAAAGATGGTCACTTAAAATTGTGGGCATTACAGTAAACACATACTGTGAGTGAAACCATTCTTGTTAGGGACCAGTTAGACCAGATCTTAATATTAAATTTCTTTATTTTATCATCTCACTGCAATCTTCAGACTTAAAAAAGAAGAATCCACTCTATGTCTTTGACATCCAAATGATTGCAACCATTTGGAAAATGATGGTTTGGAAAATGTACATCTTAGATTTGAAAAACATGCTTCTTCTAAAGTGATGTTTGTTATTTAATACACAAAAATAAGATGTTTGGGTTTGGGGTTTTTTCATACAAAGAAATGCATTAGCACTAGTTCTGAACAGTCTTCTAGGAAAACAAAATATTTTCATGAACCACACATAAAACATTATAGAACATATCTTTATAATGATATTATTTTTATGAAGGATTTTCTCAAGAAACATACATATGTGAATAAAAGAACTCTGGGAGTAGAACACAGAAAAGACTTGCAAACTTGTATTTGGTATTCAATTCTTAGTAAAAGTGGAATTAATTTCCTAGGATGATCATTACTGACAATACATGACAATCCAATTACAATTTTGCATTATGATGTCTTCCTTATAGTTTGTCACGCTATAATTCAAAAGTGCTAAATAAATTTATATATATAAACTAATTTAAAGTAAATTCAGTCATGGAGATTAGGAAAACAAAGGCTTTGTCTTTGATAGGAAATTGGCAACAGAAGCTGTAACTCAAATGAAAATAGCTATTTCATTCAAGAATTCCTGTAATATCAAAGAGCACTTTAGCCCACAGAAATTAGAGATATTAAACCTAAATCATTGCCTAGGTTTTTGCAATGCAAATTCACTTCTGGGCACATTTTTAAATGGCATATAGTATTTCCTCCAAATTGTATTAGATAAAGTCATGGACTGCTACACTGTTGTCATTCAGCTCATTTTGATGAAAAAGCAATTACTTATGGCGGATTAATGCAAAGACTGGACATAATCACAGTAGGTTAGGTTGAGACTTTATTAGAAAAACACAAGCCATTTAAATTAACCCAAATGACCATCATGTCAGTTCAAAGGGAACATGTGGTTTAATTTGTTAAACTGTAACCTTTGCTATATTAGAAAAATACTTTGACACAAACACTTTACAAATGTCAGCAGAAAATCCATATTCCATTTCTTCACATTGGTTTTGTGACACAGTGTTTGCTGATATTCGTCAAGGGATAAGTTACGATTGATTTCCTTCCACTCTTACTCTTTTCTCTTGTATTATGGGGAATTAAAGGGCAAAAATGACCTGGTTTTTTTCCCAGACTATTCATATGGATATGCTATCATAGGTAAACTTAACTGCTTCCTGGAACTTAAAGGTCAACAGAATCTCTCAGAAAAGCTTTCAATGGCAACAGTTAGAGAAGGCCAGAGCACCTCAAGACTGAGGAGCAAAAGTAATTCAGAAAACAGGAGAACACATCTGAAAAAAAACTTGATTTAAAGAATCAGTACTATTTCTTGCTTTAGGACAGAATCTATTAATTTTCCTAACTCCTTCCATCTACCTCAAAAACTCTTGTCAGCATAGGATTTAAATATTGTGTTTATAAACTGGATTTTTGCTCCCCTGTTGAAATAATATTGTCCTTTTGCTAAAGCATTTTTAATTGGATGGGAAGGTATGATAAAGACACTATGGAAACACCATTAAAGCCAGATCCTATGAATGACCCAAGCATAGAAGTTACTTCATTTCTACTCCTGTACTTTCAAATACCTGACCATGAGCTGTTAGTTCACCTGACAAATAATCACACATATGTTAAGACCCACCACAGAGTCGGGCCAACTGAGGTTCTTGTTAATAGATCCCTTGGGGTGGATCAGCGTGAATGAAGCAACACTGAATGACTGGTGTTTATATATCTATATATATGGTGGGTTTATTTTATAGCAATTTGGTTGCAATGGAAAGGACTTCTATAGACATGGTTATTATCTCTAGCAATATAGTAACATAAAAGTATAATAATATCTGTTAAAAAAATATATAAGGAAAAGAAAGAAAAAGAAGGGATAAGAGTAGATAGTGGAGAGAAAAGATATCGCTGACTGTGGATCCAGAGATAAGACTTGATTGCTGCAGTTTTGATGTCCATTGTTTGAAGGGATGGTCACAGTCTTGATCCACTGGGGGTGGTGGAAGCCCATGAAAGAAAAAGGTCCAGTGGAGAATATACCCTCAGATTCGGGGAGGAATGTCCGCATATCTTCCCTGGGGGGAATTTTATACTGTCTCATGGAACACCATGGATCGTGCAAGGTTCTCTGGTAGAAGGCCCCAGAAATAAGCCTGGGGGCACTTCAGAAGTCTTTGGTGGTTCATGACCCTGTCTAAGACATGACCTCCCTTTCTTATGCAAGTGTAGTTGAGCCAGTTATGCCTTATCAGAAGGGATGGATACCTTAAGGCCTACACGTGAATATCCCCATTCCTGCCCCAGGGGTGGGGGTGGAGCCTCATCGGGAGGGAGGATATTGACATAAAAAAACCATGATCTACTTCTTATCAGCCTTTTTCCTTATCAGACTCAAACCCCAGCTTGGTGGTAAATAAAGGTCAATTTGTCTTGGTCATCCTCCAGTGACAGATGCTCACCCCTGCTGCACCTGGGCTGTTCTTATGCAGATCAGAAATTTCAACACCACACCCCCAAAAACTCTCCTCCTCCCCTTCGGCTGGGGGGTGATAACCTGGCCTGAGAAAAGCAATTGCTGCTTTTGCAAGTGGCTGATTGCTTGAGTCATGAACCTTTAACATTTCAGTCTCTCACAGAATATATAGAAATACATGCATGCACACACATTGTATGTATATGCATATATGTATCTATATTTACATGTACATCTTAAGCGGCTTATTGTGCTGTTTGAGAAATATTTTTCTTGGAGAAAGCTTTTAAGAAGCTATAAATGGTTTTGTAGATGCCATGTCCAGAAACTGCAATGAAGAAAATTATTGTCTTTCACAGCACAGCAGATACAAACCAACAAAGCTGTGTATTTCATGTGAATGTGGGTCTTATATATTTACTTTTTTGTAGTCTCCAAGAAGCAATAGTCAAAATGAATACTCAGAGAATATATCTCAACACAGACACTCCCAGACTTAGCAAAGTTTCATTGATTCAAATGGAATTATACCTTATTAATCCAGGACAATTTCTGGAATGCTTGCATAGATATTTTGCCTCAAGAATATTTTTCTTTTCTTTCCTCTATGGAAAAAGATGGTCATTCTCAACAACAGATGAGTTAAATGGAGAAATACACTTTTGATCCAAACATGAAAGGAATAAAATTGTATTTTTTAAAAAAAAATAGGCTAACAAAATAATGCTGTATACATATCTAAAATAACTAGTGAGAACCAGGAGGCAGATTGTGCAGAAGGTAATTGTGCTGAGATGTGTTATGTTCTGCAGCATTTGAGGGGAAAGGTGGAAATGATTACTCATTTCTAAAAATTGCCAGAAATTAGTCGCACGGGTTCTGCACTAGTCTATCCTGACATATGAACCTCATGTTAATATATCCCTTACTGATTTTACAGCAAACTGTCATAGATTGCATTTTTGTATGTGCTTTAACAAAAGATTTGACTATGTTGAACACGGACCACAATTAGGAAACAAAATTCAAACATTTCTTTCTGCAGATGTACACGTATTCAAAGGGATGTAGCCTCTAAAAATATCTGTGATGGGATAAACCAAAGAGATGCCCACTCCTTGCATGGAACACTTTTTCTATGTAGGAATAAAAGGAAGAAAATGTAATGCAATGCATACAGTTTGTAAGTAGTTTAGAGATCATCACAGACAGTACACTGGTCCAGGTGAGTACTGCACAATTGAATTCACCTGGTTTCAGTTAAAAAAATATGATCCATTAGTTTTCAAAACCATAAAGATAATAAAAGTTTTATTTGAGACGTCAAAGTTCTGCATTTTAGCATTCTGAATGTCATTATTCTCAATGCAAAATGACAAGGAACTCAACAAAATGAAGACAAGAAAAGAAAAAAAAATTGTTTCTTTCCTTGAAATAGAAAATGATATAAGAAGTTCCAGTGCTCTTTTCAAGAGGGCAATGGACCTTTGTAAAAAAGTTTACTTTGGTTGAAAGACCAAGTAGCTTAAGTATTTATTTCCTAGGATGTATATTACCATATTGCTTAATAGATGTCAGTGATGTGATACTTGAACCTTTTTGATTAAGCTCCTGTTGAACTTTAGGTTGCATTAATCAACAGTCTGTACAATTAAAATTTTAGATTATTTAAGAAGTCTTCAGAAGCACAGACATTATAATATGAGATGATTATTGTCGTTGCTATGAAAGAGTCTGCTAAATCCACTGGGAATGTTCATCAGCATCCTGTAATCAGCAGCTACAGAGAATGCTTAATTGCAGTTATTTAGGTGACATGTTGATGCAGTAGTAGTGGTGGTGAAAGCAGAAAAGCTGCATGGATTAACACTGGCAGTCGTGTGAGAGGATATTAAAAGGAATCTACATCAATATAGAATGCCTGATGATGTGGCTGTTTACACTAATTTGTCTTACTATTAAATTACAGTGCTCAGCATAAAAGACCATTGGGTTTACATTTTTTCCTAACTTTGATATTTATTCAAAGGAGAAAATATTATGCTGCATTTGATTGTCCAGAGTCAAATGTTCATGGTCTATCTAAACAGTTTTAATGGATAAACTATACAGAAGAAAATGAAGTACAAATATGGATAATTCTTGTAACTCTAAGACTGTATTTAACATAATTTTTCTGACAAGATTAGGTGTTAAAACTGGTCTGTAAAAAGTTGTGAATGCACATTTTTGTATATTCATCAATGTTATGTAGTTAATTTCATATAGCTTAGTGAACATCATTGCTTTGGGTTACTACTTAATTCCTCCTGGACCTGTGATCTTTTAAGAATTAGGCTCTTTAGACAGTACTAAGTTTGGCTTTAACTTAGGAAATTCTTAAAATTTACATATTACATCCATAAATGAACAAAATTGTTTATATTCCACTTTCCATGTAACAAAAATAAATTTCTACTCTGATAAATACCAATATCTTACTATCAAATTTGGCCTCCATATGAAACCAGTGTTAAATATACAAAATCTAAGAATATTTTATATTTTTATGTACTTTTCACAATCCCATTTCACTATTAATTTTTATAATGTATACCTTCACTTTTATAATAAACTGTACATGTAGTTAAAAAGGAATGGCAACTAAATCTGAAATTTCCTGACAGCCATAAATATTAGGACTATTGATTCACTAGCATGATTTTATGCGAGCGTTATGTGGCATTTTGCAAGAATTCAAAAAATTATTGACACTAAAGTAAGTTGAAACACTGTGAATGTCATGACCCTCAAGTGCTTTCCTTTATTTACAAAAAAAACGTAGATCATTTGTGAGAAACTGAAATATTACGATTTTCTGGGAGTTTTCCTTAAAGCAAAAAGGCTTCCATTTTATGCAAAGCAAATTATGTTTTTCTATATTTACACATTCAACTCAGTCTCCAGGAGAACTTTTTTCCTCTGCCTTCATATGATTAACTTTATGAAGGTCTTAATCTGCCATCTGCATGCAGACTATCTGAGCATCTGAAACCAAGAATGCACAGTGACATTTTCTCAAAAGGTACTAATTGCATGCAACATATTGTGGGAGAAACAGGGAAAGCTTCAACCTCTCCCTGCCATTTTGAATATCTAAGGAACTATAATTAGAAAAAGTACCTGAGTAGTTTAATAATTTTTTCTGATCAGAACCTTTAACTCTAGTCTTTACCTCTAGATTTTTTTCATTAAAATACAAATATATAGTAGCTTATTGATTTTACATTGCAGTTAAAATTCAAATTTGTCTTATCTAAAATTAAAATTAAAGTTTTTCTTCCTATGTAAGCTATTAAGGCATAAAAAAATGGGAAAGAGGGAGAGAGCAGGGGATTTATTTCTTTGCTCTATGTGTTCATTCCTTACATTGAAGAAAAAAACTTTAGGACAAGGATGGAACAATGAAGGTAAGGTTCACGTGTGTTTGTTTCTCTGTACAAACTGAGAGAGAAACCTGCTCCATACATCACAGAATCACATAATCACAAAATGGCTGCGGTTGGAAAGGAGCTCTAGAGGCCATCTGGCCAACTTCTTACTCAAGAAGGATCACCTGGGGTCAGTTTCCCAGCATTTTGTCCAAGTGGTTTTTGAATAACTCCAAGGATGGAGACCTCATAACCCCTCTGAGCAACCTATGCTAGTGTGCAGTCACCTTCACAGTAAAAAAAATGTGTCTCAGGATGTTCAGAGAGAACCTCCAATATTCAACTTTTGCCCTTTACCTCTTGTCCTGTCACAGGATACCACTGAAAAGGTCCAGGCTCTGTCCTCTTTGCACAGTCCCTTCAGACGTTTATACATTGATGATATCCCCCAAGGGCTTTCTCTTCTCCAAGCTGAACAGTCCCAATACACCCAGCCTTCCCTCATAGGAGACATTGCTCCTGTCCCTTGATCACCTTTGTTTGCTTTCATTGAATTCTCTCTAGTGTGTCCATGTCTGTTTTATACTGCGGAGCCCAGAAGCAGATGCATTACTCCAAGTGTGGCCTCAGCACTGTGAATGGAGGGGAAGGATCATCCCCCTTGAGCTGCTGGCAACACTTCTAATGAAGCCCAGGACACCAGTAGGCTTCTGTGCTGCAATGTCATAGGTTAGCAAGCATAGTCCCAGAAGGGACGTCCTTGCTAAGGGGTGCTTACAGCTTCCTCTGGGAACTGATAGAACCTATCAGCTGGCCAGTTTGAATATGGACAATTCTCTAAGCCACTTAAAGTTGTGACCACCTCTGTGATCCACATTTAAGAATAGACAAACTCCCCCTCCAAGCTCTCTCTTGTTTCCGGTGCTGGGACAGGCGGCTGCAGGCCCCGTGTGGGGGCCAGTGGGCCCGGCCAGGCCCTGCTTGGGCCAGGCCGGGCCGTGCCACGGCCATCCTGAAGCCGTGGACCTGTTCCAGCCGTGGAACCCCCCCCATTGCCTTGCCGTGGGCAGCCGGAGCGGCTCGGCTCTCCCCCCTCTCCACTGCGATAAGAAACATTCAACATTCCAGCTGCAAAGCTGCAAGGCCGAGGTGAGAGTAACCCTTTTATTGCTGTGAAGAGCTGAAAACCTGAGGGAAGAGAGAGAGGAGATGCTTAAAGCTGAAATTCTGTTGTGAAGCTATGATATAGCAGAGTATCCTGTTGTAATTTCATGAAGATATGGGGGGTGGAGTGGTCAACTCGTAAGCAAAAGCACCTGTGCTGAGATAGGCAGATGCTGACGCAGCTGTAATTTCATGAGAAGTTTAGACAGAGAGAGATGAACCAGATGAGGACTTTTGCTCCAAATGGGAAAGGAGAAAACCTCAGTCCCTAGAGATGCTCCCAGAGATAGTCCTAAAGATGAAGATGATGAAGACCCTGTGCTCCCAGGGAAGGAGAAGGGCCTCTGTTTTTGTTTCTGAACGGCTCAACCTTAAAATTGTACCCCAAAAACTTCAAGAGTGGACCCTCGAAAGCAGTTGCGGGAAAAGCTGCAAGTTGGGGGAAGGGACTCACATGCGAGCAGAGGACTCTTCTTCCTAAATGGACTGAACAATATTTGGAAGTGGGCGGCTGTCTCGTTGTGATAATGTTTTCATAGCATGAGCAAGAAGAGACTTCTCTTTCTAAATGGACTGAACAAGGTTATTATGGAAGTGGTAAACAGACTGAACATCTTAAGGGTTGTCTTTTCACATTGTCAG
This sequence comes from Corvus hawaiiensis, assembly GCF_020740725.1. Taxonomy (NCBI): domain Eukaryota; kingdom Metazoa; phylum Chordata; class Aves; order Passeriformes; family Corvidae; genus Corvus; species Corvus hawaiiensis. The sequence continues at coordinate 44,559,363 of NC_063215.1, read as the reverse complement.
TGGGAGAAGGGAGGAAGGTGGGGGGAGGAGGAGAGTTCTGAAGGTGGTATAATTTTTTTTTCCTTCTTCTTTTAGGTCTGTTAATAAACTTCTTTATATTCTTTCAAGTTTGGTGCCTGTTTTGCATTTCTCCTAATTCTTATCTCACAGCAGATAAACAGTAATGAGTATTTTGGACCAAACCACTACACTAAATTGGTGTTTCCGCCTGGTTAAAACCGAACCCGCGACATGCAAGAACACACTGGTAGCTCATGTTCCATCAGGCAGCTACCAGGATCCCCCAGGGTCGATTTTTTGCCAGATGGGTGGCCTCCAGCATGTATTGGTTCATGGTGGTTTTTCTCCTAGGTAAAGAAATTTTACTTCTCTTTGTGACTTTCATGAGCTTCCTTCCTGTCTGCTAATTTCTCCTGCCTTTTGAGGACCCTCTGGATGGCAGCACAATCCTCTGGTAAATAAGCAACTCCTCCCAGTTTTGGGTCATTAGCACACTTGCTGAGGGTACTCTCTGCTCTTCCATCCCCAATCTTTATGAAGATGTTAAACAGGATTTTACCCACTATTAGCCCCTGGGTACACCACTAGTTACTGTCATCCAGCTAGGTTTTGTGCCAGTGATCACAACCTATTTTGTTCATTTTGTAATTCTTTTTTGTCATATCACCAATGACCTTTTCTCGGGACCCTGTCTGTCACTCCCTCACAGGACTGCGGATTACTCTGTCCCTTTTCCATCATTATTAGTTTAAATCCCTGGTGATGATAGAACCCAAAACCTCATGGACAGACCTGTCCTATTAATGCTCTTCTCATGCCCTTTATTGTTGATGTCAGGATTGAGGAAAACACCACCTGAGCCCTCAGACCCTTGACTACTTGCCCCAAAGCTCTGGTAGTGTCTTTTGATACTGTCCATTTTTTTCTTTGTCAGTATCTTTTGTGCCCACATGGAATAAAAATAGGGTATAATAGTGAAAGGAATGAACCCAGGCAGACAAAAAGCCTTCAGATATTTAATTGGGTTGACAACTGGGTGCCTCTGTCCCTTGCAGCAGGGAGTTACACGTATAACTCCTCTTCAAATTTGAGAGCAGCTAATCTTTGTGGTGACACTTGAATAGATAGATAAGTATACAAAATAAATGAAAATATTCTTAAGGTGTCTTAAAAATTACCTTTGTGTGCTGTTATTCCATTTTTGCAGTGTATTATGACTGCTTTGAAGTGATACAGGAAATATACTAAACATTTAAAACCAATATACTAATCCTTTTCCTTTATGGGCTCTCTGACTATGAGATCAATGCTACTGAAGGGTCAGAGCAGAAAAGCAGTGTTCGCAGGAGACTCTGTCTAAATCTGTGTAAAAGAGATTAAAAGCACCAGGGAAAGGCTGGAACTTTCTCCTTGTGTGGTACATTTATTTCTGAGACGGACATGGCATGATTTTGATGTCAGGTAGGTTAAAGGTAGAGCTTACTGGCAAAAAATGTGAACCATTGTTCATTTTTGCACTTGGGATGAGGGTTTAAAACCACAATTCCCATTTCCCATCTGGATATGGAACATCCTTCTTGAAGAATATATCAGTAGAAATGGAGTCTGACAATGTGACTGGTCAGAGGAAGAAAACCCTTTGTTCCACTTAACTTCCAGGTTTTTTTAGTTTTGTTTCTCAACTTACTGGAAGGAGGAGGAAACAGGTTGTCTTAGCACTGGCATAGATACTAGGGAAGGCAAATTCATTCTTTAATTTTAGAAGTTGTGCATCACATAGGTGTAGGTATTTGGTGAAAAAGCGCCCAAATTGCAATGAAGTTTTAGACCATGTAGAAGACCTTGTCCTTCTAGACCAGTGTGAATCCAGGAGACTTCCATTCAGACCAGAAAAACCTCAGCAAGTTCCATCAAAGTCACGCAAATCTGTAGACCTTTCAGATGACATACTCAGCTGGAAATATCTAAATATCAGTACAGGGTTCAAGGAGATTTTTGAAGCCTCCTGCTGTTAAAACAAAAAGTAGGTCATAGGAGTACAGGAAACCCAGCTATTCTATCATTAAAGATTGCCGGAGGTTATATTGTTAACCTAGGTTTTATTCAACTGACAACTACTCCTTCTATTGTAGCTAGTGGTGATATTCAACCTACATTAGTAAATTTAGGTCCTTTCAGGAGTATTTGTTTTATAGTCACCTTTTTCTTTTTTTCCCCCTATGAGCTTTTATTCCATAGTGGGGATAAAACATAAAGTTTCTGTTTATGGTTATTTTAAATGATTGTGCAATTTTAATTTTATAAATACAGGGCCAGTGGAGACCATTCAAGAGCTTAGATTGAATGATATTTTTATTATAAGATTTCCAGAAAGCATAGGAAAACTTGGAGAAATTAGTGCCTCCCACTTCCTTTGGCAGTCTTATGCAATGGCTAACTGGAAATTCTATATTGTGCTGTTTAGCATGTTTCTGCAGATTTTCTTTCAGTAAATATATGTAATTTCTTTCAGTAAACATAATGTAATCATAATGCTAAATTGAGTCTCTTCTCATCACCACTTTTATCATCATACTCTACTGCTATTATTTAGTTGGGTCTGAAGATGAAAAAAGGTACACATACAATGACCAATTGAGAATAAATAAGAGATAGTGATCTATCAAGTAGATTTTTAAGGGGAAGCATCACCTCTATAAAAAATAATTAAAATATAATGGACTCCAGATACTACACAGTCATAATGTGTTTACTTTCAAAGCAGAAGACAATCAGATTGAGGAAGAATCCTTTTGAAATGTCTTTATTTCTCCTTTGTAAAATTACTTTGGTAGATATAATCAGCTTATTGAAGGATGTTAGTCATAGTTGCTTATTCTATCCCTGTTGACTCAGTGTACTCAGAGTGGTTTGTATATCAAATCCAGTGTGTATCTAAGCTAATCAAATACCTGATCATATGTAGACAAGTTGTTACTTGCTTATGATTTTTGATAAGCTAATGTCCATAAAGTGCTAAATTCACATTTTTCAATCCAACAATGGGTTGGATATTTAACTTTGTATTAAGGCACAGTATTCCCTCAAATTCTTTAAAAGTAGACTGTTAGATTTGTATTTGTGTTTAGGTTCAGATATATTGCTTCTTCTTGAGAGTCATAAATAATGACTGTTGTAAAACCATATAAGTTTTTGCCATAGGTCCCATTAGGTATTTCATATGACAATCAAATGTTCTGAGACAGCGCTCTGTTCATAATTTAGCAGATTCCCCTGTATACACACACTACAGACATACAAATATCTTATATTTGTTTTTTAATTCCTTTTCTGTGGCGATGATCCAGTAGAGAAAAAAGGAAGAAATTTTTGCACATAAAGGCACTGGAACTCTGTGGCACTTCAGTACCACTACCTACATGGAACAAGCTTAATCAAATTGAATAAAGTGTGAAATATAAATTATTTTTTATAACACTTTATTCTATTTTCATTCTGATTTACAGATATGATCAGGGTGACTCAGTGATTACAAAGATATTTGTTGTATTACCATTTCTTCTGGCTCTTTTTATTCTGTTTTTCAGCCCAAGGGAGACTTTTTACATGTCTGTCAAATGCAAGGCAGAATTTGATGCTCACCTCATTACTCTGAAGAGAGAGTTTTTGAGGGAGGACCAGCAAACAAAATACCACAAATCCTGCCCTGTATGCCTTCTGAGCTTCAGCTGAACCTACAGTCACTAGCACATTTCTACCCCCAACCTCTTTGACTCGATCTCTAAGGATATCATTAAAAGTACTGGATACTGTGTATAGAAAAGTGAAAATGCCTAAGATGTAGCCTGCAGTAGGCTGTATGCCTTATTTATATAATAAGCCAAGTTCAATGATGTGATATGACATGGGCCTGGGAGAAAGCATCTGCAGTCACACAAATAATAAAAGTAATTTAGAAAGCCAGTGTTTTAAAAGTAGATGGAAAGTAGGTGACAACACTTCCTAGCAGTTATCTGTACAACGCAGGCTATTAAAAGTTTTCAGAAAACTCTTTGACTTTTTCCATTAAGAAATATTCTGTAGAATGAATGCTTGACAGCTCCAGTCAAAGGACAGGCCTGATGGCTGATGGCAAAGCAACAAGTATTCCCACCACAGAGGAACTTGTCAGCATGCAAATGACAAAGGCATGCTAGCAAGCAGTAGTTTTGGTCCTTTCACATACTACAGAATTATGTCAGAATTACAGGAATCCAAAGTTACAGGAGGAAAATCTGTTCCCATTCATTAGATTTAATTGTTAAAGGCATCTTGGTTAAACATGCTGGCCTTGTTGAAATCAGTGGTTCAACTCCCGCCTTTAAATTTGTAGTTCACTAGGAAATTTGTATTTGTAATAAATACAAAACCCTTCTTTCTGAATTAAGAACTTGAAAAAATTGTTTGTGCTTACTTTTTCTGTACCTGTATCACAATCAGCTTTTGGATAAAACAGATTATGCATTACAAAAAAATTCAAATCAGGTCAGCCGTTGCATAAAAATGCATACCGGCATAACTTGGAATGGTGGAATGGGGAGAGTTAAATAGTAGCATAAATATTGGTATCATTTTCTAAAACTTGTCAATGGTATTTTCCTCAGAAGCAAAAACCAATAGCACTAAGGTTAATGACCTTGTTAGATAAAAATTTAATTTGTAATAGTACTTGATGAATATGTTGATTTTCATGCCAAGCGTGTCAAATAGAGTGAGATTAATTCATTATTACTTTAGGCTTCTAGAATGTAAATCTCTTAACCCAAATTAGTTGTTCAGGCTGTCTCTGAAATCAACACTGAAAGATTTTAGAGGACAATTCACTTTATCCTATGATAAATATATAAAAGAAAGGTAGTATTCTCTGGAGGAGCCTGTCTAGGTTAGAGCAAATTCCTAAAGACATACTGCCTACCGTTATCACAATTTCATTAAATTCATCTAAAACTGTATTGAGTTTGAGTGGCAAGGTTTTAGTAGCGGGGGGCTATGAGGGTGGCTTCTTTAAAAAGCCGCTAGAAGTTTCCTCCATGTCCAACAGAGTCAACACCAGCCAGTTCCAAGACAGACCTGCTGCTGGCCAAGGTCAGGCCCCAGATTTAAGAAGGAGGGAAAAAGCTGTGCAACAGAAATTGCAGCCAGAGAAGAGAAGAGTGAGAATATGTGAGAGGAAGAGCTCTGCAGACACCAGGGTCAGTGAAGTAGGAGAGAGAGAGAAGGTGATCCAGGTGCTGGTGCAGAGATTCATCTGCAGCCCCTAGTGCAGACCATGGTGAGGCAGGATGTCGCCTTACAGCCTGTGGAGGACCCCATGCCAAAGCAAGTGGGTGCCTGAAGAAGGGTGTGATCTGATGGGAAGCCTGTGCTGGAGGAGGCTTCTGGCAGGACCTGTGGACCAGTGGGAAGAGGAGCCCAAAATGGAGCGGTTTTGCTGACAGGACTTGTGACTCAGCAGGAGACCCACACTGGAGCAGCTGGTTCCCAAAGGACTGCACCCTGTGGAAGTGGCCCATGCTGGAATAATTAATGAAGAATTGAAGCCTGTGGGAAGGCCTCAAATTGGAGAAGTTCATAAAAGGCTGTCTTCTGTGTGGGGAACCCCATGCTGGAGGAGGAGAGCAAGAGTGTGAGGAGTCCTTCCCCTCAGGACCAAAGAATGGCAAAGGCCATGTATGATGAACTGACCACAATCCCCATTCCCCATCCCCTTCCACTGCTGGTGGGGAGGAGGGAGAGAATTTGGGAGTGAAGTTAAGCCCAGACAGAAGGCAGGGGTGGAGGAAAGGTGTTTTTAAGATTTGGTTTTAGTTATCATTATTAAACTCTAATTTGACTGTAAATAAATGAAGCTATTTTTCTTCAAGTTGAAATTGTTTTGCCCATGATGGTGACTGATAAACAATATTTGCCTGCCCTAATCTTGACCCACGAGCCTTTTGTTATATTTTCTCTCTCATGTCCAGCTGAGGAGGGGAGAGATACAGCAGCACGAGGGGACACTTGATGTCCAGCCAAGGTCAATCCACTACAATAACTAATTTCTCATCCTTCACAGATTCTGTAAAAATATAGATATTTTCCATATTGTTTCACGAGCCTGTCAGGTGCCCATTTGATATTGAGCATGAAATGTGCCCGTAGGTTGGAACATCTGATTTTATAGATTAGTGTTACCTGAATGAGCTTTTTGTGACAAGCTATTAATCTCTGAAAGACTTTCTCCAAATGCAGAGAGATACTTTCAGTGACAATTATTACTCTTCGTTCAAAATCTTACTCAGACAGAAAATAGGACATTGTCAGACATTTAACAGATTTTGACTCTTTCCACAAGCAAAGTTACAGTAAATGTCCTGTATGATGCAGAAGTCTGGACTACTGAAATTAAAAGTATTAATATTTATTCTTCTCATGCTCAATATAACATTGTAGAAGGTCTTACTAATTAGCATAGCTATCAAAAATTCCCCAATGAGAGGCTTGAATGAGCCCCCCCTCCCCAAGGAACCTTCCTCTGGAGGGTTCTGTCTTAGTTTACAGAATGTGTTCTGGAGAGGACCTTGGGGTCTGGGGCACACTGATCCCTAGCTATGAAGCTTCTAAAATGTTTAGTCTCCTAGCTGAACAAACAAGTCCAAGAACGTAGGCAAAAATCACTAGGAATACAGAAATTGTTAAAAGGTATAACAGGGGTATAAAAGAAAAGGCAAAAAGTCATCATGGCATCAATTCATCATCGGTCTGTTTTTGCCAGCTATTCAGTGTGTGTGTATGTATGTGTGTGTGCAAGTGTGGTGGCTGCACCGAGACGCTTTCTCCTGGAGATGCCTTTTGGGAAGGTCGTGGCATTATACCATCCAAACCTGCTGCGACACATATTTGCTACAAACTTAAACTGTATCTTGACTTTATAGATTCAACTTTACTATCTGGAAAAGAAACATTGAACACTGTAAGGTACAGTGGAAGAGAACATGAGATTTCACCATGCATAAGGCTAACTAGGAAAGCATAATGATTCTCTACTGTTCTAATGGAACCCCTACTTAGAGTGGTTTCAGTGCTAAGAGTATTTTTACTTAGAACATTCAAAACTTCAGTCTTATCATCAATTGTTCATAAAAATAATCAAAACAAGAAATTGTATGTTATCTGATAAATTTGTCAGATGCTCTCAATTCACAAGATTGTTTCCACTGAACTGTTAAAATAATCTATTGTAGCATTTACGGTACCAATATATACCTATTTTTATGGTGTTTGAAAAATCAATATATTTGCTGATATAAGTGTTTAAAGGCTTACAGACTAAATAATAGTTTAGACCTTTTTATAAGTGTATACCATACACTATACTGAATAATGACTCTGTTTGGAATTATCCAGTTACTAAGTAAAACAGAATGCACCAAATTGGTATTTTCAGGAAGAAGTCTAAGTCTGAAGTTTTGCCTAAAATTTTAGGAAAAAGAAAGAAAATAGAGACTTTCATGCCATTGTACAGAACTGTTCTTCAATCTCATGGATTATTACTAGACATATATTTTTAGAATATTCAAGTATAATTGTATTCCTAAGTATAAGGAATCTTGAACTGGACCTGGAATTAAACCAAGGAATTAGAATAATCATATATAATATTGCTAGCTTTGCTTAATCAGAGCCTTTAACAAAAATTTGCCCTCATTGACACAAACACAACTATGAGGCTGCCCCTTTTGTGGTTTTCTGTGGAAAAGAGGAGATCAGGAGGGGTAACCTGCAACAATGTAGTTGACTTTGATCATAAATTTTGACGCACAGGTTTAGGATGGACTTGTTTAAATTACTAAAAGTACTGGGGTTTGCTCAGTGACAAAGAACTACAAAGTGCACATTCTTTGCAGTTACTGCAAACACTTTTATTTCATTCCTGTAAATAGTAGTTGTTTCATACATGGAAGAATTAAAAAAAAAACTTAGTGGAACTAAAGAGCAAAATTGGAGCCAGCATAACTGGAGTAAAATTGTACAGACTAATATTAGCACTATAAAGGACATAATTAACTGAACTACATGATTAAAACTCAACTGAAATACTGCTTGATTTTAAAATTTAAGAAAGGGATATACTTATTTGCATAATGTTTTACATCAAGATGGCCATGTATTACCATTACTGTTCCCTTGCTACTTTTATGACAGTAATTTCAATAATATATGATCTTTAAAATTGCAAGAAAATAAATTGTAAACATTAAATGATAAACTATAATTCTACAGGGCATTCATTAATATGTAATTGAATGACAAGTTAATGCTTAAAAAATGGCTAGCAATTTTGGTAACCCAAAGTACTATATTAATTTATGGTTTAAGATAAGGTTTGCAAGCCATGCTATTTTAAGGGGAAGGTTTCTCTTTAATAAGATGCTGAGTTCTATAATATAACACCAACTTGAAAAAAGATAATTTAAAGTTCGCATTTTCATTTAAATAACAAATTGCATCCAATTCAGAAGATGTAATCATAGTTTTTTTTTAAATTCTGCTTAAAATCATATAGAAAAACAAGATTATTCTTTCTTTGCCGTGGGAGAAAAGTTGTGACAGTGAATTAAGAGTACTCTTATTTTTATGTTTATAAACAGGGGCATTTATACTGATTTCATACTGGATTTCCATTAGGGGTGATTTCATTAATTCTTACCCTTCAGTTGCACCACAGTGAATGAGAGCAATATAGGAGAATAAACATGGCATTTGTTTAAATCAGAGTGGGACATCTTTAATTCCATTAGTTTTCAAAATTTAAAAGGGATAAATGTAAAGAAATAGTAAATGAATGTAAAAAAATAGCAGTTTTAAGCACAGCAAACACACAGTAAATAAATAAATAAATAAGAACAGCTTGTTAAACAACATAATACATTCATAATTATAGATATATATTAATATCTATTATATATATAATATTTAAAACAATATAAGACACAGATTATCAGTTATGGCTTCCTTTCTGTTATTCTTCATCTTAGAAGATGATAATGGGAGTCTTATGTCTAGGATTGATCTGTTATATATAATATAATATTCAGAGCATATTAAAAAAAAGATGATGAACAAAATTTTGCCTGAACAGTAAAAAGACTACTGAAACCTGATATCTTCCTCACATCCTGAAAGTCGTGGACAAAGTTTGATCCAGGTCAATCAATTATAGAGCAGATATCCACCAAGACATTGCATCTGGGCTTTGCAAAGTGCACAGTGCACTTTGTGGAGGTTCTCTGTGCAGCATGTGTCCTGTGAGTATGATACATATACACCATTTGTACACATACTTCACAGAGGGAAACCATGTGACAACTTATGCCAAGCTGCTCCATATGATTTAGAGAATGCTAGAACTCACTTTTTAATAATTAAAATCACATTAAAGTTGACTCACCTTAACTCAGATATCATCAAGAAGGCCCAAATCACCTTGGTTTATCCAGAGGTTGTTCTGGCCCAGCTTCTTCCTTGCTGTCTATGGTGGCCAAATGGTTCCACAGCAGTGATGAGGGTGATACCAGGGTGCAGGTCTTTGCTGCCATTTGCAATGACACATCTTTCCCTATGCATCACTTTTTCTGACTTTGCCACTTCTTGCCCCTAATTTTCAATAAACTATTTTATGACATTTTATAGTGATTGGTTTTGAGCTTGATTTTTGTGTTTCTGCTTATACTGCAGGCTCAAGAGAAAATGCACCACTGCTTTGTTCTACTGTATATAACACAGGATAAGACTACAGCTACCTCAGTATAAAACCTGTTCAAAACTGGGAAATCCTGCTGAAAACAGCAGTTGAAATATTCAGGATCTCAGTATTTTATTTTAGACAGTGAAAAGTGTCTGGTGCTTACTTTCTGATCTTGGAGTAAGTGAAACTTTCCTCTTAAGATATTTTTAATTTATATTTTTGTGAGTTCTTTGTTATGCTAGTTAATAAAAATTTGCTGGGGACTTGTGGAAACTGAAAATAAAATGAGTCTTTAAATCATGGAGAAAGTGTTTTAAGGAAATGTGAATCAAAATTTAATGGAAATCGCATGTTTACAGATCCAATTATTGTTTATAGTCTGGATTTTAAATTTAATGATACCTATTTATAACCTAGGAAAACAAAAGTTTTATAAAAAATATTCATCTCCTATGCATTACCAATTTAGTAGAAACATTCTTTTTTTTTTTTTGGAAGAAGTTTGTGGGGTTTTGATTGGTTTGTTGTTTCTTTTTTTTCTTAGTTATTTATCAGTATTATCAACAAGGTCAATAGAAACATGCAGAGTTTTACACAGCACATTTCAATACAAATGCCAGGACTTATGCAAAGCTTTTAGTGACTAATACGGAGATGCAATCCAAAATTTATTTTTAGCATTAAAAAAAAAAAAATCACAACCTTTGCACTTTCAGAACATTAGGCCTGTGAGATGGCACAGATTTCTAAATATCTTAGGATCAAATCTGAGCATGATCTGGAGGTGCCAACCTGAAGCAAATTTGAATTTAAAAGAAATGCATTTTTTTCACTGTATTTTTGTGTGTAAAGCTATTGTGATTAAATAAACGCAATGAAAGATTTCACACAAAAACTCTGGCTCAAAAATGTCAGAACAATCATTCACTTGAAAAAGTTAAAATATTTTACATTCTTAAAATGTGTTGAATCTTGCTTTCTTGTTAAGCTTCCCGATTGTCACAATATTAGCCTTCACTTTCTGATGAGAGGTGCTAATGTTAAGGCTCCTTGTCTCTGTGTAGACAGATTTCTGCATGATGGAGCATTTGACATGAACCAGATAGCATCATCTTCAGAAATCAGTGATGGAGAGCTTATACTCTAGGGTCTATCCCACACCTTGCACTGACTTCATTGTCATTGGCAGAGGAAATGCTGTTTGATGCTGAACTGACACAAAAGACAATTTCTGGATCAGTTGCAATGTGACTGGACTTTAACAAATCAGAAGTAAAAGTTTAGGGCTTGTGGTGGATTGAGTTTAATTCTCGAGAAAAGGAATCTAAAGAATATTTATTAGAAAAATAAATCTTGTGAAAACTAACTGTCCCTTCAAAAAAACCCAGTTACACCAGACACTCTGTGCTCTTGACACAGATTAAGGTTTTTAGTGCCTCCTTAAGAGGCTTCTGAAACAGCAGTTTGCCTGTTTTTTCTCCATTACTTAGGTACTGGGAAGGAATCAGGCACATTCACTTTAATAGGACTTCATTTATTTTATTGGCTAGGCTCCAGCCTGTGAAGCCCAGGAATGTTCTGTAGCTGCTCTATTTTGCATTCAAGATAGCAGGTAGTTAATACAGTTTCTTTCTACACCTGACTTTTTTTTTTTTTTTTCTTTAAATATTAAAGAGGCTTTGAAGGAAATTAGGAAGAGAAATCAGAGAAAATGCTCTAACATAGTATTCCTACCTTAATGTAGATGTTTATATTGCATTTGACAGGATTTATTGCATATAAAATTTTGCAGCTGAGCAGGTATGTATTTCCTACACTGAGCTGAGATTTTCCTGTCAGGTGCTGTGAATTTGTACCAAGAGTGCAATAAAAGTAACATAGATTTCTGTTTACATGTGTTGCTATACAATATTTAAAGTGTAAAGAATTTGAAAGGTTGTTAATGGATGGAAATGTTTATGCTAGAGGAGATGGAGCAATGGAATAAGGAGTAGGAGGCATATGGTAACTCAGATGAGAAACATTTCACACTGGGAGACATTCCTCTTCTATGATGTGTTAAATAATCTGGTGTGGGTGTTTTTCTTTGTTTATATGATGTCCTAAGAGTGAAACAGTTCCTGCAAGTAAATGAGGATTTTAATGAATTTTAGACGGTCTTGCCTGAGAGAAGTATGTATCTAGCTATAAAATATGCAAAGATAGCCCCAAATGATGCTGGCTTCATTTTTAATGTTCTGTGTTTATTGTATTAATATTTTAAATAACTCAGTCAAGATGGGGACTTTCCGCATACGTGTATAGCTGTATATTTTTAACTGAATTGCAGTTTCTCTAGGACATGACCTCAAATGATGAAAAAAAGCCTTTAAAAGCAGATTATAAAATCAATTTTTCTGTCTAAAGCTGTGTATGTGAATTTGAGGAAAAAAATTGTGGAATAACAAGTGTACAATTTAAATCTTGCTCAAATGAAAGAAGTTGAGTATTGTGACATGTGGCATACAAAAGCCTGAGCCTCAGAGCCTGTCTCCAAAACCAGAATTTGCAAAGCTAATTTCAGTTTGGAGCAAGGTGAGGTTGACAGCTGCCAGTACACTAAGTTCTGGGATGTCCAAACCAATCAATAAGGAAATGTGGAAGAGCAAAGCATGTCTGAAATGCTGTTTCCTGCAGGGACTGCACTCCCCAAAGCTGGTAGCTAGAGTTCTGTTTTTTGCACATTTTCCTGATAGAAGCACTTGCCCAGTAAGTGGTGTTCTGCTTCCTGGGATGCTGATGGAGTTTTTATTTGCTACTTGTTGGATGAAGGAACAAAAACAAACTGGGAATAATTCTGAGAGCAGCCACTCAAGACAGCATCTTTCCCATTGCACAAGCAGAACTGCTAACATCTGCTCTCCTTTGGCCTGTGTGTCTTCTGTACTTCTTGCTCACAGTGCCATAGTTACCCACAAAACCAATAAAATTCAGTTACCCCCCAAAGCTTTGTAATTATCACCATCTGTTATGACAGAGCAGCTCAAGTCCTAACCTTCCACATTCTTAGTTGGGGAGGTCTCAAAATTGATCTCCTGGAGAAGATATTCTAAGAAAGGAGCTATGGAAAGTAAAAAATTTAAGTAAACTTTTTGTGTTCTGTGAACCCCGAGAGAACAGGTTCAGTAGGGATTTTCAATAGAAATTGGTGGAGGAATGCTGGTTTTGTGGACATTGGAAGATGACAGATCTTGAGAAGACAGATACACAGTGAACAGCTTAGGCACAATATAGTCCTTGTTTAGACATTTTGAGAAGTTACTGTCTGAAACATTAGTGTGTCTCAGACATCTGTGGATGTTCATTTTATTTCATTCCAATGTCTCTCCTTTTTTATTTTTACTCCCACCCATTCTCTGAACTTCAGCATATCCTCTTGCTTGAGTGAGACTCATAAGTCCAGATGAGCTAATCCAGAAAATAGATTTGTAATGTCATTTACCCTTGATGCAAATGTGTAAAAATGTAAATATTTTTTCTCAAAAATGACTGCTAGGGTTTATTTCAGGTAACTTCAAATGTACTGCACTTAAACAGGTGATCTTGTGATAAAAAGTTTTCTATTGCTTTGTCGTATTAATTCATGCTCTAAAAATTTCCCATGAAAAATGTCAACAGCAGTCTTTTATTCGCCTAGAGCATTCAGGGAGTCATAGTAGAAGATGCAAAATACATTCATTTCTTAATAAGTCCTTCTTTAGACTTAATACAGTTTTAAAATAAAACCCAGTGGATAAGTGACAAGTCTAGAGATAATATCGCCCCCAGCAACAGACTAGTGATTGATTGATGTGTTATATATTAGCTAAAAATAATGATGGTCCTCACATTTTTCCTCCTACAGCATAGTTGTTAGTCTTAGCTGCATTCCAACGTAGCCCTCTCTCACAGAAATATTCTAGAATGATTTAAAAATTAGGTAGCAATCTTTTATTCTGTTCTTATTACTAGCAGTATGTCAATTGTCCCCTGCTGAAATACATATTTCTGTTGTACAGGCAATTTTTTTGCAAGAAAAGAGGATGCATCTAAAATAAGGCAGAAGCAAGAAGGTATTGCATTTATTTTGTAGGAAAACCTGTGCAATTTGCAACTTATTTACACAACAGCATGCTGGAGATTTTTTAAATATTATTTTTTTATTTTTTTACTTATTTATTTGGGTCTTTGTCTGACAGTATCTAAATGAAAACTTCAGTTCCAAATTTTATTAAAGTCTACAATGTCCAGGGAAGTAACTTTGTTTATCTGAATCTGTAGAGTGCTCATATTTCTTTTCCGTGTCTCTGCTTAAACTTTGAATCTCTGGCGAGTATCTTTCCGGCGCTGCAGTGAATGTGCCGTGGCAGTACAGAATAACACCAGGACACCACTGACATTCTGGTGATAAGATTTCCTTTAAAATATATTCACAGACAACCTGTCTTGGAAGTATACATTACTGTAGAACCTTTATCAATTTCAGACACACTCAGCCTCTATCATGCATAAAACTCACAGAAACTTTTGACAAGAACAGTTATCTAAAAGATAGAGAGAAAGAAGGTAAAGCACTTCAGTTCCCTGTTGTGTCAAGATGGAGAATAAAAAAAACTCCACAGTAATAAATTCTTGTTTTATTCATCTACGTTTATTTCTCTGCAAATGTCTGATGCAAATGTAGACCATTGACATGCTCTTTCTAGACAGGCTGGTTCATATATCTAGGTGTTTTCTCCTTATCTTTCCATTTATTTCTTCTGAGAAACTAACTTCAAAAATGTTTTTTAGGTTTTTCTCATTGTTTCTATTCCCTTCAGAGTCTGTAATTTTGTTTTCTGGGTTATGCAAAGCACACTGAAGTTAAGGTTTACCATTTTTATTTCTCGATTCTCGGATGTCACCTAGTTTTGCAGAGGAGAGACGTAACTGTGGAAAAACATACTCATGCAAAGGTAACCACACATTAGTTTGATACTGTCTGTTTGATTACCTTGAAGAAATCCACCTCATATAATTCAATAGTGGAACTGTCATTTGCTGCATTGAAATTAGATCTATGCAATCGAGAAGTATTCAGGTTGATAATTAAATTGAAAGCCAGCTATTGGCAGTTGTTAGATTCTCCTGTAGTACACTTAAACCTGTGACATAGTCCCCACAATCCTACACATTTGGGGATGATTTGAAAGTTACCAGATGGGGAAAAAAATGAGAATACTCTTTGACAGATGGCTGAATGTGAGACTGCAGTGTGCCCAGGTCATCAAGAAGGCCAATGACTTCCTGGCCTGTATCAGCAACAGTGTGGCCAGCAGGACCAGAGCAGTGATTGTCTTCCTGTACTTGGCACTGGTGAGGCCACACCTTGAGTCCTGTGTCCGGTTCTGGGACCCTCACAACAAGAAGGACAAAGAATAATGAAGCTGGTGAAGGCTCAGGAGCACAAGTCTGATGAGGAGTAGCTGAGGGAGCTGGGGTTGTTTAGCCTGGAGAAAAGGCAGCTCAGGTGGGACCTTTTGCTCTTGACAACTTCCTGGAAGAAGGTTATGACAAGGTGTGTGCTGGCCTCTTCTCCCAGGCAACAAGTGACGGCACAAGATTAACTGGCCTTAAATTGTGCTGGGGCCAGGTGAGTTTGCATATTAAGAAAAAAATTCTTCATGGAAAGAGTTGTCAAACATTGGCACAGTCTGTCTGGTTAAGTGGTTGTTTCATTATCCCTGGAAGATTTTAAAAGACATGTAGATGTGGCACTCGAGGACATGGTTTAGCATTGGGCTTTTCAGGGCTGTGTTAATGACTGGACTTAATGATCCCAAAGGTCTTTTCCAACCTAAATGATTCTATGAAGTCTAGGTGCAGACTGTGAATCATTTCTACCTGTCCTCTGCTTCCTCTTTTGTCCAAGCAGTAAATAGAAGACTGAAAAACTCACAAACCCTACATGAATTAGAAGTTTAGGTTTTATTGCCAGGACAAGTTGCCTATAAGCCAGCAGAATTTAATATAATGGTATTATTATCTTTTGTAGTTTTCTACTCCATAATTTTCCATTTGCTTAAGAAAGAAAACCTGCATGATAGTTTTTGGTGACGAGATGGATTGGCTACTCCTAGAAGTGCTGCCTGTACACTGGCACTCAATGTCTTTTATTTCAACATATGATATTTTGTAGCACTTTTGTACATTCAGCTGAACCACCTAGCTCTGGACTTCCCAGTGCTCAAATCTTCTGTAGATCTGCATTTTACCGTCTCTTCCCTTGAGCCAGCTCAAATCTTGAAGTAATATGGCTGTGTGGATTCATTTCTGAGCTGAGGTGGAAGTCCAAGAGGAATCAACTTAGGGAATTGGTTAGGGAGTAGCTTAGGGACGAACTCTGTTTCCACCTTTTGTATCTGCATGTTACTTTGATGTAGTGCACTGACCTTTAGGATCAGGTCAGCATTGTTTTGGAGGACTCTTCAGAGTATGCTGAAATACAGTCTAGGTGTTGCACAATGTTAGTGTTCCTGCACAGCTCTGTGCTCAGCACTGGGACTGTCTCTGTCATAGTAAGAGGAGTATTCCTGGAAACCCTGGCTGCCACTGGGGACAGCTACAACTGAACTGTTTGCATGGGCACAAAAGGGTTCTTGCCTTACAATCAGGGCTGCTGAAGGCACTGATCCTGACTGTGCTAACTGCCGGCCTGTACTCATGGTTTGTTGTCACTGCCAAAATGCCCGCGAGGGGCAATGCTAGTGAGCTACTAATGGAGAAAGCTGAGATCCCATACCCCAAAATTTTTTCTCTTCCTAGTATATGTCTAGTCTTAGGCCACAGACTGCACTCCAGCATGGCCTCCTTTTACCCTTAGCCTGCTGCTGCTCCTCAGCACCTTGCTGGGGGAGAAAAGGGATTTTTTTTCTATTTCTCTTCTTTGAGTTCAAGGCAACGAATCATATAAAGTTTTAACCTTTCTTTAAAGAAAGACCTTTTGAGTCTTTCTATATTTTATTTTATTTTCTCCCAGGAAATATCTTCCTTTCCTGCATGTATGCAATGCAGTTTGATGCTAATAACCAAAATATCGTTGCCTATTTTCAATTTAAAAAAAGCTGATGGTCCTGAAGTCTTGCTTTCGTATCTCTCAAATGTACTCCAGGGGCTTCTAAGCCATAAATTGCTTAGGTTTTGCGGATTTAATTCTTTTATTTGAACATAAAAGTTTTCTGCTTATTAAAAATATAAATGCTATGTCTACAATTACCACAAGCTTTGCTAATCATGGAAGTTTCTAAAAAAACTCCAAAGTAATTATATCTTGTAATTATAAGAAAAAAACTTTCCAACTACTTCTTAGTGAATCACAACATATACCAGTTTGGAGCCTGCAGCTATATGGATGAGATTAGCTGTTAATTGGAGGGAGGAAAAAAAAAAAGAATGAAAAGAAAATTAATTTTATATTTTGAAATAGCTTGGACTTGTATCTGATTTGCACTGAGTCTCTTTTATGCAGGTTGCTTTTTTTTTTCTTCTTCTCCAGAAGCCAGTAAAGGAGCTTTAATGTGACATTATATATACAACAAAATGATTGCAAATTACAGATATTTTTTGAAAAGAAAAAGAGGGGAAGGTTGGCTAAGGCCTGTCTGCTGCTTGCAAGGACCCTGGCATAAAAAAATCCTCTTTATGCATGCTGTGCCCTTGGCAGTCTCATAAATGTGAGGCATCATGGAGACTAAGGAACATCAGAAGGAGTAGGAGGTATAAGAAGGTTGAGTGGGGCTTCAGTCTTTCACTAGCATTAAGTCCCTTGAAATTTTTTCTTCAACTATACAAACCATTTTCAGAAATCTCCAAAGTTCACATCTGAGACAGACTGAGAGTTTCAGGAGTGGGAGTATATCTCTCAGATGTTATGCACTTCCAGGTCTTGATCCAAGCAAAATTCTCTTACAATGTGGAGTGCTAATAGAGAAAACCTGTGTAGCTTGTACAGGCTGCAGCTGGTACATCAGAGTTATGCAGTACTCTGGGAAACTCAGAGCAGAAGCTGAAGGTGATTGAGACACGATTGCACAGCCCAAGGTAGAATGACATACTTCTCAAATAGGCTAATTAGTACAGGCCATGAAACTGATTGCTTTCATTGTCATATGAGTGACATCTTCACTGAATCAGGGTGCTGGGGCACAGGGGGGGATATCTCTGTACTGATTTTTATTGAACTATATCAGTGTACTAATAAAAGTGTAATTAAGAACTTCCATGCTGTTTTGTATATGCAGAAATTATGAGACACAAAATTAAAGGTTTCTTGGAAGGATCTGTCTCTTGTTGTCTGTTTCTTTGTAACATTTTGCAGTGTTAACTCATTTAAGAGATTTTGTGTGTTTAGATGTTGATAGCTTGAGGTTTGATTCATCAACTCCTCTTCCTTTCAGCAAAAGTAATGACTAATTAACATTCATCTGCCATGCTGTAAAGTTGATTGAGATGGTGGATGATATTTTAGCTGATTGTCATGCAGTGGAAATGACAGAAATAGCAGTATCTGGGGCTAACTGGAATTTGAAAATGGGGTTTCTTCCAAGGCTGGCAAATCTTATCTAGATCATGCCTAGGGAGAAATGCAGTAACATATTTCACAGAAGATAAGATTATGCTGCAGGAGAGGAGATATAAACAGGTGGTCTTGGCAATTGCTAGATTTTAAATCTAAGCCTGCATAGCTCTCAAAGACTGAGCTAAAATTCTCTGCACAAATAAAAGTAATTGCTTAAATGAATTAATGCAAGTACAAGTCGTTTTCTAACCAAAGCTGATAAAGTAACAGAAATATAAGTAGGTGTTACTTTTTTTAATTGGGTTTGGTGACAGTAATATGATTAAGGTATTAAACTTCCAGCATCCAGAAATATTTTCTGGCTATTTCTGTCTAGGGACCTGATACATGTGAACAACGCGGAATATTTCTTATGAGGGTCCTGGTGAAAAACAAGCTGTCCATGACCCAGCAGTGCCCTTGTGGCCAAGAAAGCCAATGGTATCCTGGGGTGCATTAGAAAGAGCATTGCCTGCAGGCAGAAGGAAGTGATCCCGCCCCTCTGGTTCCCTGGTGAAGCCTCAGCTGCACTGCTGGGCCCAGTTCTGGGCTTACCAGTAAAACAGAGACATGGAGGTTCTGGAGCAGGTCCAGCAAAGGGCTACAAAGATGATTGGAGTACTGGGGCATCTCTCTTATGAGGAAAGACTTAGAGAGTTGGGCCTGCTTAGCCTGGAAAAGACTGAGAGGGGTCTTTATCAATGTGTACAAATTCCTGCAGGAAGGGTGTCAGGAAGATGGCTCCAGGCTTTTCTCAGTGATGCCAAGCAACAAGATGAGATGCAGTGGGCAAAAACTGGAACACAGGAAGTTCCACCTGAACATCAGGAAGAACTTCATTACACGTGTGACTGAGCACTGAAACACGTTGCTCAGAGAGGTGGTGGAATCTCATTCCCTAGGGATATTCAAAAGCCATTTGGACACAATCCTGAGTAATGTGCTGTAGGGGACCCTGCTTAAAAAAGGAGGTTGAAGCAGATAACCTCCAGTTCTCTCTTCCAACCCTAACCCTCCTGTGATTCTGTGAATCTGTGATTAATGAAAAACATATAGATTGAAATCTATTTGCATGACAAACTATGAGATTTTCACGTATTTCAGAAATATGGGTTTTTTTTAAAACCCTACAACTTGGCAGCATAAGTGTCTTTATTACATATTAAGCAGGCTGTTTGGAATTGGTCTATTTTATTTGAGCCTGCCCTGTCTGGTCCAGTGCTTTTAGACTATATGTGCCTCTTGTTATCCCTGATAATTTCAGTACAATTTGCAGTGGAACAGAAGTGCATTAATTATTTTGTGTTATTAAAATTTCTCCAGAAATGCAGTTCTAAGTCCTCTGAACTGTTTATGTTAGCAAGTGTTCTACATATACTTTGGTCCAAAGAGCAGCAGAAGATAAGGAAAAGTCAAGGTGTTTCTGCTCTTTGTTTTGACATAAGATTGTCTCTTCTAAAGTGTATGTGTGTGTGTGTGTGTGTATGTGTTTGTATGTGTGTAGAATCATAGAATCATAGAATATTCTGAGTTGGAAGGGACCCACAAGAATCATCAAAGTCCAACTCCAGGCCCTGTAGATGACAATCCCAAGAATCACACCAGGTACCTGAGAGCATTGTCCAAACATTTCTTCAGCTTTGACACGATTACTGCTGCGAGTTGTAGACAGTTCAAATGTAAAGAAATCCTCACCAGGGTAAACATTTCTGTTGCCCACCAGCTTGGATACACTGCTACTCAAGCCATTTTCAGATAGCTTGAGTCTTCTGTATATTAAAATGTTACTGATGACAAATATGTTGAAATTAGAGTCTACTTTAAAAGGCACCACAGAATTTGTCTGATTTCTTAGCCATATAGATGGAGCCTTATAAACCTGTGAAGAAGGACAAATATTTTTCCCCTTCTAATATAAATTCTAGCATTTCTGAAAGTTTTGCATCATTACCTTGCATCTCCCCTCTTGGCAAGAGGAGAGCATTGGTTTCAGGAAAGGACAGAAAATTTTGAGAGAGAGAAGATGAAATTTAGTCATCTCATTTCCATATATCCTTTGAAATTCTCATATCAAATATCCAAGAGATATTTGTAACATTCTTGGAATACTCTTAGTACTTATCATAGATCAGTAGTACTCTTAGAATAAGATTTGTTTATCGCAGCTACTTTCTGCAGTACTGATATTAAATTATAATTAAAGAATCAAAAAGTAGAACGTCACTTTTCAGTACACTTTTCAGGACATCATTCAGTATTGCTCATTTTTTGGGGGTAAATTTTATATTCATCAACACTGTAGTGTGATCATCTTGGTGTTCCTTGTATCACTGTAGCTTAGGCCTTGTTGCATCACTTTGGATATGATCAGATAGATAGGGGCATAAAGCATTATTCTGAAACATTCCCCATGTTACTAAGTTACTATATATTCTCCTTTATTGAATTCTGTTATATGTTTGTGTATTTTTATATATGCATATGCATTATGACAAACTGTATATGGCAATGCCAAGAAATGTCACTAGTATTAGCTTGTTAGCCATGACATGTTAACTTTCTGTCCAAAACGATACTGACAAGTCAAGAGCTTCTCTAATTCAGGATATGCCAGCTAGATGGATTTGTGCCTGTTACCTCTCTCAGCAGGAAGCCTGGGGGAATGGGGGTGAAATTAATGCCAGGGCATGTGGTATTTAAAAGCAACATAGTTATTCTATCACTGCATCAACGGACAGTGAAATCTATGAATTATTTGCAGCTTTTATGAATAGCCACTTGAAATATCTCTGGAGGCTTCTACCATAAGGCTGCCTATTACTCTTATTTAGTTCCTAAGACATCAATTAAGCTTGATAAAGCAGAAAAAATGAATGCCACATTTGGTATACTTCTGGCTGACTGCATTGATTTTTGGCTTCTGAATAGATTCAATTACATGGTGTAATTCAAGCTTGTCATGATTGTAATTTTGTTGGATCTCCTCCTCCAATAACTTCTCCATTTTCTAATTTCCCATGGGAGATTAAAGGTCACTCTAAAAGCCACATTTTAAAAATAGTTGAGCATTAGATTCATTAAAAACACTTCGTAAAACTAATGAGTTTAGTAAATGTTCTTACAACACAGGTGTCAAAAATCTGAAAATTTTAGAAACAGCAGGTCTCCAAGACACCTTCACTGCTGAAGAACACTGTGACTTTAAACAGCAATCTGTCATCATTTTATGGAAATCCAGGCTTGGGATTAATGATGTTTGAGGTATTATTCTCTTTTCATATTATTGATGTGTGGATATGACATTGTGTATATTCTGCTGATATTCAAGATTTTTCCTTCATGACCATTTTCCACCTCCCTCTTACATTACAAATTATTTCAGATATTGCATATGAAAGATGAAGCAAGAAATGAAGCATAATTATTTACCTTAAGGTACTATCACTCAATTCACTTTGTTAGTCTAGTGATGCTATCTTTGATATGGAAACACTGACAAGATTCCAAATTTTAATGAGTAATTTCTTGAATCTGGGGGCAGCTGATACAGTTCCTATATCTTATCCAGCTCTACAGACCAAGGTCTTCAAAACAGTCTTTTTTTTTGGTTGTCAACTAAAACAGGAAAGTGCTGTTTCCTGTCAAATTAATACCATCATGAATAGGCAGTGAATTAAGGATATATTTTCTTCTGAGAAGAAAAAAAGTTTGAAGCTTCATTTATAGTTAAAAACATGAATAAACCTGATTTTATGCTTCTTTTGTATTAAAGCTGGTGGCTGTGGTCCAGAGAGAAAAAGTATAGGCAAGGATTCAGTGATATTTTTTCTTTCCAGTGAGAGCAATTGGCATAATAATATTGTATGCTTGACAAACAATGCCTTATTCATAATTCTGTTTCATTTTTTGCTTGTTTGTTTTCACTTTGTTTAACAGTTTGGGGCACAAAAAATTCAGGGAGCCTTTGTACTGAACATTCTATATTTGTTTTTTTGTTTTCTCTTTGTTGAAAAAACCCAAAAAATTAAGACAAAGAAAAATCAATCTCATTCAGTTGGACTAACTTCTTTATTCCTTAAAGTCCTTATGTCATGTAAACAGTTACTAAGTAAATATACAAACAAGATTTTGCTACACTACAGACTTCAATTTACTTTACTAAGCCACATTGAACTATTTGAAAAACTCTGTTGAAATTAAAGAGAACATGGAAAGAAATACAAATTATTTCAGGGAAAAGAAAAAAACACAACAAACCCCAAAGCAGAGTAATATAGTTGTCTGAACCTGGAAAATGTGTTTTTAATGCCAATCCAATGCAAAAATTAATATTAACACACCACCTCACTCCACATTCTCAGATGTCTTTTGGCTGTAACCAAGTGGAATGCCCTCTTCCAAGGCTCATCCATCGCCTCCTCATTTTCATGTAAGGAAAGATTTCAGAGTTACTCATGACTGAAGATTTATGTTGGGCAGGAGTGAAAAGGGGAAGCACGAAGCTTTTAAGTAGCCAGCTGGCTAGAGAGTGATAAGTTTCTCCTTTGCCAGAGAATTCCCTCTTTTTTTAGAAAATGGAGCTGTGAGCTTTCTCTGGAAGTTGAACAGCTTAACCTCATCATCCGGTGAAAGACCTGGATACCAAACCTTGCCTGAGAGACAGGAACAAATACAGGCAAGGTGACAGCAGGAGGAAATGCTTCCACCAGAGGGTGACTGTGTTGGTTAGGACTGTGCTTTCCAGAAAAGATGTGTCTTAAGGGAGGTATGAAAACTGTGAGTGGCATGAGAAAGGTGAATGTGGAGGAGTTTTTTAGTGTCTTTTTTCAATATATTGGCAGTTGAAAATAGTCAAAGAAGGTGATTATTTATGCAATGGAATTTGATGCTGTAGGGCACAGGAGGCATTGCATTCACTGTCAGACACTGCCAAAGGCAGAAAACCATAACGAATTCATAAAACTGTAGAATATACTGAGGTGGAAGAAACCCATCAGAATTGTTGAGTCCAGCTTGTGCTTGGAGTGTCAGTATAACTCATTACAGGGGTTCTTATGCTCATATGAGCAGGTTTACTGCCTCCAAAATACAAGGAAACTGTGAACATCTCAGATACAGTTTACTGAATATGTACAAATTGCTTTTGCATGGGTTTCATAAGAGAAAATCTGTAATAAAGACTGTCAAGCTGACCAGGTGATACTCATACCTTTCTTAACTACTGTACTGACTTTCTTGATTGGCAGTATATAGTTTTTGCAGGCTGTTTGTGCATCAGGAGAATCCTAGAAAACAGCAAGTCCATGGATGAAAAGGCCTTACAAACACTGTGCCTGCTTGGGTAAGTCTCCCACTTTAAATCCTGTAACGCCGTGCAGTAATGTTACATGATTGACTTCAGTTAATGGGGCTATTTCTTAGGAAGGTCTTTACAGCCAATTTTGAAGACTGATTGAGTTAGGACAACTTCTTCTGGGTCCATTTGTGGTATGCTCCTTGGGGTTGTCCCTTTGGCCACAGCTCCCTCACAACATTGACGAGTGTAGCGGATTATGTAACAGCAAATTACCCGTGTTCTTGGGTTGTGTTGTCTGCCCTTGTTTCATTAAAATAAATCTTGATTAATAGGGCTATTTTAATGAAAAGTATTTAGATAGCATGGAATCCATTTGCTTAAGCAACTTTGATGGTGTAGGCTGAGCCTAATGAAAGCCATATTAGTCTTAGCACAGCAGCACAGGCGACACTTCAATGCAAGTATTTGTTCCATATTGTGGGTTTGTGGGAAGAATCTCATGGGATTAGCTGGCAGATAAAAAAGGTTAATCTTTTAATTTTAAGGTGTAATAATTAATTGTTTTAAATGTAAGTCAATTAATGTTATTGAATCCAACTAATTCCTTATCCAGAGAACTTAATATAATCCAAGAATAGCATGAAAAAGGGAAGTTCATTCTCCCTTCTATTACTTCTTGTACTAGAATCAAGGTATTTTTTTAAGTCTACCTCCAGTGGGTTTTAAAGAAAAAAAATAATGTTTTTTCATACAAGAAACAATTGAATAATGGATCTCCTTGCTACAATATATTTTGGATACCAAAAATACGAATTGGAATAAATAAGAGAAGTTCAAGAGAAATAGCTTTGGCTGTTTGAGGTTGTTAAATATTGTGATCCAGCTGCAATCACAAATTACAGAAAGTAAAACTGTGTTGCAGGGGAGGGCCACTTTATCCTTTTCCTGTTTCTTCTTACCTTCCTCCCTTAAGCACTGCTGATGATTTCCATCATAGACAAAATAGCAGGCTAAATTATTTTTGTGGCTGACTCAGTGACAATATTTTCACCTTTTTATTCAAGTATTAATCCCTTATAATCTTAACAATGGAGTACCACATGGTTCTACTCTATTTCTTCCATTAACTGTCACACAGCTCTGGGAAGGAATTCAAGGAGTCCTTTCATGACTGATGGTGCTGCTATTGTAGGTTGATTTTCTCTATTCCTTCTCTCCCTCTCCCTGATCCCACATGATCCTGCAGACTCTCCTGAACCAGCTCCCTGAAGCTTTCCTGGCTACATTGTCAGTCAGGTCACCTCACATATTTGATTTAAAAAAAATTCTTTCTACTCCTCAGATGAATTTTCAGAAAAACTACTGAGCTGATATGATTTTCAGCACAGTGACACAAACTTCAGGGCTGCTGAAAAAGGTAATGGGGGCAGAAGGTCAATCTTTTCGCAGACTATCAATATTGAAATCATATTTCCCTTTAAAATACATGTTTCCTACAACACTTTTTTTTTATTGTCCCTGTTCTTTTAAGTCTCATCTAAGAAAGAAATACCTCTTACATTGGAACTCTTAGTTATGTGTGTTCTGACTGGAGTCTTGTCTTCAGAAGCAGATTTTACAGTTCTGTCAACAGTTTTTTTAACACTAGACAGAGTTTTCATTTCTTGTGACTAAATTTTTATATACAATTTCTAAATCTGGACTGTGTCTGAAGTATACTTCAAAGTAGTGTCTTCAAGAGAATGTCTGCAATCAGCACATCTCACATGTTAGTATTCAGTTTGTGAATGTGATATGATGGTATTGTCAATAAATGATTAACTATCTGTTACAGCTAATCATGTTGTTTCATCTGATTCTTTGAATATTCTCAATTTCAACATTAGGTTGTCTTTTCCTCTAATGGCTTGACAATACTCACAGTGAATAATAAGTTCCACATCCAAAGTAATATTATAAAATGCTTTTTTTTTCTAAAATTTTAATGTAATTCAGTTACCCTTTAGTGTAGATAGGAACAGTGAAAGGTAGGCACTGAACAGTGCATTTGCTTCTGCCTGAAGTTTCTCTAATATCATGGTTTTTGTCATTTCTTCAGATTGTGTACTTTTGTCCATTTTGAAAAGGATAACTATTTCCCTTGCTTTCAGATTGGTAGTTTGCTTCTTTTCTGACAAAATTCAGTACACTTCAGTACAATGAGAGATTCCATCATTTTGTCACCATTCTCCTGTATGGTGTGTGTACAGAGTTGGTACTTTCAAACTCTGTGAAGTAATCTAAGGCATTTTTTGACCATGGGTCCCTATTTTGACCTGCTTGGAACAGCCTGGACTACTGCCTGTGCATCCTTAGTGACACATTGGTCAGGTTGCTCTCTGGGCTATGGACACTACACCAGCGTGTGGAGTGACTGCTTGAGCGCATGAAAGATCTTGTAGGTTAGACAGGAGACTTTTCATACTGCAAAAGCATCTGAAGTCCAAGTAGGATATCCTAGATGATCTCTAAGGACACTATATACATATTTGGAGTAAATTATATTTCTTTCTGTGTCATCCTCCCTTTCCCCACACATCATATACTTTCAGATCTGCTTGCGTCTCATTCTGTTAACTCAGTAATTGCTGAATGCTTCCTATGGTTGCCAGACTGAACATTTAGAGATGGAAGCAAGCAGGTGAAAGCACCTGGAATGAAGGAAGGGAGGGAAAACAATCAGAAGTGCTTTCTTTGCTTATCCTCCTTTCCCTTGGAATGTCTTACCTTTCAGTGGTGCTTACTGGAAGAACAGGAGTTTTAATGATCTGATTTTCTGGCAGCTGGGTGGCTACCCAAGACACATGGGAAACTGAAATGATTTGTCCATCTAGCCATAAGCAATTTGCCTGAGGTTATTTGAGAACACTCTGGATGGGAGTTGAAGCATGCATGACCTAATCTAGTACTCTAACCACTTGTTTGTTCTTCCTCTGCACATTTGTGCTGAAATTATGTTTATTAAAAATGTTCGTTATTGTCAAAAAACTGCTCAACACCTCGATCCAAGTGACATCTTTGTGGAGTAACTTGATGTTTAACCTCCTTCCTTTATAAATTCAGATATAAATTCATGTTGTTTAATCAACACTTTCCAAGACTACATGAATACCAAATGTACGGACTGTGTACCTTCTTGATTGCAGTGATATTTTTAAAATTCATATAAATAATTATGTTAATTAAGTCATTCAGTGCCAGCCTCTTATCAGAAAGCCTGAACATAACTGAATAATTGCCTGTCAGGCATACATAAACCAGCTTAGGGTGACAAAATGATTTTGATGTTATATGTGATGTCCACATATCATTCGCCACCCCGTGTGTGTGGTACGTGGTTACAGTCTCCAGTAATGAACAGTCTACCTTCCTGCCCATGGGGATTTAGGAATTAAGAAAAATGCCTCTGAAATATGTGGTACAAAGAGAAACATATCAGTTTTGTTGCACAGTTGGAAATTTATAAGACATTTACCATTTAGAAGACAACAACAACAAAAATGTATTAATCTGTTTATTTCATTATGTTGTGCCATTCTCATAATGGGATGCAGCTGAAAAGAGACACAGAAGACTATTTTCTCCATCTGTTCATCTATCAACTTTTCCTTGGCATGAAACATGAAGAATTTTTTCCTTATATAGCACCACAAATACAAATATAAATCTGATTTATATTTACATTTATCTTAAAATATGGTACTGATTCGGCCTTTGATATATGGAAACCGCATTATGCATAATAATTGTTAGTTATCCTATGTATGTAGACAATAGCTAACACTCCTGTTACTCTGTTCTCACCTGCTTTAGAAGTATGGGCTTTATGCTGTTTCTGAGTGCAGAGAAATTGTTAAGAAAGGAAAAAGAGCAACTTGCTCTTCATGTCAGTAGGGGTTTGTTTGGTTGAGCCTGCTGTGCATTTTTGTGAAGGGTGAATAATTCTGGTTGAGAATCAGAGTTGAGGGAATTGTTATTTTCCACTTGCTGGCAGCTGAAAAATGTAGCAGATGATTTCATCCAAGAACATAACAAGAACTCTGGAGATAGGGGTTCAAATCATTTACTTTCGCTCACTATCAGTTCTCCATTTGCATGAAAGAAGAAGCAACATTTTCCTTGCTCACAGAAATATTGCCAGGGCAAATGTGATGCTATATATGAGCCACAATAAGGCAATGATGAGTACTGCTAGGGTAAGTATCAGTAAATGCAGGTGGCCTGAAAGAATCTTATAAAAATTCTTTTCTTGTCCTGCTTTTCCTTTCTTCCCAGTCTTTGAGGGTGTGTAAGTAAGAAGCACTGAATTATTGAAAATGTGAATCAAGTGCGCCCATGACAGTAAGAGTTGCTGGTGCTTAACATCCTGAAACTGCTCTGCTGCCCTACCCAACTTATCGAGTATCTTAAAGGTGTAGTCAGGTGCTGTAGATGGGCAATGAATAGGAACAACCTTGTTAGTACTTCCTAAGCAGAGGGATCTTTGTGAGAAATGTCTCCAGGTTTTGTGATTTTGCTGTGATTTCACAACTGACTCTAAATCCTATTCAGTTAGGACTGAACATTTTATAAATAAACAAGTCTGCTTTAAAACAGATTTTTCAGCTTGTCCTGGACAAACCTCACTAGCTTATTGTATTGTAAGAGAAGTAAGTCAGAAATAAGTAAATAGGACCATAAAAACATCTTTTGTCAATATATCATACTGCCTTCACTTCAAAAGAGTGTAAAGAAAAAGACAAAAAATATTTACAGTCTGAAATTTCATTGTCCTTTCTTTTTGAAAAAAGTATCTTGCACAATGGAGGAATGTATTCTGAAACTAACCATTTTGACAAAGAATTCTCCTCTAGACATGCAACTGGGCATAAGCTCACAAGAAGAAATTTTTTTTTTTCTTCTAAATGATGTGGGGAAAGGTTGAGTTGGAACAAGATTGCTAAAGAAAATCTGGTAGTAATATTTTAAATTAATTTTCCCCAAGTAGAGCCTGTGTTGCCACTGACAAAGAGAAATCTCCCCTTTTTAACTCAGCCCATAAGCTTTCTATTTTTATTTGTCCCTCTGAAGAGGGGGAGTTAGTGAGCAGCTGTATGGCATGTGACTCGTAGCAAAGGATAGCACACCACAAGCTACACTTACACTTACAAGCTGTGTAAGCTTTCTTTGGCCCAGCACTGGTTATCAGTTCACTAAATGGATAGTACAGCGAACCAAAGTCCCTATTATGAAGGAGGTCAGACTTGATGGTAAAATGATCCCCTTGGCTTTAAGTTTTGAAGCCATGAAACCTATTAAAACTTTTTTCACACCCGGAAAGGAAGACAAAGTTTGACCTGTGACCTAAACTGTATCAAAGTTTTGTAAGATTAGAGCTGTTTATGGTTCAGTAAGAAACTTGTTTAATGTGACAACTTTGTGCAGATTCACTGAAGCAGCTGCCCTTGCTGTGGGTGAAAAAGGCTAAGTGGTTTAAAGGGTCAGTCTTAATGAGGAGATATGCATGTAGAAAACCAACTTGAGAATGGACTTTCTGCTCTATATTTGTACATTGATTAGGAAAGTGGGAATCTGACCAATGGCTGACATTTTGACTGCTTTTGCAGTGCCAGCTACTAGTTCTGTAAGCATTGATCTGATGGAGTGTGGTTTATTATGGATTTATATCTTGGTTAATTGTGTGCTTCAGTGAAAGCTATACCTGTGATCAGAACACCAATAAGGTTTTTGTCGCAGAACCTCTGGCATCTAATTTTAGTCTTTCTCTGTAGAAATCATTTTGTGAAATCTACTGAGAGTCATAAGGTCTTTCCAACATCAGCCGCCTATTTTTCACTAAGACCTTATGTACTTTAAATTGTCTTTATATTTCACCTGCTCTGTCATATCTGGCTGAAATCAGACAAGGTGTTCAGAAGTTATTAGAGAAACACTTTTTCTGTCTCATATACATGCACAGACTCAGAGACTGAGCTGAATAAGCTATAGCTTCTTTGGAAACTAAGCTAATAAATAGCAACAGTGAAAGATTGCCTCATTCAGTGTTTTTGGAGTCTGCGGTGAATGCAAAGTGTACTCTCAAAGTGTACGAAAGGATATAAATAAAAAAAAATCTAGTCATGCATAGCACCACATTTCACCACAGATCCTCATAGCTCTTGAGCAGGACCAGGAAATCTCTCAGAGTTTTGGGTCAGCATGAGAAGAGAAGCAAATACTGAGCGTAGCTGATGGCTCATTCCCTCTGGCTATTGGTCAGAACAGTGCAGATATGGTCTTGAACATCCTTGGCACTCTAAAAGCAAGTCTGTGAACAAGAAGGAGAAAGTGCATGTGTGGAGGGAAGGAAGAGTGGAAATCTCACAGAATGCAGAAGAGGAGAGAAAGTCTGCAAGAAAAAATCTGACTGTTAACTATGCTGGGTGTCTATTCATATGAAAATATCCTGACATTTCTGGACCATGAGGCACTTGCAGACCCTAGAATATATATTAAAATGTTACAGTATGTCACCTGATTTCTGTTATAGGAGAAGGCAGAGGCTTTGAATAACATAGTGATGTTTTCAGAGGGAGATTTTGCTTTTTTTGCCAAAAACCCTATTACTCTCTTTCCTTTGTTTCTAAACCTGAGGCTTCCAAATGAAGTATACAAGAGACTAGGTGTACTTGTAAATAGAATAATCTATTGTCATTTGAAGAGAAAGAAAATGTGACACATTGCTTATTGGAAAGAATTTCCTGTTGAGTAGTGCAGACATTACTTTCACCACTTCATTACAGAATTTTAAAGTAGTCTTGATAAAAATATTGTCCTTATTGCACTCTTCATATTACTTGAAAGTTTGAAGCTACATTCATCCTCACAAACTCCTGGACCATAGCTAAGATTCTAGTGGGTACCACTCTGACCATAACCACCACCAGAGTCTACATTGGTGTGGATAAGGCTGAGGAATAAAGATATTGGAACAGTATGATTTTCAGATGTTTCTATGATGACAAATATCAGAACAACTGCAAGTTGTACTGGGTTTGAAATAACTTTCTTCCTCTCCCATATTTTCTTTCATAATTAATTTTTTATCTTTCTTTTTAAATTTAATAAAGCTGAAGTCTTTCCTAGTTCTGAGCTTTATTAAGGGTGAATATAAAGATCTAGATAAAACTGTTGCACAATTTGAGGCTCTTCATTGAAGATATTCTATCATCTATATTTAAGAATTTGACAATTGACCTGTTTATACAATGCAGAAACAAAGGACAGGATCAGTAGTAAAAGAAAATTGTTATTATCTGTAATTTATGGTGTAAGTTGGCCAGACTTGGAACAATGGGAAGCTCACATCACTGTAGTTAACTTACTTGAAGCTTCAGTGGGAAGAAAACACAATCAAATTTGCCTGACTCTGATATAATGGAATAACCATGGGCTTAATCTGATAACCCAGGAAAGAAAAAGCAAAAAAAAAAAAAAAGGAAAAGGAAAAAACATCAGCAAATAAAGGGGGGAAATAAAGGTCATATTTACCATGAAGCAGACTTGGTTTATCTATTAACCATGTAGCATAATGATACAGATTTGATCCTTTTATTTTTTGTTCTTTTATACAACACATTATGTTAAAGAATGATCATTTTAAGAAAAGGGATTTTTCTACCATTATTCTGATTGTTATAGAAATGTGGACACAAGCAAGGCAGTGCTGTGAATTAACCAAATGTCACTAGACAAGTCAGTAAAAAGCATTTCAAATTAGAGTGAAAAACATGGGTTAAGCATCAGAAATCATTCACACTTAAAAGCAGGGAGAAATTAACACAGGAGTTGTACCCAAATGCTTTTCAACTTTGCTTTAAAATTAAAATGTTTTAAAGGAACACTTTGCAATGCAATTTTTTTCTGGCACAAACAGATTTTTTCTTTTCAGATTCTTGTCCTAGGCAGAGTTCTATGTGACCATTTGTTCTACATGAAACTAACTGTAACATTCTAACAAATATAAAGAGGCAGCAGGTGGAAGCTAAAGGAAAATCATCTACACAACAGATACTTATCGAACATCTGCTATTCAGGATCTGAGATGAAATAACCTTTCAATAAAGGAAATTGAATCCATGTAATATTTAGTACAAGCAGTATGAGGGTCCTGTTTTCAAATGCGTCAATGACTTCATGCTTGTATTCCCCAAGAAAATATTCTGGAGAGACTGTAGCCTATAGGAAGAAACAAATAA
Source organism: Corvus hawaiiensis (assembly GCF_020740725.1). Lineage (NCBI taxonomy): Eukaryota > Metazoa > Chordata > Aves > Passeriformes > Corvidae > Corvus > Corvus hawaiiensis. The sequence continues at coordinate 44,527,411 of NC_063215.1, read as the reverse complement.
ACATTTTTTTAGCCTCAATTATAGGATAAAACAAAAAAAATTTTTACCAGCTATTGTATAACTCTGTCTTGAAAAGTGAACTTCAAAGGCTTGAAAGACTCCAAAATGTCACTTATTTCTAACATGAACATATGAACACAAGCTTGAGTGTAGTGACTTTCCAGGCTTCCAATCTATGATGGAGATTTTCTGGAATCAAAAAATGTCTTCATTGCCTAGGTTTAAGCTCATAAATACCAGTATTGCATTAAAATGCATTCCAGTATATCACAACCATGACTCTACTACAGCAAGATCATGTAAATTTAGTGAAGAAAATAATCACAGTTGAATTTGTTCCTTTTGACATAAAGGTAGGAAAGACCTGACCATTAAAAATCTCTTTAATTAACACATTGTAAAATATACAGTGTTGCTACATATAATACTGCAGATAATTTACTATAAACACAGAAAGTGAATAACCCATTGCCAAGATTTTTTAGCCTTAAATATAGAAAGCTCTAATAATAGGAAAAAGTTCCATGGTATGGTACTGAAAAACCTATAGTCTAGGATCTATCTATATTCTACCTATATATTCTTCTTATATTCAGAAATGAAGTGGCATTTTCCATCCTTTTTCATGAATAATCCTCTTTCTCTAGTTTGCAGTTTGGAAGATAAAATAGCAGATGGTCTTGCATTTTTTTCCCCGAATATACTTAGGACTCTGGTTCTGAGGAAAATCTACATCTTTTCTGGATTGTCCAAAGCAAGGGTTACTTTCAAAAAAAGTTCAATGTCCTCAAAGTGTGGAAAGGTTACTCTAGACCCTGAATGACAGATTGGGCTAGGAAAATAATTTACTATTAGTGCCAAATGATTTTTTTTATGAGTCTTTGTGAAAAAAAAAAGAAAAATCTTGTCTTCGTTTTTCTGGAAAGAAACTAGCAGTTCAACAAGCCAAACTGTCTCTATTATAGACTTATGCCATAGGGAAAAAATGCTCGCTTCACATAGTTTAAACCAAATTGGGATTGAAGTGGTTTATGGATTTATCAATGACACATAATTAACTGGCTATCAGTGACCTATGCATTCAGGATTAATAACAGATTAACCACAGCAGTAGAAATTTACAGAATGCTAATTTATAACTACAAGTTTCTGAACTCCCCTCTATATATATTTAATCAGAAAAGCGGCTATTCCAAATCCACTGACCCCTCCACAGGCCATGTGGCTTACACACAGATGCACATGGATGCACAAACCTCCACTTTCCCCTGGAAACCAGCATGCACATTCCCTGCTTACTTTTCCTGGCAGAGGGAAGATGAGGGTCCTCCAGCCCTACATGCCACCATGCCAACTCCACAACTGGTGTAAAAGCCCTCAGGGGACTCCCCTACCCCATTCCTGAAAGTGGCCCACAGGCTCTCTCATGGTGTGGGCCTGGTCCTGGCACCCCCCATGGAGAAGTTGAACCCTTCCAGCCTTCTCCTAGGAAGAAGAGAAAGAGTCACTGTGTGCATGTTGCTCTGCTCTCTGCTCTGTCTCCCTTCTAATAAAAATCTTCCATGCTTTTTTCCAAGGTTACACACAACTATAGACATCATCTAATGACAGTCTGTTTTTAAAAATGGTGAAATTGCTTCTAAAGTAAATCATCTTGAAATTACTTTGCCAAATTTCTTATTATCATATGGAACTTCCTTCCTTAATTTCTATTTTCAGTGTATTCATTGCCCATTTATGATGTGTGGTTCTTTTATCAATATTTTTTCTACTTTCACTTACAAATGCTTTTTTGGCAGAAATTTTATCTGTCCACCAAAGTAGAAAGAGTAGAAAGAATTAAAAATGTTTAGATATTTAACAAGAATAATTTTATTTGAATAAGGTGTTTTAACTGACTCCCAAACTCAGGTTTAAAATACTGTTTTATAGGAAAAAAGGCAAACAAAAATTTCATGGTTTCTTTTTATAATGACAAATGTCAAATTGTAGAATTTTCAGAGAAATCAGTGGTTGTTGCTTTCCTTTCTTAGACTGGAGTTTCAAACAGGCAGTAAAAGTGGACTTCATCTCCAGACAGGTATCTATATTTATGTGTCTAAATGTAGGTGTACACATGTGCTAATTTTCAAGGTTCCTGATACTGTCAGTGGAGACCTCAATAAATCAGTCAGTGGAGTCATATAGAACACAACTCGCTCTGAAGAAGACATTTAAGGGTTAATTCAGGTGGCCCACAGAGTCATCTTGTGCCCTTTGAAATGTCTTCTGGCATCTGAGAAATCCACAAGAATTTCTGGAAGATACTCTGGTAGCCTGTGCTTATGCATGTTGGTAGACGGGGAGCTGCTGGAGTACAGTAAATGAGTTTCCCTTTCAATGAATTAGATTAGAACCTTCCTAAATGTAGGCACATATAGCTGGGTGTCTCAGTTGGCAGCTGATGCCCACTTGTAACTATAGTTATTGTGGAGATACATGATTCAACCAACCTGTAGATATACTCTCACTAGATAGAAATGTATGAAGCAATGAAATAGGAAAAACCACGTAGTTTCTGAATGAGAAGTTTAAAAAAATAGTGAAATCAGGTCAGATTCAGAAAAAAAAATGTTTCTGCATAGAAGTTTAAATTAATAAAACCAAAACATGTAAAAATTACTTATTTATTTCACTCTGAAATATGTTTTTAGTTTTATCAAAATTCAATGGAAATCAAAAGCATTTAATTTTCAAAGAAACATTTTGTGTAAATCCAGAACAAATTTGTTTTGGTGTTATTTTCTTTAGTCTTTCCACTGAAACAGATGCTTCATTGCTTTTACAGTTCACTGGCTCAGCAATGTATTCATTGATTTCTGTGGGGACAAACTCAGATCTCTTAATGATAATGAAGATCTTGCTGTTCACTCATTCCCAGAAGACAGAGTCCATGAGTTTGTTCCTAGTGTCACCCTGTTCTCTGTGATATGTTTACAATTTTGTGAAAATCTAGAAAGTTCTAAATCTGCTTACTCGCTAGTTCTCAGAAGAAGGAGCAAGTCAAAAGAGAAAACTGAAATTTTGAGAAAGCCTTAAAGCTGGGTTTAATATCTGGGAGTGAATTATGTTAATAGTCCCATAGAATGTACAACAGGATACCACTTTCTTTAGTTTCTTGTGCAGCTTTGCCAACAAAAATATCAGTTTGCTTTGGAATGTTATTGTTCTAGGTGGGTGCAGAAAATGAGGAAAAAAATCCTATAAAATAAACAAGCTTTTAAGAGATCCTGGATATGTTCCTTATTCTTTGGTGTGTATAGGACAGATACTCCAATGGTTTTTATCTCTCCTACTCAACTGGCAGAAAATTTTCAGTTCCAAGTTAGAGACTGGTTTGGAAAGACAGAGAAATGTGCAGCTTTTGTTTTTGGGATTCAGTGTTCAGAAGCAAACACCACAAGCATTTGGCCACAATTAATTCAGAGAAGATCAGAGAAGGATCACCAACCGGGAGGTTTTATCTCACCAGTTTTTCATGACACTCAGAGAAACAAAGGCGTCTAGGCATGTTTCCTCATTGTATATTAGATTTTGGAGGGGATCAGAAAACCCAGTTCAGCTCTGTCCGTTTTGCATTCTGGGTATTACAAGGCACTGAGGTTTAGGGACAATTGTTTCTTGGAGTCTGCCTATGAGACAAGTCTTTGACAAAACCAACAATTTTAATTCCTGTCAGGAATCTGAAACAGCTGATGATGATCTCTTATAACACAATTCAGTGCCCTAATGAAAGACAACAATTCTCAGAAAGCCCTTCTTTCCCACAGTTCATTTGGTTTATGAAAATATTTATCTCTGTATATGTCTCAGCTCTAATGTACCCCCTGCTTTGTTATTCACAGATTAACAGAATGGATAAGGTTGTAATGGAGCACAGGGGGTCATCTGGTCTAACCTTCTTGCTCAAGTAGGGTCATCCTGGAGCACATGGCACGGGGTTGTGTCCAGACAGTTCTTGATACCTTCAGGGAGGGACAATCCAAAACCTCTTTGGGCAATCTATTCCAGAGCTCTGTCACCTGTACAGTAAAAAAGTTCTTCCTCACATTCAGGGGGAAATTCTTGTGCTGTTTCTGCCTGTTGCCTCTTATTGTTTGGCACCACCAAGAAAAGCCTGGCTCCGTCCTTTTGACACCTTCCCTTCAGATACAGGTGCTCCTCTATGGCCTGTGGTCATTGGCCAACTCTTGAATAATGTGGAACAGAATATAACCCTCTTAAAGAGGATACACATTGGTAGATAGCCAGATAACGGGCAAAGAATAAAGGAAAGGTAAAATACCCCTTACTGAAGAAAGTTAAGTCCAGCATTTAAACTCTTTTTAATTTTTTGTTTTTGTCATTATGGTCATCCTCTGATACATCTTCTATACACATGGGGTCTATATAGGCAGCCCTTGTTCTCCACAGGGGGGAGACTTTCTATCACAACTCTTTTACTTTCTTCCCTGACTTCTAAACAATGTACAGTCAATAAAATACTCAGAAAAAATTCTGTTGAAAAGTGAAGGAATGCCACATTAAAGTCTGTCTGCATTAATAATGGTTTTGCACATGAGGAAATTACTTTTGAATTTGAATGAGAGAATTATGGGCAAACACATCGACAGAGAGGTGGACATTTTGAAGCTTCAGACAGTTTTGTTTTGTTTTGTTTTGTTTTGTTCTTAGTGGGTTTCTTTTATTTTTGCTTTTGAAAGCATACACACTTACAGACAGATTTCTCAGATGTGTAAAATAAGAAAGAATAAATTAATTTGAGGAAGAGACATGGCCACAAATGTAGACAAGATATGCCTTTCTGTTTCACATCAGTGCACTTTTTCCTTTTGAGCCCCACTAATTTCCTGCTGTTTTCTTGTTAAGGCATGCTTAGCTTAGGGATAAGACATCTCATGAGATGCAACTATGGTCTGAGTAAGGGGTTATGCAGCTGTGTAGCTGCATTCAACCTGTGCTGCATAAACAAGTACTTTGCTTGATGGTGTTATTATGGTAAAACTTTTTCTTAAGCCCCTTGGAAGTCCTTACCTGTGCTGATGGATTAAAGATACAAACCAATTTCTACACTTTCTACAGCGTGTGACTTTCTTTCAGTTGGAAGAGTGGTGTTCATCTCTAATGATCAGTACAAATTCCAATTTACCCAATAAATTTCCATTTCCCTTTGATGGCGGGCATCAAATAACCTTTTCTTTAGCTATGACCTTTAATAATTTCCAGATCTGTAATAATGACATGAAGATTCTATATCTTGTTTCCAGTGTAGTCTCATCTGCCTACCCTATCAGTTTTGCCCTTTGGGTCTTCCATACTCTTTAGCATATGAGCACAAACTGCATGTGACACTTCCAGGAACTGACTAAAACTACATACATATTACTCTTTCCAGAAGCACAATAATTTCTGCACTACTTTTCAAAGACTCTTCTCAATTTGTTTTTTTTTAATGGTGAAAAAAATACTGGTTTATTCCTTTGCTTGATTTATCCCAATTTTCATAAATCACGAAGAAGAATTTAATAAATGCTAAAACATCAAGTCTGAGCTATGGGAAAATAATAAATAAATTTATGTATTTAAATTAACATATTTTTATTTGCTACATTTTAATTTTGGAGTTTTAACATCGGAGATATAATCTTGACATAACTTCTGTATTTTCTAGTCAAGGAATATAAAAATATTTGGGTGGATCTCAGCTTAAAAATCACAACTAGAGCTTGAGTTAGTTACCTCAATATATGTATCTAGATCCATTTAGGACAGCCTAGATAGACAGAGCTGGAAGACATAATGTAGGTCCTATAAAAGTTATACTCACTTCTGGTTCTGGGACATCTCACTACTTGAATTACTTGATGAAATCCTCCTTTTGTGCTGGGATCTGAATTTTTTGTACAGTCAATGGAGAGAAAAAGCTCTTTGGAGGTCTTCAGATTGGAATATTTTCTACTTGATTGGATAGATCCTGGAGGACTTATGTGTCACATACCGATTTCTGGATGATTTGGCAACTGGACAATGTTAAGTCACTGTAACTTTTCATTAGAAAAAGCTTTCATTAGACATTCACGGTGTAGACACACTTCCTAGGCTAGATGTTCTGAAATCTTTAAATATTTTAGTAATAAAATAAATAATATATAATTCCAACTGTTCATGCTTTGTTGATGCCTCATATGAGAGATTTGTGGTTAAAATAATGAAAATATATGAGAATGCAACACCGAGTTAAATTTCTAACCTTCAAATTGAAGGTTTGTGAAGACAGGCTTTAGCAGACAATAAAATATTACATTAACAGAAAACATTAAGCACACAGCTGACTTCATTAGAGAGCAGCATATGTCAGAAGTAATAATGATGCAATAGCAGATGAATTGGGATGCATGTGGATTTATAGAACAGATCTAAAGATAAGAAATCAATTAAAGAAGAGACACATTACACATAAGTAAGAAAATGCAAATTCTATTAAGTGAAATATGTGAAGGCTTGAAATGAACTCTGTTCACCTCAGAACAGCAACTCACCTGCAAATGGTTAACAGTTTCAATATTCTGATGTTTCAAAGCCCTTAAATTGCCAACATATCCTCTCTTGGTCTGTCCCTCACATTCTAAACAAACATCTAAACTAGCCATTGCTTACTTTCAGCATGAAAGTCTATGTTTATTACCCTTGCCTTACTACTTTAATTAACTAAAAATTAATTATAAATTAATTATATTATTATCATAGCTTTTGTTATAAAAATTTTTCCAGCAGATCTTTATTTATAGTCTACTTTAAACAAGAATATGATTCAAGTCTACCTTTGTACCTCAGAACCACTGTTTTCTGTAGCTGTAATCCATGTTTTGAATGAAAATGTGAATCTGAACCAGATTTTAAAGATTCTGTTGATTAGTGTATATTAATACTTTGTTGGTAGAATAACAACAGAATAAAAAGTGGAACTTCTTCTTTTTTGACCTCTGTTGTCAATCCAGAAAACTATTTTTCTTTGAACTCCAAGCAATTTTCTATCTATATTTTCTTATGTGAAGTACTTAGAGTTTAGAATTTCTATCCCCCCCCGGCCCCCCCATTTCTTTCAAATAACCTGGATTTTATCTCTCTAGTTCCTAAATTGGTTCAGCTGCCTTAATAAGTGTCTCAGACTAGACTTTAACTACAGTTTATCAACTAAAAAACTTTGTTTGTGAACAAGTTAATAGATTTTGCAGTGATGTTGAAGCTCTTCGTGCTGTACAAGGAGAACATATATTAGAATCTGGTAGTGTCAAATAATAGAAATCAAAGACAATAACACGAGTAGAGAAACTGAAGTAACAGCCTTCAAAGTTATACTGATTGTCTCCCTGTGTCACTATCCTGGTCTACTCTGACCATGAAGTGAATCCGATTCCATGCATTCAGTGAAAAGGATTAGTGGAGAATATTGCAGACTTCTTTTTGGAGGAGTTATTCTACAGAGGAGAAAAAAGAAACAGAAAGGCTTGTTATACCAAGTAAGTATCAATAAAATTTTCAAGATTTTGGTTCACTTTTAAAATTATTTAAGTAACAATATATGTAACAGCAGTCCACTAATCTCTTAGAGTTTTTTTAGGAAGCAGACCATTAGAGAAGCAATGTGGACAGTATTGTCTGAACAGACTACATTTAAATACAATGAGATTCTAAGTTTTGGGCAAATAAAATAAATCAGGAGAAGCCATATTATCCAGCAGTTGAAATGCATCTAAAATAAACTAATGTGGAATGTTACACGGAATCGCATGATCTCAGACTCAGATCTCAGAATAAAGAAGGACCAGAAGAACCAGGATCATAAAATTAGTTAAGGAAAAATATATTATTTGCCTTAAATACCAAGGAAGGAAGTCTGCTATATTATACCTTTCTATGTCTGTTTCTTATTACACAATCCATATAATTCTTGAACAAATTTCCAGCTTCAAATGTCCACCTATTACAGATCATTATATATTCTTGTGAGCAGATGATTTCAGCAGCTTATCTTGAGAGCAGATGACTTCTACTCTTAGCAACAATTTTCTACACAGGTGACATGCAGGGTGCCCTAGCTAAGTTTAACCAATCGTGATGTACCTATGAGCTGAAATCAGAGCTGTATCAGAGCAAAAGAGAAAAAGTCACCTCAACTATTACTCTTACCTATTTCACATAGGATTTTGGCAATATTTACATGAAGTCAGCCATCATTCCTAATGTTTATTACACCTTTGTTTGAATACCACTCATCTTGGACAGGTGTCCAGAAAGGTAGATATTGTGGAGAGTTGGCAGAGTAAAAAGTGCCTGTTTTTTTCTGCCTATTTACCCTGAATTTATGTGCCAGAACAATGAATAAATGAAAGGTGGTCATTGTTACCAGAGAACACCTCTCTGTTCATGAACAAAGAATTCTGGAATCAGACCACCTTTGTTTTGCTTATGAAGAAATGGAGAAAACATCTCTTGGTAGCTCACCATCTAGAGAAAGACAATCTAACTGGAATTGACAACTCTCCAAACAGACAGTTGTAGTTTTGGATCAGGGTTGGGCAATCTGGAAGATCATAATCAGGAAGAATTAGTTGAACTTTTTTAAATACAGCTTTGACTTTTTTATTTTACTTTCATATACCCATAACATGAGGATGAGATGCTTATTTTCAGGGCTCCAGTTCTGGTTCCCTTTTTCCCCCTCTGTATAATATAAAGCAAAAGGTGGGATTGTTGGGTGTGTGACTTCTACTAGCCTTTGATACCATGGTTAAAATTCTGACTTTGAGTTTTAAATTAAAAAAAACCACCTTTGACTCACAGCAAATGTGAGTCAAAATGGAGGCTGTATGGGTGAACAGTAGCTTGAGTTCAAACTTGAATTCAAGTCCAAGACCTGAATTAATACCCTAATGCGAACATAGATCAAGACATTCTCTGTTCGTGGAGATCCCAGCAAAATATGAAACACTGAGAAAGAATAATGCTTTCTTTTTCCTAAGTTGTTGGACATTCTAGGAGGTGCATTCCCTGTCTGCAAGGTCTTTCTTAAACTCTTTCAGGGGTCAGTGCTGAAAATGGTGGGGAGATGCAAAATCTTTTCTGCATTGTTGAGGAGGAATTAAAGTATAAAATACTGTTGGTCTTTGTGACAAAGCCTCTCTGATCTGAACTTTACCCACCAATTATCAAACTACAGCTTGAAAAACTTTCAGGAATATTCAGGAAGAGAAAACCCCACGGGAAAACTGTTTTCCTCATTTAACTTTTTTTGCCAGACATTTTCAGTTTTGCAATTTGATTTTGTCACCATCCCTTAGGAAAGTATTCTCTGGAGAAGTACATGAGAGATTCAAATGTCACAAGGTTATTTAGGATTAAGAAATCAATCCTGACTGACTGGTGTACTTAAGTCTACTTCTGAGTTCACTTTTTTTCTTCTAGGTATTATTTTAGTAAGGTTTTTAAACAAATTCTTCACAGACAAGAAAGAACCTTTTCTTCCAGTTTCCTTCACAAATTTTGCAAGTGCCTGTGATGGTTTAACATCAGCTGGAAGTTAAACTCCAAATAAGCAACACTCCTTCCCTCACCTCTTCTAGTAAAAGAGGGACAAAGGCAGAGATTATGGGTTGAGACAATTTACTGAAAGCAAGAAGCAATGGTATAAGAAATGCACAGTAACAGCAACAATATTAACAACAAAACTATGCAAAAAGGGAAGGTGTTTTATCCACAGAAAGGTGTTCACCACCTCGACTTAGGTGACACCTCAACAATGATGTAAGTGGTATGGAATAGTGACCTAGCCACGCCCACATGGTGCTAAAATCCGTCCCCTCTGGGCAGCAGGACAGTGCCTTTCCCTGATTGTAACATCAACCACATCTTACAATCAGGTACCCACAACTGCTAGTTTAATTTCAGGGTACAAAGTCTCAGTGACTTGCTAATGTAAGTCACATTTGCTACATGCCAATGTAGTAAATAAAAACTTAAACTGAACAATATAGGATGAAAAATAAGGTCATACCGACAACATCTTGATTGTAAATTAAAATAAGGAAACAATTTTTTGTATTGGTGCCTTTATTCTAAGCCTTTTTTTTTTTTTTACTGCTCAGGTAACATTATCAAAGTATTTTGAAGAAAACTAAATAAAAGTTGCTTTCATAGTATGAACAGAAATAAGCATCATGAATTAGTTTCTTTTATATTTTAAAATATAGAAGAAATTTTAAAAATAGGTTATTTTATGAATTCAACACTCAGTTGCAATAAATTGCTATTAATTTTTTGTGCAAAAATTTCAACTGAGACTTTTTATGCACACTAAAACCAAAAATATATGGTGCTAATGTTAATGAATCTGTCAAATTCTTGGACACTTCTGTTCTTTCCCAGGGCTGAGTATGCTGTTTCTATGACTGATGTCATATTTGGTGCCCTAGTGACAGGAGGAAAGTATAGAAAACTAATGTCATAAACTTTAAAGATATATTCTGTATCTTAGCGGTATTGTCATTGGCTGTCAAAAACGATAATTTAGTTTTGACAAGTCATTCATAATTTACTCTATGTAACAAATTGACAGTGAAAGATATATTTTATTTTATAATAATACTGTTGGGTTTGGATTACTTTTATTTTTGTTGTTGTTTGTTTGTTTTAATAGAAATTATTACTTTTGATAGCCAGATTTCAAAATATTCTAACGGACATAACTGCTGATATCTTCCAAATTTTTTTACTACTGGATAACTTAGGCTAGAATGTATTTTTCAGAAGTTATATATGCTAACATGTTCTTCAAAGCAGAGGTAGAGCTAGATCAGGTTGCTAAGTAAGTTTTGAAATTCTTCAAGGATGAAGGTTCCACAGCTGCTCTGGACACTGAGTTCTAATGCTTCAGCATGATCAGTGTGACTTGGTTTAAAATCTTCCTTCTTCAGCCATGAATAGGTTAATTTTTTTCCTTACATTAGTCAACTTTTAAAATTTTTTCATTTCTGTTTATTTTCCAGATCAGATAACTTACATGCTTTCTTATTGGGTCTCAGCCAGCCAAGATCATCCTGTGAGACACAGGCACAGTGCACAGTAAAATTAATATTACCAAAGGTATTTGCATTTTAAATTTGGAGATAGTAAGGTCTGCGGAACGCTAAGAGAAACAATAAACTCTGTCTTTTGTGTTGCAAACTTTGAAAAATATTCTATTTTTGAAACTTTTCATTTACAATTTCCTGTTAATCTTTAGAAGAGCTGAGGAGATCTAAAATTCCTTAATTGCCAACTTGCATAGGAGAATAAAAAAATAGCACAATGGGAATAGCACACAGTAAAGCACCATTTGCATAAGTTACTAGAGGAAAGAAATGACAATATTAAAGGACACTGGGAACTTAAAGCGATCAATATTGGTCCACTGCTTTGTTATTTTGGAAGCAGTTGATTTTCTTTTTTATTTCTTGGGTTTTTTTTAGAATTATAGAATCATAGAATCATAGAATATGCTGAGTTAGAAGAGACATATAGGATCATTGAGTTCAACTCCTGGGCCTATGCAGGACAAAACAAAGTTCACACCATACCTGAGAGAGTCATCCAAATGCTTCTTGAACTCTGTCAGGCTTGGTGCTGTGACCACTTCCCAAGGGTTCCAGTGCCCAAACACCACCCGGGTGAAAAAATTTTCTGATATCCAACCTAAACCTCCCCTGACTCAGCTTCATGCCTTTTCCTTGAGTCCTGTTAGTGGTCACCGCAGAGAAGAGATCAGTGTCTGCCCCTTCTCTTCTCCTCATGGGGAAGTTTTAGACCGCAAAGAGGTCTCCCCTCAGTTTCCTCCAGGGTTCCCTGCAAGGCACTTCACCATCTCTGTAGCCCTCCCTTGGGCACTTGTCTTTTTTATATTGTGGCACTCAAAACCCAGGACTTGAGGTGAGGCCACCCCAGTGCAGAGCAGAGCAAGACATTCCCCTCCCTTGCCTGGCTGGTGATGCTCTATCTGATGCATCTCAGGACAAGATTGGCTCTCCTGGCTGCCAGGGCACTGCTGACTCATGTCCCAGGTGCAGAATCCAGCACTAGCTTTGTTCAATCTCATATGGTTGGCAATTGCCCATCTCTCTAATTTGTCAAGGTCTCTCTGCAGGGCGTCTCTGCCCTCGAGGGAATTGACAGCTCCTCCAAAATTGCTGCTAGAAAAAATTTAGTATTTCTTTGAGTCCTGCATCCAAGTAATTGATGAAAATGTTGAAGAGAACTGGGCCAAGAATGGAACCCTGCAGAACCCCACCAGTACACATATGTCAGGTTCATGTTACCCCATTCACTATAACATTTTGTGCCCAATCTGTGAGCCAGTTGCTCACCTACCACCTAACATGGTTAATCATCTCTTTTGGTTTGTTTCAGGCATTAGTCTTTGACTTGATTCAGAGTAGATTCAAGTTCACTTTTGGGCTACTTAATATTACAATTTGCAAATGAGTTGTGGATGCCTGGAGTGTGAATATGTGTATGTATGTAAGAGAGGAAGTAGATGCATCGTCCTGTGCAATGACAGACATAGTTACAAGGTTCATCATAATCCTAGTAGCTGGAACAATTGGTTGTCATGGATTTCCTGCTGTGAAAGAGAGGCTTTGGATATCTTTTCATCATTGTTCTATGCTGACATCTCAGACAGAACTTGAAAATGACATCACAAACATTTCTAGTACTCTGGTGAAAATATACAAGACTTCAGGAAGCCTAGAGACCTTGCTTTCACTATTGGTTTTATGTGAAAGGCACAGAGCTTTTTTCTTTCTTTCTTATTTCTTTACCACAAGCTGTAGTGACATTTTCTGTAATTAAGCTTTTATAGTATGTGATTTGAATATTCATAGTTATAAGCATTCTTCCTCTTCATAAAAATATCCTTTCTCCTAAAAAAAAGAAAACGTCTTAAGATATCACACTCTAAAGTTCTCAAACCTTATATACTAACAACTCCACTCTGGACAGAAACAGTTATTGTTTTATTGTGGGGGTGCCATTACTGTGGGGATACCAGTCTAGGGGAAAAATTACCATAATTATAAAGCTATTTTTTTAAGAGAAAAAAGGTACTCCATCATCTCTTCTTGTAATGATTATACTTATCAATGAAGTATTAAATACAGAAAAAACATGGCAGGCAAAATTTTGGTCATATCTATGAATAGGCCTGACATACTGCAAATCATAGAATCAAAACATTCTCCAGTGATTATTGCCACCTACAAGACACAGAGGAAGAACCAGGAGTGGGCAGAGACATTCCAAATAACCTGTCAGTCTACTTTTCCTTATGTACATATAAATGTCCAAGGGAAAAGGGGCAAGACTGGGGTAAACAATGTCTTCAGGCCCAGAGTAGCTGATAAGTTCAAGAGGGGGAGTGGGACTGAATCAATGTACTTTTTCATCAGCTTCTTGAAAGTTTAGTAGTTCATGTGCTGACTCAAATGCAAAACAGCGCCTTAAGGCAATGTCTAACCAACTGCCACTAGATCTAGCTTAGTTTGCTACTATCAAAGATGCTTGTGGTTTCAAGAATATTATCACTTTTACTGTTCCTGGAACATGATGAATGTTGGGGAAAAGTATATTTTATCAAAATAGTTTAAAGGTGGATTTATGTGGCCAATATTACACAGGCATTATGACCAAGTCTGAAGGTAGGATTAATTAAGGAAAAGAAGCAGAGTAATCATAACCATGCTGGCTAAACATGTTTATGATTGTGATAAGAAGAGACAGTAATTATTCAGACAATCACTGCAAGTAAGGGTGACAGTTTATGTTTAGGACACACACACACACACACACACATCATCAGTATCCATAGTAGTGAAATAATCATGCCCAGAAAATGAGGAAAAGAGTGGCCCATCAGTGGCCCGTCATTAATAAGAAACTTCCTTAGATCTGAGAGCACAGCATAGAACAAATGGCCTGCTGGGAATGGTCACCCCAGTCACAACTTGACATGGCATGGGAAAGATACTTGGCGTAGACTGAAACCCATCCATGGACCATTCTTGCAATTTAACAGTAGAGAGAGCTGTTTCTCAGCACCTAGGGTTCTGCTCCACCACTGTTCAGGTTACTAATATTTTTGTAGCCACAAGCATTTTTTCAGATGGTGTAACTGCTTTTTTTCCCACACCAGCTTAGCGGATGGTGTATTACAAGCAAACAGTTCCCCACTGTCTCTGTTGATTTAAATTGCCCATTTGCATTGAGTTTATTGAGTTTGAGGACATTCAGTATTGTAATACTTTTTGGACTGAGATCCAAATTCTCCATTCATTTATTTCTATCTATTCTCTCTTTCTCTTCCCCCTCCTCTTGAAACTGACAATGTGTCCGAAGGCACACAGGGTTATTTTGAATGCTTTCTGGTCAGTCTGTAGTCTCAAGGGTGATGCTGGTCTTACACAAAAAAATGTAACCAGTCAAACACAATACAATCCACTTAATTTTTTTTAAAGAACCCCACTGAAGCATATGGTAAAGATGTGCACAACTCAGGGGAAAACACTCACTCAAAGAAACACAAAATGAGACAGATACAGGCATTGGGTGGTCTACTGCCTACGCGAGGGTGTCCTCTCAGGGTGGTGGCATCTGGGCAGCTTTGCACAGTTGCAATACAGATTGTGCAGCATGACTTAGCCTGCAGGAAACCCTTGGGTTTGCCCTACCACATCTTCTGGGGCTCAAACCACACCCCTGCTGAAAGCCTCTGGGGTTGCCAAGCCATGTCCTCCTCAGAAACTGCCACCCTGGGACTCCAATGTGGCCCAGAGAGACTTGGTGGGCTGGGCGTGCTTGCATTTTTCTTCACCACTGCATTCAAAACATTTTTCTGCTGCTCTTTGCTGACTCATTGCAGTCTTGTCCAGTTTTTACTTATATACCCTGTAAGCGACCAAAATTTACCTCAGGCTGAACAACAGCAGTAGGAGTTTCTCTCTGCTAATGTCGACAAAATCCACTTGAGTTTCTTTAGAGTTTACAGAGAGAAATGGGTAATTTTTCTGCCCTTCTTAACTGTACATTAAAATGAGATTGGTATTATTGTAAGAGTGTGTGTTAGGCTCTTACTATAAAAAAAAGCCAGTAAAAACAGTTTAGCCACAGGTGTCTATGTTCCTGGTGTCTATGCAGGATGAGGATAGCCCTCAAGAGCCTCTTCAGAAGTCATTTGCAGTTCACAACATTTGGTGAGTGATGCATTAGAATACACAACACATCAAGAAATGACCTGAGAGTCATTCATTGCTTGTTATTCTGAGACACTGTCCTTCTGAAATCTACATTTAGAAAGTCCGTATAATTGATTTTTCCTACTACCTTTTTCTACCTTTTCTCCTTCAACTGTCTCAAAATTAAAGCTGAAACATTCACGTTTGTGCAAAGATTATGGACATTAGGAAATTGTACCCTATGCAACTGGATACTTAAAATGTGAATTTATAGTTTTAATTTCTCTCATATCAGGCTTTATTCCACAAGACCAAAAGAAAATAGGGGAGAAAGGAGTCACACTATGACTTTCTCATGTTCAGCTTTATAGTTACAGAGAAAAAAAAGAAAAGGGAAGAGTCAATATATTTACTTTAAAACATATTTTTATTATTTTTGTTTCCTGTAGCTGCTGTACAAGATAAAAGCCACAGAAGACTCTGGCTGTAATTCTTATATATGGAAAGAAATAACTTCTCTCTGTGGATTAATTTATTTGAATGATAATATGTAGAAGCTTCTCATGAAGTCGGTGTTTTTATATTTCCTGTGTATTTTAAGGCTCAGCTCTTGTTCTGTATCACTAAAATAAATAAAAAACAAAGCTGAAAATTCAATTTGGAGTTTGTTTCACATTTTAAAACAAATGACTAACTTTGTCCTTGCATTAAAATTAATTAAGCGTGTCTCTATTTTTGTGAATAATTTTCAGGGGAATGGTAATATCTAGACATTTCGAATGAAAACAGTTCATAACAAGATCAATAGCATGACTTTCTAATTAAGAAGTTCTTGCTTTTATTCAAGTACTCACTATAATCAGTTTAACTCATTTACCAGCAGGGGGCTCATGATTAAAAATTTGGAGGGTTTGAAATGCAAAAGCAAACTGCCGTCTCCTTGTTACAAAAATATATTGCTAAGTTGCCTGACATTTTAATACAGTGGAATATCAAAAGACATCCAGCAACACTGCTGGTACACCAAAGGCTGCTAAAATGAATTGCTAGATCTCCCTCTAGGAGCCTCACTGATTACAGATATTAGATGATTTTTAGCTTAAATATAGACCTAACAGATTTAACATGTAACAGATAAAACAGCATGAGAGATACTACAAGCACCAGGCTGTTTATAGCCCATCACTGTAGGTACACTACTCATATGCTGCTGATTCTCTAGCACCCACTGCCTAAGGTTTCACAGGGCACGGGCCATTTTCCAGTTAACTACAAAACCAGGAGGTGTTCAGCTACTGCAGGATAAAAAATTCTGGGATGATGGTAAAATTTGTATGACATTGTTATGGGAAAGAGCTGTTTCTCAATTTTTTACTACAGATGGGTCTTTTCCATGGACTGTGAATGGAAAGCTTCCAAACTCTTTGGATCTGCCTTGGTAAAACATAATTTAGTGCTGCTATGCTGGCAACCTAGTAATTAGCATCACACACAGAGTGAGCCTATTTGTCTCCCTGTGATAAATACAGTGTGCACAAACAGAGGATACTCACATGAACATAAATATATGTTTACAGCCCTATAATAAAGATGAATTACATTTAGCAAGTCCAGTAGCACGCTAGGTTTTTCTGACTTGCAAGCACTGATATATAAAGCAAATTGGTAAGAATTTGTGATTAAAATGAAAATGTAAGAAGATATATGGAAGAAAGTTAGGAAGAATAAAAATATTTTATTTCAAGTATTTATTAAGATGAAAGGGAAATACCAGTTCTTTTCAGTGTGTTCTAAATTTGTGAGAGGTTATCATGTTCTAATCATGCCAATATTTGATTGTTTAGTTTGTGGACTGGACAAAGGATGAACCCAGACTCAGTCAAAATTGTCTTCCAGCAATTGTCTCTGTGTGTGTGAGGAGTGCAAAACAATTTTGGATATTAAAATAAAATTCTTTAAATATTTTGAATTTCTGAAATTTTCAATGGCTACTTAATAAATGTAATGGAAGAGTAAATTTAGAAGCCACAATGTGTCGTGGAAATATGTCATACACTACATAGTATGGCAGCAGTCAGAAGCCTCAAGCAAGGTGTAGAATCCATCTTTACGAAATTAATCTGTTTTTTTTCGTCTCACAATACAGAAGAGGGAAAAGATTTCAGTTTTTCTGCCATAGCCAAAGTGCATTTCCAACAGCATGCATTTTAAGCCAAACCATAGTCTTTGCTGTTTACACTGTTCTTCTCTACATAAAATATTTAAGTTTTCTTTAAAACATCAAGGAAAAGCTTAGGTCTGTATTTCAGTTTTCTAGATCTGTACCTATCTTCCAAACTTTACTACAATGTCTTATTAAATATTTAGTAGAGGTAGAACAGAGTCCCTAGGAGATATTGACAACATCCTTTCTCAAAGAACTTTATAGGCTTGTAGAGTATTCTCACCGTATACCTTGGCTGTGATCCCTGAAGAAAAGTGTCATAGGTTAGCAAGCATAGTCCCGGAAGGGACGTCCTTGCTAAGGGGTGCTTACAGTTTCCTCTGGGAACTGATAGAACCTATCAGCTGGCCAGTTTGAATATGGACAATTCTCTAAGCCACTTAAAGTTGTGATCACCTCTGTGATCCACATTTAAGAATAGGCAAACTCCCCCTCCAAGCTCTCTCTCGTTTCCGGCGCTGGGACAGGTGGCTGCAGGCCCCGTGTGGGGCCCAGTGGGCCCGGCCAGGAACCTTGGAACCCCCCCCACTGCCTTGCCGTGGGCAGCCGGAGCGGCTCGGCTCTCCCCCCTCTCCACTGCGATAAGAAACATTCAACATTCCAGCTGCAAAGCTGCAAGGCCGAGGTGAGAGTAACCCTTTTATTGCTGTGAAGAGCTGAAAACCTGAGGGAAGAGAGAGAGGAGATGCTTAAAGCTGAAATTCTGTTGTGAAGCTATGATATATCAGAGTATCCTGTTGTAATTCCATGAAGATATGGGGGGTGGAGTGGTCAACTCGTAAGCAAAAGCACCTGTGCTGAGATAGGCAGATGCTGACGCAGCTGTAATTTCATGAGAAGTTTAGACAGGGAGAGATGAACCAGATGAGGACTTTTGCTCCAAACGGGAAAGGAGAAAACCTCAGTCCCTAGAAATGAACCAGATGAGGACTTTTGCTCCAAATGGGAAAGAAGAAAACCTCAGTTCCTAGAGATGCTCCCAGAGATAGTCCTAACGATGAAGATGATGAAGACCCTTTGCTCCCAGGGAAGGAGAAGGGCCTCTGTTTTTGTTTCTGAACGGCTCAACCTTAAAATTGTACCCCAAAAAACTTCAAGAGTGGACCCTTGAAAGCAGTTGCGGGAAAAGCTGCAAGTCGGGGGAAAGGACTCACACGCAGGCAGAGAGACTCCTCTTCCTAAATGGACTGAACAATATTTGGAAGTGGGCGGCTGTCTCGTTGTGATAATGTTTTCATAGCATGAGCAAGAAGAGACTTCTCTTTCTAAATAGACTGAACAAGGTTATTATGGAAGTGGTAAACAGACTGAACATCTTAAGGGTTGTCTTTTCACATTGTCAGTGGGGGAAGGGAGGAAGGTGGGGGGAGGAGGAGAGTTCTGAAGGTGGTATAATTTTTTTTTCCTTCTTCTTTTAGGTCTGTTAATAAACTTCTTTATATTCTTTCAAGTTTGGTGCCTGCTTTGCATTTCTCCTAATTCTTATCTCACAGCAGATAAACAGTAATGAGTATTTTGGACCAAACCACTACAAAAAGCAAAGGAATTTTGTCATGGACTTTGGATGAGTCACTAGGTTATAGGGTAAGGAAACTGTTGGAGACTGTGTTGTGGGATTGCAACTCCCCTCTTGTGGGTTTGCCTCAGAGCTGGGGTGGCTTTTCTTACAAATCTTCCCTAATCAGAACATTCCAAAATAGGGAAACAATTCATTCATCTCCATACATATCACTGCTTTAGGAAGAATTTCCATTAGAAGGTCATTTTTTTCCCCAAATAGTTATAGATTAAATGTACAGAAATTATATCTGATCATTAAACAAGGCTCCTGTACCTCATTTGCTTGTCTTGGTTTGAAAAGCAAAAATTTGTGCTTGGCAAGATTCCTCCCAGACCAAAGGGCAGTATTGGATGGTTTTAATATTTTTTACATTACAAAATAAAAAAATAAAAAGATTCTATTTCTTCTGACAATTATTTCTATAGGTAACTCTTAAGGTGAGTTTGACAGAACAATAAGTTTAAAAAAAATCTAGGAACTTTGACATCTGTTTTATTACCATTATAAAATGAAATTAATATATTTCAAAATCTCTAAAAATAGAAGTATAATAAAAGTATGAAGGACTGAAGTTCCTGCTTGGACAATACAGTCCAGCTGTATGGGCTCTCATGATTCAGGTTTTTTTTTCTCACAGCCAGAGTAGAAACTTAAATTCTTTTATCACCTAAGAGTGACTTATATGGGCAGCAATCCATGTTGCCTGTGGTGGAAATGGCATTCAGGAACTTCATATCACACAGAAAGTTCAGAGTTCAGGGTTTCCACTAAGAAACAAATTTGAAAAGGAAAAAGGATGTAAGAATACTCTATAGTACTCACTGTCAAGGATAATGTTTTTCTTTCTTTAAAAATTCATTTTCTTTGGTACTTTTAGCTACTGTAATCACACTATGTCTCACTACTTTTTTTGCTAAGCCATAGATGTCTTGAAGCTTCTCAACTGCATTTAGTCTTTTCTATTTTTTTAGTCTTTTTAATTTTTTTAGTCCAGTTTTTCTTTCTTTGTACATTTGTGCTTCAATTTCTCAATAGCCATATTTAAGTGTATACACACAACTGTCATTCTAAGTTAAAAAAAATCAGTTTCCACATACTAAAAGCACAAATAAAATTATTTTCTATTCTCACTCATGACAAGATTTTTTTTATCAAAACCCAGCTATTTTCTATCACAGCCATAATGGAGGCCATAATTGAGTGCTGTCTTTAGCAGTTCCTAGATCTTTTCAGAATCATTATGTTCCATTGTTTTCTTCCTCAGATGTGCAGTTGGCTGTATTAAAATCTAGTTTGTGCAAATATATTTAAGTAGTCTACATTTCTATAAATAACTGCCTTATTGATTATTTTTTTTTTCATTTTCTTTACACCTTCCCTTCAAATACTTATATACATTGATCATATCCCCTCAAGCCTTCACGTCTCCAGGCTGAACAGTCCCAGTTACCTCAGCCTTTTTTCATCAAAGAGGTGCTCTAGTCTTCTTTTTCGAGACATATCTTTAGCAGAAGCAAAGGTTTGCTGTTGGAATCTGCCTTTTCTAGCTCAAGATCCTCTGTCATCTTGGTAGCCCTTTTCTAGACTCTTCCCAGTATGTCCATGCCCCATTCATACTGATGAGCTCCAAACTGGACAAAGAGCTCAAGGTATAGCCTCTGCTGAATGGAGGAGAAGGATTACCTTCCTGGTCCTGCTGGCAACACCTCTTCTAAAGCAGACTAGGATACTTTTTTGTCACAAGGGCAGATTTGGGGCTCATGTTCCACTTTCTGTCTACTGGGGCACCCAGGTCATCTTCTGAAAAGTATCCTTCCTAATGGCCATGAAGACTGCCAGCATCTAGTATCTAATGGTGCCTGGGGTTATTCCTCCCGAGGCGCAGGACCCTGCACTTGCCAGCCTCTTTAGATCTTACTCTGAAGGTATGTACATCCCTGCTGGGGATCAACCACTCCACCATTTTTGTCATCATCAAACTTGTTGAGGAGGAATCTGCCCCTTCATCCAAGTCATTGAAGAGTAAGCAAAACAATACTAGACCAGGACCTACGCTTGCGGGGCAGCACTAGTTGCAGTCTTCCAGCTAGACACAGGGCCACTGAGCACAACTTTCCAAGACCTGCCATTTTAACCAGTTCTCAATTCACCTCATCATTCACTCATCCAGCCTGTGCTTCCTGAGCTTGCCTAGGAGGAGAACAGGGGACACGGTGTCAAAAACCTTGCTGGAGTACAGAAAGACAATATCCATTGCTATCATCTCATCTGTCTCTAGGGAGTTGTCCCATCGTAGAATGCAATCAGGTTGGTTAAGCATGATTTCCCTTTGGTGAATCAATGTTGACTTCCTGATGACCTTCTAGTCTCCCACTTGCTTAGAGATGACTTCAGGATAAGTTGTTTTATTGCCTTTCCAGGGATTGAGTGGACTGTAGTTTTTGAAGACTGGGGTGACATTTGTTTTCTTCCAGTCCTCAGGCCACTCTCCTAACTGCCATGATCTTTCAAAGATGTTTGTCATTTTACTGTTACATCATGTACATATCATACTCTACAAGTTTTATCAAACATATTACACTTACATAGCTCTTTTTATCTGCCAAATCTGTTCTTTCAGTCCCCAAATTACGTCTGCTTAATAGGATATTCTTCATAAAACCTTGCCCCATTCTGTAAATGAATATTGTACTACCTCTTTCAGTATTTTGTGTTGAAGTTAAGAATTTCAGTCTTCAAGGAAGGAAAATGTGATATTCTGCGTTCTACATATAACCTACACATCAGTAAACCAGCACAGATTTGGGATTTTAAGTAGTGAATACTCAGAATAAACTATTTGTGAACAGTCTACAGCCTAGTAATTATTCACGTAAATTGAATAATAGGAAAGATTCATGATGAATTATTTAGCCAACTCTGTTGGATGAGTGTGTGTGTAATATTTATTAAAATTTTTGTAGTATATTGAACAAGTAAAATGCCATATTTACTTGGTCTAAAAGATGATAGCATGCTAGAAGTGTAAAATATTTCAAATTAATGAAATGAGAAAATGTATGAAAATAATCAGAAAGTGCTTTGAAACACAAAGAGAATGATGGAATGATAAGAATATGTGGATATACAAATTCAATTCTTATGAATAATATTTTATGATGTGGTTCAAGGTTAATAAATTAGTTGAGTTTGGTGAAGTGATATCAGGAAACAAGTCATGACATTTTTTATTTGAAGTTTCAAATGTACCAAATATATAGCCTGGATACTTTAACTGAAGCTTGAGAAACAAGATATTTATCATCATTTTCCTAAACACTGTGTCAAAGTATGAAAACAAGAGTGTTTCTGGAAATTATGAAGTATAGTGTATTGCACAAGAAAAAATCTAATAAGTTCACACTCTCCTTAAAAAAAGTATAAGTGATGATTTCCTTGCTTGTTCTGTTCCAAAATACAAAACACGCACTACCATACAAAGAAGTTAAGTATATTTTTATCAGGGAGAATTTTTGATTTCTGTGCTGAATGAAAACAAACAAGCCACCACCAGCAACACCCTCCCTTAATCCATAAACCAAATAATTGAAGCCACAAAGCATATCAGCCATTTCTTCAGGTAAGGGAATTCCCCCCACCTCCACCCCCACCCCCACCCCCATCTTGTTCACTTTGAGTTGACAAGTTCAGAAAGAGTTGCTTTGTTCTCTGGAAGTCAGAAAATGTGTGAGATGTGTAGGGAGTTAGATTATTCTGAGATATTATTAATTGAGCAGATTCAATTAATTTGAAAGAGACACTTCAGAGAGAGGCTGGAACTCTGTGCCAGGTGGGCTGAGCAGGACTTCAGATTCTTTTCCACGAGTTATCTGTATTTAACAGACTGCCTAAACAGATGTAAGTTTTCTCTGGAGAAGATTAGTACAAAATAAAAAAAAAAGGAGCCATTCTGGAACTGCGATTAAAAAGCACTTAAATTTACCAAGTGTCTATGCAGTCTTGAAAAATGATAAAATTCCTGGGCATCACTCTATTTAGCTGAAACTTTTCCAGATGTGCCTTGCTAATCAACTTCAGCCAAATTCCCTCTGGCTTACAGAAATTAAGGAGAGAAGCCAAAATTCTGAGATAAAACAAAACATCTCAGCAGTGTAGCTGTGGAAGGTTTCTTTTAACAGAAAAGCCAGATTTTTCCATTTTGTTAGAGTAGTGTATGTAAGTTTTTAAAAAATACCCACACCTAAACTTATATATTTGTATATTTATTTATTATATTTTATATTCATCTATATGAATATATTCATTTGTATATTCTGGCTAAGCAGATGTGTCAAGAATCCTTGTTCTTGCATTCTGGAGGTATTATGTGTATGTGTCCTGTTCTCATCTTTTCACTAATTGTCTGCTTTAACTGCTGCAAGAGACAACATATGGGTCTAGATTGATTTTTGAACTAAACCAGTGTGACTATTCTTATGTTCTGATATTCATTGTCTACTCCCAGCTCCATGATAGACCACTCTTTGGAGCTACTCTAGCACTTGTGCTCCACACACCTCAGTTTCAGAGTGGCTCCCCAAGTGACTATTTTGCAGGCAACTTGAATTCACAGTTATGTCTTGAGGTGATTCAAATCCCAATAAAATGCCCTGATCTCAAGCATAAAACAGAAGTAAATTTGTTCCTGAAAGTACCGTATTTAAAAAAAAAAATGCAAAGGCATGAATAAAGAAATGCAAAAAATATGTTGTCAGCACTTATTTTTTCAGATATTTCCTAGAGTATCTGTATTCCAGCATTCACACAGATGAGAAGAAGGTAAAGAAAGTATAAGCAGGTAATGATTTTGAATTGTCTCATATTAATCCTTCCCGTGCTTCCATAGAGTTCTTACTACTGACAAAATGGTGAATTTATTTTTGGTTTCTTTCTTCTGAGAGGCAAAGCTCTTAAAAATGTATTTCCTTGGTTTTTGTAAAATGCCTTGGTAATGTGCTTAGGTATAACTTCAGTTTTCAAGAATGCAGTATTTTGACTGAAATAAGTTGTAAAACACAAACCTTAGTTAGATATGCATTTTCTCTGCCTTAGGTCATAACTTGATTACTTTTATAATTGAGTTTTATCCTCATAATTGCTATAATAACATGATGTCCAGGTTCTCCCAGCAAAGAGTTTGTCTTCAGGATGATATGGCTATGTAGTTTTCTCTGCATCATGAAGAGTGAAGTGAGGTACAGAAAAGCTAAATTTTTTGATTAATGGAACAGAAAACATTTGTGTGAGAAGAGGGAAATAAAGACATTATTTTGATTTTCCTCCATCCCTCTATTAACCTTTGCATCAATCCAAATATTTAAAATATATGAATCTACATTTTTGCAAATGTATTTTTGTAGTTGTAAGATAAGTTGTAAGAGAAGCAGGTGTAAGAATTGCCAGAAGCTGCAAGAAAAACATCAGTGTACCAGAAGACAAGTCCGAACTCCAGGCAAAGTTGTACACCTTACGGCCAGTATTTAAGTGCACACTTAATCCAGACACAGTAAACACTTAGAAAGGCTGCTTGAGTCCTGTAGGCCAGAACAGTTCCAGCAGCTGTAGAAATATATGTACTTACACACACAGGGGAAATTAAAACTTACAGAAAGAGAGTGAACCCAGAGGAACAGGTATTGATTCTTCATAGAAATGTTTTATTATATAAGATGGTTCTAACCAAATTGTTTTATAAACCCATATTAAGGTGGCAGTAGTAGCTTAAATTGTTATGGCATATACCCAGAAGAGTAGCTATTCCATGAGTAACAGCACTGGGGGAAAGAAGGCCCAGCCAAATAACACCTGTCTCTTTATAAAAAACATGACCACTGTCAGCTGAAAGGCTGAAAAGAGTTCTAAGTGCAGCCAGGAGCATTTTGATGTTTTTCACCACACGTCACCTGACAAAACTGCAGATGTAGTGTGTATTTGCCCCTGTGTACAGGGGTGGCACCGGCTGATGCAGTAGCAAGTGGAGTTGGCTTGTCACAGGCAGATCACCTCCCCTCCCTCACATTCTTACTTCTCCCCATGCACCAGAGGATGTAAATCTTACTTTATAACTATAATAAGATCTTGAACTGAGCTGAGACCCAGTTTCTTATCTAGACCAAAGCTCTGCTTATCCCAGCTGAGAGAGAGAAAATAAAGTGTTTTTTAAATCTAGTTAGTGCCAATATTTATTATTATTTTTCTTAGAAAATAAGAACTGACAGTGAAGTGTTTGAAACCCCTAGGGTAATAACTTTCTCAGACTTCAGAAATACCATGCAGTTGCTATAAATCAAAATGCCACGTGTTTTCATTTCCTTTCCTGTAATTAAAAGTTTGCTTTGATGTTTAAAAGCACAAGTATACCCAAGAGTAGAGTTGCTGGAAAGTGTTCATATTTGACACTTCTGTAAAACAATGCAATTTATCTCTTTTTAATAACAGAAATTAAAGAAACAAAACAAAACAAAAAACCCCTAACTACTGTTTAAAATCTTACTTGTTAAACGTTTGCTAGAATCAGTTCTTCCTTACAGACAACAACAAACCATAAGTAAAAAACTGCGAGCAGAACACCATCTTGTTTAGGTGAAATGAAAACTGTTGGACAGTGCAAAGTTTGTAAGAGCTTGTCAAGCTGAGGAAAGGACACATTGTTTGAATTAAAGGACTAGGAAAGAATCTGGGAGGACTTTTAGACAATTATGCCATTCTATACAGCATGTGTTAAATCAGATTGATTTGGTAGAGTCCTATTAAACTGCAGGATCTGAGAGTGATTCTTGGTTCTGGGTTCTGGTTGTGCCACACCTCCATATCCATGGGGCACCCTCCCCATCCTTCTGGTTGCTGTTATCTATGGGAAAATTCATCCAGAGGAAGTCTGTATTTGTTAGAACATTTTCTGCTACTGTCTTTCTATATAATTTTCAGTAAAAGTGACTGGTTCAAGAGAGAGTAGCATTAGCACCAAACAATTTCTGTGTGTGATTGTGTGCGTGGGTGGACCTCACAGCCCTAATTCACAGAATGACTGAAAGGAATTAAAGAGATAGACTAAAAATTTATGGACTAAAATAAATAAGTGAATTTTGGGAAAAATCTTAAATATTTCACTTGCTCTTGCTGGAATGGAGTTAATTTTCTTCAAAGTAGCATTTGCAGTGCTATATTTTTATTTGAGACCAAAACAATGTTGGTAACTCATGGATATTTTAGCTATTGCTGAACTGTGTATGCACAGCATCAAGGCTTTTCCTGTGTTTCACTCTATCTCTCCCAGCAAGTACGTTGGAAGTAGGCAAGAGGCTGGGAGGGATCACAGGCAGGACAGCTGACCCCAGCTCACCAAGGATGTGTTCCAAACTATGTAACACCATGCTGGGCAATAAGTGAGGAATGAGTCTTTCCAAAGTAGCTGGTGATTGAATATTGTCTGGACAAATATGAGTAACTATAAGCTTTTCACCTTTTTTTTTTTTTTTTTTTCTCATTTATTCTTTTCCTTCCATCGCTTGACTCCTTTTATTTTTCCCAGGAGATTTTCTTGGAAGGTTGAAGTGAATGAGCAGCTGGTGGGTGCTTAGTAGTGCTTATAGGGTAAATTTAGATAAGATATTAGGAAAAAAATATTTCCTGTGAGGGTGGTGAGGTACTGGAGCAAGTTTCCCAGAGAATTTGTAGTTGCCCCATTCCTTGAACACTGGAAGTGCTTAAGGCCAGGTTGGATGGGGTCCTGGGCAACTTGATCGAGTTTGCTATAACCTAGTGGAAGGTGTCCCTGTCCATGGCAGGGGGTTGGGAAAAGATGATCTTTAAGGGCCCTTCCAACCCAAACCATTCCATGGTTGCATGATTAGTAGCTGGACAGGGTCAATCCTTCACTAATGTGTATGAGCAATATATATTCATTTCTCCCCATACATATCCTTACTGACCTTTAGTACCTGCTGATGTGGATGTGCACATCATTCTCAGGCTGTGATTTTAAGTTTGAACTAAGTCTGGCTGCATTATTTCTGACTGAACTTCAGAGAAAAAGTACCATGCTGAAAATATCATGAAAGCAAAATTCAAAAATTACTTTATTTGAAATAATAAAACATAAGAACTTTATGTATGTGATTTTGTACAATTAAAGTGAGAGTCCAGCAGGTCATATGATGTTAAAGTTTAACCAAACTAATAATAGTTACTTATTTTTATTCCTTTCCCAGTTAATTATTTGCTAGCATAACAAGAATTTGTTAACAAAATATATTGGTTTCCTCAAGTTCTTGTTGAACTCAAGTGACACTGGAGCTGGAACTAATTGGCAGTTTCAGCAGGGATGGATAGAATGAAAAGAAATAGAAAATGACAATTTTTTATCTCACCTCTAGAAACAGCCACTTGTGCTTTTGAGACCGGTAGCAGGACACTGAAAACATAATTATGTGGCTTGTACTACAATGGGTCTGTGGACAGAAAAAGATTTTTTTTTTCTGTCAAGTCTATCAGTATTGGATAAATACAACTTAAGAAATGAAACAAAAAAGGAAAAATAGCTCTAGAGTTTTGAAGAGCTATTAAAACACAGTATTTGGGAGTTTGGAAGTTTTAGTATTCTAGCATGAATTTTATTCTTAGATCCACTTCATTTTTCCCCTAACACATTCCAGCTGAGAACGAAAATTGAATGAAGCTATAGTTTTGTAGATGTATCCTGTATTAAATCCTTCTGAAATATTTCAATTTTTTCCCTGGAACAAAAATATGCTCCAAAGTCACCATGAACAGATAGATTTCTTAATAAACCTAACTCTAAGGTAAGACTTAACCTTTCCTAATTATGAGCCACAAATACAAGGGCATTATTTGGATGAGATAGTTGCAATCAGATCAGCCATCTGAACGGCATGAACACTACGCTACAGTATCCAGATAGTATCCATGTCTACTGTGTGGATTAAATGGATGAGTTCATTTATTGGGAGCTCTTTTCCTTTTTCATGAAGCAGAGTGGACTTGTGAAAAAACAGAAGTTAAGAATAAAATTTCAGCTCTGTTCAACAATGTAACATGGAAAATCTGACTGATAGTATTTTATCCAATTTGATAAAAACAATTGTTATTGCCACTTAAGTGATAAATCTCAATATCAGAGACTCCCATTTTGATTTTGGTGTCATCTGAAATAGGAGCTGCCATTAACTGCTGGAGATTTCAAGGAATTAGAGCCCCAACCAAATTCAAAGTCACAGGGTTTTCTAAAATTTAGCTTGTATCAAAAACTCATTGTATCAAAAACTTGTCATAGAAAATAATTTTCTCTTCTTACTTGTAGAGGCATATTCAAGTTTTGTGCAATCCCACTTTGGAATCTCATCCTATTGCAGCTTTTTTAAGAGATACCATGTCCTTCAGAAACAGGTACTTACAGCAGCACATGCACTACCTGATAAATCAACATCAGTCTGTTCCACAACAACGACAGACAGCCCTCTATCATGATCAAGTTTTTACCGCTTTAAATACATGTGCACACAAAAAAACACCTTATAATTGATATTTGGAAGATGTATAACAGTTTTTTGTTGTTTGCCATCACAAAGAATTATATTTTTCAAAACTGATGACCTTCTAACAAAAATTTAAATAATACTGTTCCAGAAGGGGAAAAACTCAGAACACTGAATTAAGACAGTAATTTCTTGCTAAAACATCTAAATGCTAGTGTCAGTAATTTCTTTGTTTAAAAACACCTTAAGTTCTGTGCTATAGGAATGATAAATTTTAGCACAAATATTTGGTTCGTAAGATGAAATTTACACTTGCCTTTAACTTGTAAATATTTCCTTGATTAAATATTGCATAGTCAATGACATTACAGATATAACGCATAAAACTTCTTTAGTAAATCATACTAAAATATTAAAGCTTAAAGTTATGAACTGTATAAATCCAACATCTGTCATTTGTATCTTAGTTTGCTTACGATTTAATTTACTCTATGCTACATACAGGACTTCCTAGAAGTAAACGGAACACAGTAATTATAAGATGAAGGGCTGTGATTTTTAGTAATTACTAACTTTGTGCTGATTTGTGGGGAAGAGGCTGGAAAGAAATGTTCATGTGATTCAAATTTCTTAGATGTATCTGTTGCTGTGGGCCATGGTAAAAATGCTGTACATATACCAAGGTTGGAAAAAATTCTTCCTGAGTAGCTGTTTGAGCAGGTGCTGTGGCCACCTGGATCCAAACTCATCTGTACAGGCTTGTAGGGTTAAACAGATTTTTTTTTGGAATTTAGCCATACTTTTGAGGCAGCAGTAGAACATGTATCTCAGCCAAGGACTCTTGTTACTCTGGAAGCACCTAGTTCATTTTGTAGGCCTTCCAAGTCTCTTGTGTGTGAGCAGATGGGCATGTTCTCCTCACCTATCCTGTTTTTCATGCAGAGCTGTGATTACTAATTCTGTAAAGAGACAGAAAAGGATTACATTTTTATGTAGGTTAATGGGTTCTCACATCTTGGTATAGTCTCTTAAGGACTTTGAAGGTAGTGCTAGGTGAACATTGTCTATATGGTATGAACTATTTCAGACTTATCTCCATCTTCCTGAAATATGTCCACAGTCTCACTGGATGAAACTAGAGCTGTGAATGTACTGCCTGCAATCAATTTATGTTCTATTTATGTTGATTACTTAATTCAGACCAAAATATTAATTACCAATCATCTGGGTTACACGGTACTCCGACTTCAATGATCCCTTTTCCTGCTTGAAAATAAGAAATGGATTTTCCCACATGTGGTAAAAAACTGTTCTTCTGTACCAAAACTATTTCCGATAAAAGCATCTTTCAGAGTGAAGGGTTTTATCATACCATGTACAAGTTTATTCTCCGATGAAGAAATTCCTTTTTGGAAAGTACCTGGGCATTCAGGTGGGAATGCCCATGTACCTTCTAAGAAAGGAAGAACCAGGAAACTACAGGCCTGACAGTCCCCGTGCTGGACAAGACAATGGAGTAGATCCTCCTGAAAACGATGCTAACACATGCAGAAAATGAGGAGGTGATTGATGACAGCCAACATGGCTTTACTCCGGGCGAATTGTGCCTGAAAAATTTGGTGGCCTCCTACAATATGTTGCAGAGTTGGTGAATTAGGGAAGAGTGCCTGATATCATCCAATTGTCTCTGGCCCTGGGACTGGCAATATAAATGTCCAGTATGTTTCTCTGTGTGTGTCTCTCTGGGACATGTTCTCAGCTTCAGTACTCATTGAGCCTGTAACTACAAAAGCTGAAGCCATGTCCTCAGCTTGGGCATAGAGCATAGCTCCCCAGGACATGGAACTGGGTTCCTGCCTCTAGCCTGGAGAGGTCCTGGACTGAATCACCAGGAGGAAGAGGTCACACTGTCTTACACCACTTAACACTTAATTTCATCCCAATACAGAATGAAGTATATTTGGAATTTCAAAACAAATAACGGTGAAGCTAGAAGACCCCTTTTTGTAATCTCTTGAATGAAGGATTTTTGACTTATGACTGCATGTTTATCTGACATATAGCAAAAAGAAAAGCCATCCATAGCATTGGCTTTTAGATGACTTCATAATATCATAATAAAACATACCTCCTTGTGATGATGTGTCCTTATGATTAGGCACATTTTGATTAAAAAAAAAAACATTGAAAAGATATAAATTTACAATATCATTCTGTGCAAAGGTTTACATTAATACAGGCATTATTTTAAGGGTAAAGGAAAAAGGTTTAGAATTTACTTTACATTGGAGAGGGGTTTGTAGAGGTTATTCCTACAGTTTTTAAAATGCTGGGTTTTATGTAAAAAATTAGGGTAG
This sequence comes from Corvus hawaiiensis, assembly GCF_020740725.1. Taxonomy (NCBI): domain Eukaryota; kingdom Metazoa; phylum Chordata; class Aves; order Passeriformes; family Corvidae; genus Corvus; species Corvus hawaiiensis. The sequence goes on along the minus strand of NC_063215.1, from coordinate 44,496,434 downwards.
GAAGTTAACAATCTGAACAAAGGCTTTCACTGGCATTTCTAGTTATTTCTCAAATAACATATTGTTAATTTGTATTTTTATTACATTTTCTGTAATTACCTCTTTCAGGTCAGAGGCTTTAAATTGCTAGGCATTTCCTCCCAATTATAACAGAAAACACTAATTAAGGAGACATTCCTGTTTTAGACCTTTGTGACAATTTTCCTTCCTCTCTCAAGCCTTCTCATACAAATCTACCCTTGAAATGATATGTTTAACTGTACTTCCACACCTCCACAGGTCTTTGACTTTTCCATCTTGAGACACTGCAATGGTATTGTTGCAAGAACTAGCAAAGCTACTCAAAGTACTGAGTAGATATGGAAAAATTTATGTTTGGTTTAGGCTTATTAATTTTTGGACATATTCTATACTATTTTATATATGGTATTTCTAATGAAAAGAATGGAATGACAGTGGGAGTTCTCTGAGTAGTTTAGCAAGTGATGGCTAAAAATGAGGAAAACATAAGGTACAGAAAATTGACAATACTATAAAATGTGAAAAATTAGACCATCAAAATACCATATTTATTTACATATTATTCTGTCACTAAACTTCTTTATAGCATTCAAAGGCGTAGGACAATATATTTCCCAATATTTGAAGGAGGCCAGGTGCAAGCTCAAGTCACATGTGTCTCTCACTATTTTATAAATTATAAGTTTTCCTTCAATAAACATGTCTAATTTCAAGGGGGAAAATAGGTTATATAATATAGACCTAATTCCTTTTTTCCTTGCTTTTAAAGGTCTATGACTAGTCAGAGTAAAGAAGATCACACTGTCCGGGATTTTTTCTATAGAATCCTGTTTGGACAAGCTTTAACTCATATTTCTTTATTGCTCAATTCACACTGAGTCCTCTTCAAAGGCTGCATAAAAATTTGCAATCATCTTTGAAGATCCTTCAAAGCTTAGTGATGTCCAGATCTGTCCTTCATTCCTGTCCTTATTATCTTCTAGAGTACTGCCTGATATAGAACATTCTCATCAGTGCAGAAGAATAGTGAAATTAAATAAGATTTTTCTTAACAAGTCTTTAAAAGACTTGCCTAAAGGTACTCCCATGCCAAGCACTGAAAGTATATGTCTTGATCTTACAACATGACTTATGTTTAAATGGAAATTCCTGTATTTCAGTTTGTTCTTTTTCTTGTGTGCTTTCACTGGGTGACACTGAGAAAAGTCTGGCTCCATCTTCATTTGCCTTATGTGTTTATACACACTGATCCGTTCCCCTTGAGCCTTCTCTTCCCTGGGGAATATTATCTCAGATGTCTATCCTTGTATGTCACATGTTCTAGTCCTATAATCATCTTCATGTAATCATCTTCATGTCCCTTCACTGGATTTACTCCAGTATGTCTGTGTCTCTTCTACTGGGGAGCTCAGAACCTGAATCAGCATTCTACATGGATGTCAGCAGGACTGAGAAAGAGGGCAAGGATCGCCTTCCTTGCTCTGCTGAAAGTGCTGTCTGCCTAATGTCCCCCAGGTGCTATTGCCCTTCTTGGGCTGCAGAGGCACAGCATTGGCTCATCTTCAGTTTGTTGTTCACAGGGTTCCTTAGGCCCTTTTCTGAAAAAACTGCTTTGGTGCTTCAGCTGATTGTCCCCCAGCACGTACAGGTCCATGGAGCTCTTTCTCCTTAGGTGCAGGACTTGGCATTTACCTTTGTTGAACTACATAAACTTCCTGCTTGCCCATTCCACCAGCTTGTTGAGGTGCCTTTGAGCAGCAGCACAACCATCTGGTTTATCAGATCCTCTTCCCAGTTTTGTACAAGAACATATAGCCTGCACAGACCTGTCTTTGAAAAATAGTAGGTAGGTTATTGGTAAAAAATTAGGGACCACAACAACAAAGGAAACCATATGGTTGGTGTTTACCACAGGCTGCCTGATCAGAGAGCCTGTTGATGAAGCATTTTTAATTCAACTATAGGACACATCATGCTGGCAGGCTCTGATCTTGCTGAGAGAATTCAATCAACCTGACATCTACAGTAAAAGGGGCACTGTAAGCTGTAAGGAGTACAGATTTGGTGAGTGACAAGGATAATTTCTTAATCCAGGTGATAGCCTGATGAGGGAAGTGTTACTGACCTGTTGCATACCAACATGGACACACTAATTAGAAATTTCAAAATCGGTGGCAGCCTGGACTGCAGTGTTCATGCCCTCATGGAGTTCACTATCTTGAGAGATATAGGCAAGGTGAAGGCTAGAGTTAGGACTCTGAATTTTAGAAACAAACTTTCAGTTATTTAAGACACCCCCATGGAAACTGCACTCAGAGGCAAGGAAGCTGAGCAGAGCTGGTGTAAGAAGCCCAGAAGATAAGAGGTAATGTATATGTCTCAAACATCAATAGCCAGCTAACCATTGAGACAACGAAGGATTGTTGGTAAGAAGAGTATGTAGCTGGAAAAGGGGCCCATGTGGAGATAGGGTAGAACTTTTCTGGGACAAATATCCTTGTTATGTCTCCTGGAGATAACCACAACACAGTACAATGCAACCATGGGAATGAGGTCAAGAAGAGTGCATGGACTGTCAACCAAAGGCTGACCAACTAGGGGGGATCAAGACCACCAAAGACCCTGGTAGCCCTTCCACACATTTTCAGGAAGGTCTACAAGAATGAACTGTGCATGGTAAGTAATTTGTATTGAAAGTGAGAAATTTAGCTGCAAGGCAGGGAAACATCTATAAAAAGGCACCCCCACAAAGCCTGGGTGGCATGTCCCAGGACCCTGAAAACCCCATCAGCTGGATCAATGCTGAAGCCAGGACTGGCAATTTTTCTTTCTTCCTTTCTTTCTGTTTCCCACTCTTACTCTCACCTCATTCCCCCTATGCTTTATTCTAAATCCATCACCATGTGTTTATGCTGTAACAGACTTACACCAGAGACAAGCCATTATGCACCAACCCCAGTCTCCTGCACCTCACCAAAGGAACTGGGTTGGCTGAGCAAAATCCGCAGCAAAATCAAGGAAGTTAAGACTTAGAAGTGGGGAGGAAACATTTTTTGCCTATGTTGAGCCTGGAGAAGAGACATAATATGTATTTCCTTAAATGCTTATGTTCATTATTTCCTGAACACCTACATCTGTATTCAAAAGGTTGTGCTAAATGGAATAAAATAAATTTAAAAAAAAATTTTTTTAGTCAAAACTGCTTTGCCTGTGAAATCTTCTGTTTGGTCTTAGCTGAGGTGGCAATATTGCCTGTGGCAGAGCATGGTGCTTGGCAATGAAATGGTAAACAAAAATTCCCTCCTGCATGGGGGCTGGGGACCTTTCCCCATGTAGCTCATACTTTGTCATACCGTACACTGGAGTTAGCATTTAGGTGCTGGATTGCTGCTGTTCCATGCAAGGCAGGTGTTTGAGGTCTGATGCTGCAGCTCCCTCCTTTCAAAGGAATAGTCCGGCACCCCACAGCAGGACTTCTCTCCTAAGTCTGTGCCAAGGACAGACACCTGCCTATGCCGTTCTGTCACTGCTGACATCACTGTCAAACATGGCAAAGAGTGAGGAATTGAGGAGAGATTTAGTGAGTGTCAATTGTATTTGAGTTCTTGGCAGGCAAGGGAAAAAGGGGAATCTCAAGCTTAGTGACACTGAGAATGCCACAGAGAGAGAGGGAAGATGCCTGAGGGAGAATGAATCTGCCATCACTGCAGCTTGACAGTCTCCCAGGGCAACTCAGAGGAAATGAAAGAAAAAAAAAGCATCAGCTGATGGATTATGTCTGCTTAGCAACCAGCTACAGCACAGAGCAGGGTGCTATCCCAAAGGGCATGTGGTGTGGTAATAGCACAGTCACACATTTCATTTCCTGAACAAGACAGACCCTGTCAGGACTCCACACATGGTATTGTCTCTGATTGCTTGTCCTCTTCATGGCAAAAAAGAAGCCAAGCTACTCACAAAAATGACACTGCACACACTGTTTCCTCCCCTCAAAACATGCCTCCCACACTCCTAAAAGGAGTAAGTGCAGATTTTATTACCAAATGTTATTTCACATATGAAGAATTACCTGGAGAATCCTGCCACGCTTGCTCTTTTCTTGCATTTCCCATGAACCCAGCTCAACCTGGGCCCACTCAAAAGAAATGCTAAAATATGAACTTTCTATGCCCTTCTCCTCACCCTTCCTGACACAGATCTGTTTTATCTGCTGAGACTCTCTGAGGCCTTGCAGAAATCTGGAGTATGCACCATTTCCAATCCAGCCCTATCAGAATCTGATAGAAACCATATTCAATCTATTACTCCGTGGACACAAAATATGTGTTTTTATTTGACATTCGGGATAAAAACAAGTATTGTTTAATTTCTCTTATGGGACACACTTATGGATCAGGCAATGTGATTCACAGGAGTACATCTACAAACTCTCATCACAGCTTCTCTGGGGCACTAGGTATCTTTACTTTGCAACCATATAATGTACAATTGTGCCAGCTGTGTAGCCTGTTGAGCTCACAGAAACCCTGTCTGATTACTTTTGTTCTGGTAGGGCAGCAGCACGACACAAAGAACACATAGCAGACTGGCCAGCACCTTCCCGTATAAACCAGGCTACCAAGAGATAAAAACGAAGCTTCATGTGTATAAATCCATTGTACACCAAACATAACTCAAATTCATACCACCTCTCCTTTCCCTCAGCTCACTCCTGCTTCTATTCAGATGTTCTGGTTGTTACACTTGAGTCCAGGACACTACCATCCCACAGCTTTGAGCACAGTCATTAGGTTATTTGGGCAATTTTACTGTGAATTCTTCCTTGTTTTTTTCCCCAACTTCTACAATGGGTCCAACTCAGACCTTTTCAAACATGGCCGTGGACCTGGTCTTCTGATGAATGTGGTTAATAAGAATGTGTACTATGCCATATGTTTCCAGATCCTAGAAAGGACTTCACAAATACATCTGGTGATAAGGTCTGGAAAGCATCTAGGGAAGCACAGAGGCTGTCCTGCATGAGGGCAGCCATCAGTAGAGGTTTGAAGTCCTTTCATTTAGAACCATAGGCTGACCCAATACATGGGCTGCCCTGCTGAGGGCTATCCATTTCACCCACATACAGGAGTGGGCCAACTAGGAGGACCTGCAGGTCTTGACTGGTTAATCTACTTGAAGTAAACCTTCTCTTACAGTGGTATTGTTTCCTGCAGCTCTACATGTTCCATTGCCTCCACAGTGCCTGCAGTTGCAACGATTGCGAAACAACACTGCACCTTTTTATTTATTCAGTTAATTATTATGTCCTCTGCTTTTTTATCTGTTCTTTCCTTTTAAATACATCTCTGAACAGTAAAGTTTCATACAGTAAATTTTGTAATAGGTTTATGTTTTCTGCTAATGTTGTTGCCTGGTGACTAAAAGATATTAGATGTCCATGTAGACAACATGAGTACAGAGGAGAATGCAATATTGGGAAAGAATAACCAATATGACTAGAGTTTATGAGATCTTAAGTGTGATCTGACTGTGACAAGGGAATGAATTCTTGCAAAAATTTCTTCCTGTTTAGAGAATGGAGAAGAAAAGAACAAAGATATAAGACAGAAAGGACACCTGAAAACAAGACATGAAGCTGCATCTCCCAGGAAGAGGGAGGAAATGTGGCTGTCACTGTACTGTGCAGCAAGACAGAGCAAACAGATGGAGAGATGGAGAGAAGAGGGTAGGGATAAGTACAGTCGATCAGCAAAGGAGAAGGAGAGGAAAACCAGATCTATTTTTAGCTGCTGTTATGGTACAAAAAAAGCCACAGTGTTTGTAGCTCAAATGGAACCGGCCTCCAGACAGGCAGGCACAGATGGTTTCACACACTTCCTTGTCAGGCGGTCCTATGGGGTCAGGAAGGGGAGGTTGGGCAGCAAGGCACTGGAGAACCTGATTTGAGTCTGACTGCTCCTGCTGGACCAGATGACTTTGTTCAAGCTGTATGAGGCACATAGAGCAGGCATGGCACTGTGGCGCTGAGCTCTGGTGTCAAGCCTGCCTGTGCATGTTCACTGCTGAGCAGCCAGCTGGCTGAATATCTCTTGTGAGATCCTGCAGGAGGGTGGCAAGGCCCAGCTGAAGGGAACATATGGCCCATAGCTGTTACCAAATGCCCACATCATCCAAGATTGCATCAAGCAAAGCATTATCTGCCAAGATGTGGCACTTGAATCTCCTCCAGGAGGCCTTTTTTTTAGAGGGTAACTTTGAACTACATGAATGTCACAGTCCCTACCAAGGGTTTTACACTCTCTCTTGGAGATTTGTGATAGAAAACCCTTTAGCACTCTAGATTTGTTTAGATCAATTTGGTGCCTTGTTTTTCAAAGAAGTGACTAAAAGAATTCATTCTTTCAGACCTGACTGGCACTTTGTTGAGGTCTGATTTCAGGCAGCATTCTACATTTCTCTATCCCTCTTCCATAATTTTCTGTTGTGTCCCTCTCTGGTGCAACTACATATTAAATAAAAATAAAAATGCACACTGACACTGAAAAGTCTTCAGCCTCAGTCAGGTATTTTGGTATATAGTACATCTTTCTCCTAAAACAGTTATTAGGGAAAGGATTTACAAGAGTGATTTCTTTCTCTAGAAGGAATCATGATGCATTATTCTTCCATACCACACTTAAAGTCATTAACTTGCTGATTGTTTTGATATATCTAATCTGTTTGTAGTCAGAGAGAGAATCTAATAAATCGAATAAAGTTGCTGAGAAGATATATAGGTGATACATCTTCCTTGAAAAGATTGAAGTGTTTTTCCATCATGACGGTATTTTGTGCTTTCTATTTAGTCATCTGCATATCCAAATTAATTATCTTCTTCTGTAATGCTGAAACTAATTTAGTTTGAAGGTTCTTCCATCTTTTCAATTTCAGCTATTTATGCCCCATACTGCAATTTTATCTTCATTTTTTTGCTTACTGGTAATAGTGCTTCTGTAGAAAACTTTTTTCATACCAATATCTTGCAAGCATTCTCTAATAGGATTCATCTTACTGAGTATTACAATTCAGGATTTGATTGACTAGGATGAAGGTAGTTAGAATAACTATCAAAGATGATAGTTTACTTTCTCAGTATTAGACACCCATTTTAGGTTGAGGCAAATCATATATATCCTTTCACTGTCTCTAAATCAGAGTGGTCAACTTAGATTCATATATGTGATGTTCAGACATACAGGTAAAATGAATAACAGTATCTTTTGCACTGATCTTTACATTTATGAAAATCTCGTCCAGAATTTTTATTGAGTACTCTGACTTAAAATTTTTTAGTCGTGGATTTTTCTTGCTGCAATACTGACCAATCTTACAGCTTGCCCATAAGAACAATTTTTATATGATGGCCTAAAATTGTTCCTATATTTCTTCTCATATATGCTTTTTACTTATATTCTAGTGTCAGTTCTGAATATTTTGAGGTGCCTACTTAGGATCCAATGAGATAATTTTATATGACCCATTGCTTTCCTTTGCCTTATTCTGCATTGAATGAACACTCCCACAAAACAACAAACAAAATTACCCAACTAAAACAAGCAGAATTCTCCATCTTTCTCTAGGGTTTTTTAAAGGAAAAGATTAGTTGACAGGTAATGCCTCTTATAAATCCAGAAGCCCATTTGAAATAGGACAAAAATTCTCAAAAACATGTCTTTACTCTGTGGAACTACCCTTCCTATTCTTCTTGCATTTGCCTTGTATAGATTACTCTTAATACCTCTTTTGCTTTTTGATGCTTTGCTTTTTCAGAGTAGAATATCCACTTTTTATATCAAGATTCTCCTTATACAGAATATTGCTCTGTTTCTCTGTATAACATGCAATTTTGTGGATACTGCAAACTGTTCTACTCTCTTTCCTATTTATTTCTCTTTTACAGGCTGCTTAAATGGCATAAAGCTATGGCCAAGTGTAGCGGGTTGAGTTTGAAACCGGGCGGAAACACCAATTAAATGTAGTGGTTTTGATTCAAAATATTCATTATTTACTTATTTTCCTTCTGTGAGATAAGAATTAGGAGAAAGCAAAGCAGGCACAAACCTTAAACAGTTGCAGTACAATGAAAGAGCTTTATTACTAACAGAATTAAAAGTAAAGAGAAAACAACAAAACAAAATTAAAGTAAATTCCCCCCCCTCCCTCTTTCCAGCACTTCTCCCCTTTTATCCAGCTCACACAAGGGATAACAGAACATGGGATGTTAGTCAGTGTTGCAGTTCTTGAAAAGTCTCTCTCTTATGCTTAAGGAAAAAAGGGTTTTCCTTCAGTTGCACGTGGTTCCCAAACTGCCACCAATAGCAGACCCGCCCGGAAACAAACAGTCTGCTGTGTGTAGAACATCTCTCCCATGAAGAATTTCACAGTTCTTTCACACTACAGAACATGGGCCATCACATGGGGTTATTCATCTTTTTAAGGATAAGTTATTTTGGCCTGCACACAGAGGCTTTTCTTCGCCACAAGTCTCTAACAGCCTCTTACTACTTCTATATAGCCTGGCATAGGCACTCTTCACAAACTTCATAGGCACATGTTGATTCTCCACCCCCCCCCCATGTTCTTCAAATGGATTAAAGAGACAAACAGTTTGTGGTATTACAGTTTCTTACCACGGCATGCAAGAAGGTTTCTTTTAAGCTGCGCGCCAGAATCGCGGCACCGCCCTCTTTTCTCCTGTCGCCATGCTCAGCTCCGTCCCACGGGACTCACTTCTCTTTCTCTCTGACTCTGAAGCCGCCATGTTGAAGGGTGTTCTTGTTCGGGCTTTACGGTGGGGAAAGCCTCGCTCCCTCTGTGCTGCTGGCTGCGTGGTGTCCTCTTCAGTTCAGCACGGAGTGTGCTGGCTGCAGACAGGAGGCTCTGCCGGCTCCCGCTGGCTCCGCCGGCTCCGCATGGAGAGGAGAGGGACCCGCCTGTCCCCAGAAGCCGCGCTGGATGGGTTTAGCTGTGAGCAGTCCATGGCTGGTTTTAGCTGCCTGCGGCTCTGGGACAGTCCCCCTCAGTGACCCAGGGTCCGTGCCGCAGCGATGGGAAAGGGGGAAAGAGGCAGTGGCCCCGGCCCGGCCCAGCGGGGCCGGGAGGCTCGGAGCCCCCCCACCTTCCAGCAGGCGAGCTCCGACCAAAAAGGGGAAGTCCCGCCTTTCCGTGCGGTTTAAATATGTAAATTGTGAGAAGCGTAATTGGTCTTAAAGACTGTCCATCAACTGAGGGTCAACCCAACACATTCCACCCCTCGCTTCTTAAAATTTACATATCCAAAAGTTACTTAAAATAGCAAAACCAGAGCTAAAAGAAAACAAATTACATAAACCTCCACCCCTAGAATTTTTACCACTACTACAAAGCAAATTTCTTCTATTATTCTACTTAATTTTATAACTTTCTACTTGCTTTGCTTATTATTTTCTCCTAATTAATCTTCATCTCACAGCGCTCATTAACTGCCCGCATTCTCCACCATTAATGTAGCGGGTTGAGTTTGAAACCGGGCGGAAACACCAATTAAATGTAGTGGTTTTGATTCAAAATATTCATTATTTACTTATTTTCCTTCTGTGAGATAAGAATTAGGAGAAAAGCAAAGCAGGCACAAACCTTAAACAGTTGCAGTACAATGAAAGAGCTTTATTACTAACAGAATTAAAAGTAAAGAGAAAACAACAAAACAAAATTAAAGTAAATTCCCCCCCCTCCCTCTTTCCAGCACTTCTCCCCTTTTATCCAGCTCACACAAGGGATAACAGAACATGGGATGTTAGTCAGTGTTGCAGTTCTTGAAAAGTCTCTCTCTTATGCTTAAGGAAAAAAGGGTTTTCCTTCAGTTGCACGTGGTTCCCAAACTGCCACCAATAGCAGACCCGCCCGGAAACAAACAGTCTGCTGTGTGTAGAACATCTCTCCCATGAAGAATTTCACAGTTCTTTCACACTACAGAACATGGGCCATCACATGGGGTTATTCATCTTTTTAAGGATAAGTTATTTTGGCCTGCACACAGAGGCTTTTCTTCGCCACAAGTCTCTAACAGCCTCTTACTACTTCTATATAGCCTGGCATAGGCACTCTTCACAAACTTCATAGGCACACGTTGATTCTCCACCCCCCCCGCCATGTTCTTCAAATGGACACAGTTTGTGGTATTACAGTTTCTTACCACGGCATGCAAGAAGGTTTCTTTTAAGCTGCGCGCCAGAATTGCGGCACCGCCCTCTTTTCTCCTGTCGCCATGCTCAGCTCCGTCCCACGTGACTCACTTCTCTTTCTCTCTGACTCCGAAGCCACCATGTTGAAGGGTGTTCTTGTTCGGGCTTTACGGTGGGGAAAGCCTCGCTCCCTTTGTGCTGCTGGCTGCGTGGTGTCCTCTTCAGTTCAGCACGGAGTGTGCTGGCTGCAGACAGGAGGCTCTGCCAGCTCCCGCTGGCTCCGCCGGCTCCGCATGGAGAGGAGAGGGACCCGTCTGTCCCCAGAAGCCGCGCTGGATGGGTTTAGCTGTGAGCAGTCCATGGCTGGTTTTAGCTGCCTGCGGCTCTGGGACAGTCCCCCTCAGTGACCCAGGGTCCGTGCCGCAGCGATGGGAAAGGGGGAAAGAGGCAGTGGCCCCGGCCCGGCCCAGCGGGGCCGGGAGGCTCGGAGCCCCCCCACCTTCCAGCAGGCGAGCTCCGACCAAAAGGGGAAGTCCCGCCTTTCGGTGCGGTTTAAATATGTAAATTGTGAGAAGCGTAATTGGTCTTAAAGACTGTCCATCAACTCAGGGTCAACCCAACACACGAAGATAATTCAAAATAAATTATCTTAACTATCAGAAGTAAACATAACTCAGTAGCATAGCATGTTACAGGTTTTCCTGACTTCAGGTTAACTTTATCAACCTTTTACTTCATTGCACTGAGCAAACAGGCACTCAATGCCTTTTTTAAGTAAAGCCATGTTTTTGCTCTTGTATGAAACTGCCTTTGAAAAATCATTGGTTTCAAATGAGTTAAACAGCCCTTTGGGTTTTTTCCCACCTACTTTGCCCATCTTGTCATTAGAGAGTATACTTTTAATTAATCCTGTCTTTTTCAGCACTATGCATTAGATAAAGAGCCAGAGCAGTAATATCTGCCAGGTCCTGCACAGGTTTGATCTTTATATTCTAAACCATGTAAATCTCGATATTTCTGATTTCAAATTTTAATGGATGAGTATTTATGCCATTATTCTTCAGGAAAGTCAGTCCTGAAAACTAATTTTATTCTAATACCATGATTCAGCTGTTTTACCAAAGATTTTCAGACAGTTCTGGACATCCAAGTTGAACTGACCAAGAAATTGCAGTAGAAAATTATTTAATGGTATCTGAGAATAAAACATGTTTTTCCATTATGTATTACAGATTATGATAATCAACTGTAAGAAAGGTATAGAGAATCTAATTAATTAGACAGTTCAGTAAAACTCATAAACCTGCTAATGTCCTTTAGGAGACTTCCTTTGGCTTTCATAAGTTCAGTATCAGGTAAAATCTTCAGAGACCAATTTAGAGAAAAAGGGAGGTGTCAAATTGTAAAGAATTCTTTCACCATGGATACCATATAGTCAATGAAGCCCCATGAGTCCCGAATAGCAGTGCTAAAAGAATGGATAACAGCTGTCTCCACAGAACCTCTGGGCACCTCCAGGGTCTCTGGTAGGAATGGCTGAGGATCCCAAACCGGGTGCTCTGGAAAGGGCCTTTGTCAGACTACTTTCGCTGTTTCTGTTGAGGGCTTACATATTTCTAGTGGAAGGTGATTTTGAATTGTCAAAGCATAAGCCCTCTTACCAGGCTTAGTTTGACTAAATATCCTGATGGTAGAATTAAGAAACCTGAAATCTTAGTATATATCTTATGTTTATTAAAATTGGTGCAGTATGAATTTTATTTTAAGAATTGCTGTGATTCTGAAGAAAATACAGCTCCCTAGAACAATGATTCCCATCTTAGACATTTTATTTTGTTTGCAGTTCTAAGTTATAATTTTATGTAAAGTCTCTACTCTCTTTTTATTATCTCAGTTCTCAGCCTGGGGATTGTATACACTTTATTAGGCAATATTATTTTGAAGACAATCTTTACCTATCTTTAATAAAATTACTGTAAATTTACTTCTCCCTGCTGCATATTTAAAAAAAAAAAAAGGAAGGGGGGAAGAAAGGCTTCTCCAGCATGGGTCCCCCATAGGATCACAAGTCCTGACAGCAAACCTGCTCCAGTGTGAGGTCCTATTCCCATGGGTCCATGGGTCCTTCCAGGACCCTCTTCGAGCATGGGCTTCCCACCAGGTCACATCCTGCTTGAGGCATTCACCTGCTCTGAAACAGGGTCCTCCATGGGCTGCAGGCGGATCTCTGCTCCACCATGGAGCTCCATGGGCTGCAGGGGGACATCCTGCCTCACCATGGTCTGCACCATGACCTGCAGAGGAATCTCTGCTCTGGCAGACCCCCTAATCCCCCTCCTTCTTTGCTGACCTCAGTTTCTGTAGGGTTGTTTCTTCCACATATTGTCATTCCTGTCTCTGACTGTAGTTTTGCAGGCTTTTCCCCCCTTTTTAAATAGGTTGCCCCAGAGTCACTCCCACCATCACTGATGGGCTTGGCCTTGGCCAGCTGTGGGTCCATCTTGGAGCCAACTGGCATTAGCTCTATCAGACACTGAGGAAGCTTCTGGTTGCTTCTCACAGATACCACCCTAGTAGACCCCTCTGCTGCAAAAGCCTTGCCATACAGAATGAATAAAATTATAGAGCCTTGTTAGATTAAAAAAGCTATACCTCCAGATTATATAATGTCTTGAAAAGGTCAGGTGTCGGCTTTAGAAACAACATAGTGAGTTCTTTCCAGATTATTTGTGCAAGAATGCGACAATATCTATCTACCAATATCTTAAGAGTGTTCTTCCCCTAAATCTTTCATGGGAAAACTAGAAGCAAGGCTTGAGATAACCCAGGCTGTGATTTGATTATTTAGGAATGGATTTTGCAGTGTCAGCTTAATGGTTGGAATAGAGGATCTAAAAAAGTCTTTTCCAACCTAAATGATTCTATGATTAGGAATATGGTTTTGTCTGGGATAGAGTTAGTTTTCTTCATAGTAACTGATAGTGGGCTACAGTTTAGATTTGTGATGAAAACAGTGTTGATAATGAAGAGGGT